>NC_065594.1:89744533-90044533 GCF_024542745.1 Macaca thibetana thibetana
CTCATGCCCAGAATTCCAGAAGAGATAAGGACTTCCAGGGCACCAGTGAGAGAGGAAACTCGGAGTGGGCACCGGGCCAGCTCTATAATAAGTTATGTCGAGTCAGCAGAGTCAAACTGACTTTCCCAAGAGACTCACACTAGAACATTGCTCAGTTCCCGGAAAGTTAAATCTGCAAAGAATACCCATACCCACAATGGTTTCTCCTCCAGCATCCTGAGACTTGGATTTCACACACACACACACAAAAAAAAAACACAGAAAAGGTTTCAAGTAATTGTCCCTTTTACTTGTTCATTTAGGCCTGAGAAAGGCATCTTCAAACTCCCTGTTGACTTGGCAGAATTTTAACTCTGGCACAATTCACTTAATGTGAATTCTTTTTCATAAACTTCCTTTCAAAAGGTTCTTAGATATATATGAATCACTCACATGCACACGCTTCTGTGTGTGCATATACTATGTGCTTCTCAAAGGAGGGAGTTGGTAGACCAAGGACAGACCAACATTTGCCCAATCTTTAGATTGAACATATGGCGAGTATTGCTTACCAGCCTGCTAGGCATTACGACCCTTTCTATAGCATCTCTGACCCTTATTGCAGCTCTGCAAGGAAAGCATGGAAACCAGGACATAGCAGAGGAAGAAGCTGATACTCAAAGAAGTGAGGTGATAGATCCAAGACTAACCAGCCAGAAAGTGCTGGAACTGGGATCCATATTTATGCATTTCCAGCTGCAAAACTTGTATCTTATGCCTGTGCCCCTGGAGTGCTAAGGAGAGTTAGGTATGGTTAGTAAAATCTGCCCGTTACACAGCAGGAGAGGTGAGGCTTGAAGGACTTCTTTGTCCTGCTCAAAGTCAAACAAACTGCAAATATGGGACTAACCTAAATGGGGCTGACTTGCATTCCTGCCTGAATTGCTTCCTAAGAGCTAAAAAATTGCAGGCTAAGGAACGGGAGAAGCTGCTCTTCTTCCCGTTTCCATCTTCCATGCCAACCACAATGCACTGACTCCTGGCCCAATCCTGTCAAGCAGGCTTCCAAAAGTACAGAGAGAGTATGTGGCAACTCTCTGCGCTGTTCAATATGACTTGGAAAGTTAAATTAAATAACACAAAAATGCAGTTCCTCCGTCACAGTGACTGCATTTGTTTTCGTTTTTTGTTTGTTTTGTTTTGCTTCGTTGAGACGGATTTTTGCTCTTGTGGCCCAGGCTGGAGTGCAATGGCGCCATCTCAGCTCACTGCAACTTCTGCCTCTCAGGTTCAAGAGATTCTCCTGCTTCAGCCTTCCGAGTAGCTGGGATTACAGGCATGCGTCACCACACTCGGCTAATTTTGTATTTTTAGTAGAGACGGGATTTCTCCACGTTGGTCAGGCTGGTCTCGAACTCCCGACCTCAGGTGATCCGCCCGCCTCGGCCTCCCAAAGTGCTGGGATTACAGGCGTGAGCCACCGTACCCAGCAGTGACTGCATTTCAAAGACTCAACAGCCACCACTGGCCAGCAGCTGCCAGATCAGATGGTGCTGACACAGCACGCTCCTGTCATGGCAGAAGCTTCTCATGGACGGCTACTGGTGGTCTGAGCTGGCCCCATGCTCTAATGCCCCTTATGACCTGGGACACTTTACTTGGACCTACTCAGGAAAGGTGGAACATACCCAGTCTATTTGCTCTGGGTCCCAGGAAAGGCAACAAATTATTTCTATGAGCCACCTGCCAGAAATTGTAGCAGAGAGTCATGGAAAATTTGTTATTTACTTGAAAGGTGTTGTGGGATTTCTAAACTGTTTCTCTGAGTTAATATTAGCTTCAATGCATCCTTCAATCCCAGCTAAAATTAGCCTCCTCTATGCAGCCTTTCTTGTGGGTGCGGGCTGCCTTCTGGTCTATTGTATGGTCTTCATTCTGTAAATCACTTTGCTTCATTAGGACAGTCTATTTGCAGAGCTGTCTCTCCACTAGCATTTCAGGGCTCTGGAGGTAGGACCAAGGTTTCCTGTCTTTGTATCCTTGGCATCCAGAACAAAAGAGATACTGGAGGACGTATACACTGACCTGGCAATATTCATCAATTAAAAAATACCAATGCAAGAAATTATAACCAATATACATTTTTCTCAACCTGGAAACATCATAACATTATTTTATAGTGATTATTCACAGCCTAAAAATATAAAGCTCCCCAATACTGTGATCTTAGGGGGAGAAAATATAATTTTTTATTTTAACAATGATGACCTTGCCTGCCATCATTCTATTTATGGGAGAAATCTGGGTTTTTAAAACAGTGACACTGGTGACCCTAGGACATCTCATGTGGTTTCTTTGCCACAGAACTTCTTGATTCTAAGTAGTTCAAAGGTCTTTTGATCCATCTCCTGGAAAATAAATGCTGAGGAATCAAATACTGCCTGGAAAATTTAGCATTGGCGGCATTAATTGGAGAAAATCTGACACCTATGCTGTCTGCCTCTAAAAAGTGGTGCCACTGTGGGAAAAGTCAGGGAGTGTTAGTTTCAGTTCATCCTCTCAGGGACCAGGAACCATGAAACCTGCTCAGATCAACCTGGGCATCATCAACCTGCTCAGGGAGTCGGCCTTTCATGATCCATTATTCTTTCCCAAAAATCAAACACTTGCCTTTCAAAAGGAAATGTCACAGATACGCTGTCTAAGTCAAATGAAAGCTCAGAGCATTTCACCGCTTTTAAATTTTAATCTACTCTCGTGTGTGCTGGTTTGTGGATATCTCTTTTAGCCTCTGGCCAAATTCAAAGTAAGAGAACCACATTTCTGAGCCAGTTAAACCACGGAGCTTCAAACACATCTTCCAATAAAACGAAAATTACTAACTTCTCCATTGAATTATTTACCCATAAATCTGTTTTTAGAGACTTTTTCCATCTACGGAAAGAAAGGAGCTCCTGATGAAGGCATAAGGAGCAGAATTTGGGTTGTATGTTTTCCTTCTTTTCTTCTATATTATGATCTCTCCTCAATATTCCCCCTTTCTCACCTCTTTCCTCTTTTTCCATCTTTATTAGGTTTGTCTGGACTGCGTTTCAGCCAGAGTTGAGGCAGGAAGTCCACCAGGAAAACCCAGGAGATGAGGCGGTGGATAGAGGTTAAAAACGTCCTTTCTGCTTCCTTCAAAGTTCTTCGGTCTTTGATCCCCACTACAGTCAGGGCTACCCAGTTATTTGAACTTCTAATTTATTTAGATATATTTTAAACAATTGCAACTTCTAACTCAGCTCCCCAGGCACCAGGGAAGTTCTGCAGAGCAAAAGCCCAAGATCTAACTTCAAAAGCAGAAAATGATTGCTGAATTCCAGCTGGGTCATTGCTATTTCAACTTGCTTTTGCCCTGGTTTTCTTTTGTAGAAGCTTCCAGCAATATCTTTAAAAATTAAAAAGTTTGAAGAGCTACATCAGAAATGAGTAATACTGAAATCTGACTTTCAATATCTTACAAAAAGAAAAAAAGGAATGAAAGGAATTGTGGAAACCAGTCCATGCTCGCAAAGCTCAGAAGGACAAAGAAAGTATGAGAGGAACAATGCCTTGAGATTTAAAAGCTTCAGAAACAGAAGCGATTATATGCAAGAAAATAATGCCCTTCAAAATTCAAGATTATTATTATGCTCTTCTATTTGATGGATTCTTTTAAAACAAACTAGAAAAGCGAAGAAGCTGGTATTTTGTCCCATTGAAAGGTTTCGTGTTAATGTGATCCAGATATTTCATTTATGGATTTGAAAAAACAACTACACAATAGATGTTGTAACAGAAATTTTCAACTGTAAGAAGAAGAATAAAAACATATTTCAAATCCTCAGAGGGAAACAGATCTGCTTTCCTTGATCTTTCCATAGAAACTATTGATGCTGAACCTACTGACTAACAAGCTTTTAGATGATCTGATGTGATGTTACCAGCACCGGTAACACAGAAAGACAGCACTTTGGCTCTGCACTGTGGCTGCGCAGGGGTGGCTCCTGTGGCACCATTTGTTTCAAGAAATCCCAGAGACCCTGCGGGAAGGACACACTCCCATTGAGCCACAGCTGAACACAGGTCGGCAGCAGCCAAAGAAATACCGACCAGGTGAGAAGAAAGGCGGCTGCGGTTTGGGCTCTGTAGGTGACAGTCTTACGCATCCTCCCGAGACAAAGGCCACATGGAGACCCTCCAGAGCCCTCGACACAGCAACACTTACCAGCTCCCACACAAGGCAGAAGCTACGCTTGCAAATGCAAAATGACACAACTCTGTTGATGTGCTTGGTGGCAACTTATGATATGTACATGAACTCAGACAGGTTTACTTACAGGCACTCCTGCAACACCGTCTCTGCCAGGCAAACCTCTGTCGCCCTTGGCCCCTGGCTGTCCTGGGAAACCTTTCATGAGAGACAGGGAAAAAGACAGCAACACAGCATTCATGAGACACTTCTTAAAGCCTTTTCTTAAGACTCAGCATAAAAATCTGTGTAGGAAGTGGACGATTGCTTGGATAATCCAAAGAGAGTAATAACTAAAATGCCCAAGATGGACTCAGAAAGGGAACATGTGGCCCAGCGCACATGGACACCCAGAAGCAGGAATGCTTCCGGCACCCTCCCCTGCTCTCCTGCCCACACACCCGGGCACCACTTAAAGGCAAACGTAAATTCCGTTCGCTGCTTGTGAGAGAACAGAACGTGTGGCACGGAGGGAACGATCATGCTGCTGCCTTTTATTAGGAAATCTTTATGAGGCCATCTTGATCACTCCCAGCAATGGGAACAAACCCTGGAAGTGGGGCCCAGCGTTCTTCTGATGATGCTCTAGGACTGGCTGCAGAAAATCGGGCCTTTCATGGAGGGAAATCCCTTCCACAGGAAAGACGCCAACACACCAAAGCAAACGCTGAGCTGGTCCTTTTCACATGTGGGTCTTACCTATTTCTCCTGGGGGTCCCTGTGGCCCGGGAGGCCCCCGATATCCGGTTGTATCACAGATGAGGCAACTCTCTCCTTTTTGACCTAGAAAAGAACACACAAAGGCGCTTACATGTAACGTGTGACCAGAAGTCTCTGCAGTGCACTGAGAGAACAGAAAAAGGCAAGGCTGTCACTAGCATATTACATTCAAACGTAGGTTTGCTCAGTGACTGAACAGCTCCTCCAGATGGCTCTCTGCTAACGGGTGGAAACTGCAGTCACATGCGCGTCTCTCTCTGTCAGTGAACAGCCCACTGCCCCCAGCAGGCGTCACGTGTAACCACAGACACTCTGCTTAAAGACCCAAGTTCTTTTCCCAGGGAGAAGACAGGGGCTGCCTCAGCAAAAAGTGATCCAGAAATCCAACTGTGCCTATCGGCCTGAGAAGACTTGACTTTTGTAATTTTGTCTGTCATGTGAAAACTACCTATCCCCTTTCTCTTTGATGGAGGCCTTAGTCCCCGTTTTCTTTCGTTGAGTGCTTAGTCCAGTTCATGGACTTCACTGGTTGGTGGACTTGGGAACAAGAAGCCACAAGAGCAAGAACACATATGTGATCCAGGACAGAAGAGGAGAGAGACTGCAGCCCTGAAAGAGGGGAGGAGATGCTCGTCTCTGGAAATTCTAACATCTTAAGTCTTGATTTTCAAACCAAGCTCAGAGATCTTACAGTGTCTTAGATAGTCCTGTGTCTTAAATATTAAAATGTCTGGTTTCTAGGTACAAATCAGGCATAATACAGGGCAAAAAGTGCTCGTAGAGAAGTCCATGCCAGGGACCTTGAGGCGGTGTGGCCATCTTCTTCCCATCCCTGCCCTGGCTGGCAGCCCCACGTGGGCACTGCTATTGACCACTCCGCCCTGGGACGCCCCTCAGTCAGAAGTAAAACAGGGCCAGTGCAGGTAGGCCATGCCCCTGAAGTGTGGGAGCAGGCACACAGTTTCATTTAGAGCTCTTTTAGGAGGCAGACCAGGAGCCCATCAGTGGAAGGGGCACAGGGCAACACAGCTGAGAACTCAGCTAAGTTCTGGGCACCAGGGCATTCGTGGGTGTGTCTGTTTGCAAGGCTTCAGGTGAGTGGGGAGACGAGGTGCATTCCCAGCAGACGAAGGAGTCGAAAGAGGAATGCGAAGACTCGAGAAGAAAGATGCTTCTCCTAGGATCTGGGGAATGGACAGCTAAGATTGAAGTGTGAAGAACCTCTGGATGTTGGATCTGTCATAAAATGGAACAGCCCATCTCACAAAGTACTGAGAGCCTGGTAACTAGAGTGGAGACACTCATTAAAACCCAAACTGCGCCCTGACTTAGATCAGTGGCACCCCTGTGAGGACGCCCAAGATCACTTCCATCTCAGGTCCTGCAGCGTACGTGGCTGTCAGAATTCTAAGACACTGGCTGACACTTCTCCACACATCGTTTCTGTTTTACATGTTTGAAGACTAAAACGTGTTTACAATCCACAGGCAGAAATGGTACACAGCGGGGCTGATTTGGGGGACAGCCTATTTGTCCTACTCTCAGGTTACTAACAGGCATATAAATACCAGAATATCCATTGCTTATTCCCCTCTAAGACAGGACTGTTGATGCAGTGATAATCCACCTCTGTGTCCAGGATGGCTGAAGAATAAGTGTCCTGTGCGGGTGGTAAGGCAAACACTTGGAAAGATTAAAGATGGAACTGAGAGGCCAGAGTGAAGCTGGTTAATGCATCAGTGGCAGATTTGCTCACACTGACGATGCAAACACCACTGGAAGAATTGGTAAGCATTCCATGTGCAGATTTCTGACTTGGCCTGAAGGAGGGAAGAGCATTCTTTGATAACAGAAGTCTCTTCTCAAACACTGAATGGAAAGATTGCGGAACAAATCAGTCTGAGTTTTATCTGCTGACCATGCCCACCGTAGCAAGACTGACTCCATGGTCCTTAGAAAGGAGAAAGGGCAAAACTCTGACCTTCAGGGCTGTCTCCACCTTTCCCTCCCAGATCATCGACTAAGTTCCAGAAGATGCTGATTCTAGGAATAGATTTTGAAGGGGGTTCCAAATAAAAGGAACCTACGCCCTACCTCCGCCCACCCTCACTTGCCTCCAAAGCCAGTAAGTATGTGGGAAAAAATCATATGCACAGACGCAACCACCATTTTAAAACAAATCAAAGTATCTTACCTTTCTCTCCAATTTCGCCTATCAATCCTGGCTGCCCTGGAATTCCAGGAGGACCCTGGTCACCTGGAGGTCCGGGCTGACATTCCACAATTCCATCTGAAATTGAGTTTTCAGAGTTATAGGATCATAGCCAGGTGTTTTTACCCTCTCCTAACTCAACCTATAAAACTCAAATATAAAACCCAAATATTTCAGGCTGATAAGTGTTAGAAATTCAGCTTTAGTTTGTTTCAAAATAATCTTAAGCTATCAACCACGTGCAAGACCTAATCAGCACACACCACATACCGCCCACTCACCATCCCACGCCATCACTGCCAACACTGCTAACACTGCTATTTCACAAGTTCTGAAGTATCTGTAGGTGCGTCAGCCCTGTCCTGTACACTGTTTCATTTCATCTTGCGAAGAGCCGACCATCACTTATTTTACAGATGAAGAAACTGAGGCTCAAGAAAGTTAAGTGATTTGTCCAGGGTCATGCCTCTGTTAAGTCAAACCTGAGACTAGAACAATTTTATTCCTTTTTTCCCCCTATAACCCAATTTACAGCAAAACTAATCATTATCTTAGAGCGGCAGACTGCCCGTGAGGAAATGCCTCAAATTGTTCACATTCAATTCTGAGCATCATTTATGTAAAGAAGCATAAAAATAAACTGCAGTAATGCACACACCATCTGTCCTAGGTTCTAGTAAAAAATATCAGTATTGTTCATTGTTTTACGATTTGGATACACATTGGGATGGAGTTTATATTTCCTTCCCCAAGATCTTTGAACAAAAAAGACACCGTGAACAACTTGGTATCCAGCATCTCTGCCCAGGCATAATCCTAACATTCATGCACCAGTGCTGAAGGCCCTGCCCTCCCCCTTACAGAGTCTCCTCCTAATGACAAAGTCATGGTCAGGTCAGTCTCTGTCCAGCTGTCACCTGGACACCCCAAGTCTCCGACTATAGAAGGGCCCCAGCGTGTGGAGTGGGGCTGTGGGGCCCTCCCTCGGGCTTGGATGCATTAACCAAGGTCAACTTTCCAGCGTGCCCACCCCAGCTAGAACCGGAATGCCTAAAAGGAGCCCCAACCTTGTTTGATGACTTGGTTTAGAGCTCAGCAGAACAAGGTAGCTTCAGCTGCGTAGGAACCAAGGGGAAAGTGCTTTTGCTTTGCTTGTTGCTTACGTGCTTATGTGTCTTTCCCTGAGTTTCTCCTCACAAAGCACAGGAGGTAAGAAAGCCTGAGTGGGGTCACCACTGGTCCCCAACAGCCACCGTTAGGGGACCTGCTCCTGGTGACTCTGGTCCTGCCTGGCTCCTCGTTGGTCCTTCGACCTTGGTGCAACCGGCACCATCCACATCTGTCTTAGACAAACTGGAGTCCATGTTTATGTTTCCAAGAGCAGCCCCTAAATTACTTTACTGAAAGAACCCGCATCTCTCAGCCCTGCCAGCCTCGGGTGTACTAATTCCTTGACTCTAGAAATGTATGCTCCTGAATATTGAGAGACATGTAACTGTTACATTCCTTTTCCAGAACGTAACTCCTGTCTGCTTCAGCTCAACCAGAATCCCTTCACATCCCTGACCAAAAAAAAAAAAAAAAAAAACCACAAAGGTACATCCTCACCAAAGTCCGTTTAAATTCATTTTATGCAGTGGTACCTGCAGCCACGGATGGTTTAGAGCTGGCTATACCCACTTGAGACAAGAACACAGTGGCGGAACTTAGATGCAGAAATGGCTGCATTGCACGGTGGTCCCGAGGTAGCAATGGCTTTAAGATGTAGCCTCTTTAACATACGCTATAAATCTTAATACAAATCTCATTGCTAAATTATTACTTAATACTCTGTGATTGGGAATTACTTAATTTAGATGGACCAAAAAGGCCACCTAGAAAATGTGGAATAGTAAATATTACAATGTGTTCAGCCAACACATCTCATTCAATTAACAAGAGTGTGAAGTTCACATTTTTACATGATATGTGTTTATATTTCGTCGCTTGCAAAATTACAAATATCCAAGAGAATGTCCTTTTCCCAGATTTCCTCACCATTGGCTCCCTCACTCCCTTCATGTCTTTGTAAATCTCTCTGCTTAAAACCACACTCCCCTGCCCCACCCTACCCCCGCCCAGAACTCTCTGTTGACTCTCCTGCTTATGCTTATCCCTGGACTTCTTATCATCTCTAGGATTCCTGAGAATTCCCTTGTCTTGGGTAACCCCTGTCTGCCCCATGGAATGCTTGCTCCAGGACAGCAGGATCTGTTGAGTCTTGTCACCACTGCTAGATCCCTGCCTGCTGCTTCCCAGGCACTCCCTTCCCCGCTGAATGAATCCGGAACCCAAAGCCCCTTGGTCAGTCTCACAACCTTCTCTCAGACACACAGAGAAAAGGAGACTCTGGATTGAGTGTCTCCAGGACTGCAATATTTTATCTTCATTTCCCATGTTTCACGCAATCACAAGAGCAGAGGAGAAAAGTTCCCCCAAGTCACGTGTGATCTGTTCTTTCTTCTACCCAAATTCGTGCAGATCACATTCCCCATCGAAGCTGCCAGGCTGGAATCCATGGCTCTATCTAGCCCTGGCCCAACCCCCTACAGTGGCCTCATCCATGAGAACTCCCTTTCATAAAGATGTGCTTGAATTCTAGCAAATAAATCTTGCTGGGACTTGAAGCCTGTGAGTCCTTTCTCAATCAACCCCACAGAGGATTCGTGTTTCAGGGGCCCCACAGAGCACATGTTGGTTTTGAACAGGTTCCAAAGGCTGGCTCTGGGTGTCTGAACACACTCCCATTGTACAGGTTGGCTTAAATCCTCGGAGATCTTCGAGTTTGCTTTGGTATTGTGTTGGGACCACAGGGCCACCTTCATTGAGTTCCATGTTACACGTTCAGCTTTTCTGGAATAAAATCTGGCTTTTCTGGACTTTACTAATGTAATCTTTACCCGTGTCATCCTGTCTTCCTTGCTTTTGGTGTGTTTGCGTGTGTGTGTGTGTGTGTGTGTCCTAGTATTCACTTGTATCTCTAGATGAAGAAGAATGCATTCTGTTTTCAATAAAAATAAATAACTCAACAGGTTTGCTTTTTAACGTTAGATGCCAGGAGTCTCAGAGCTGGTTAACGTGTTCTTTATTCCTTTAAACCAGCTTTATTTTTTCATTTTAACTATTGCTTTTTGTAGCATGGTTAATTCTGTGAAGATTCCCTTAGAGGAATATGAATGATTAGAAGAATCCATGCCTTTCTATTACACTCTGGCTGTGGGAGACTGTCACAGCCCCCAGCCTGGGACTGCCCGGCACCCTGGCATCTGCTTGGACACCACATTAAACCATCTCTGAGGGAACTCACTTGTGTAGCCAGGCTGCCCAGGGGGCCCGGGGGAACCAGGAGGACCCGGGAGCCCGTCTCTTCCACTTGGTCCTGGCAGAGATGCACCCGGAAATCCTCGGTCACCTT
This sequence comes from Macaca thibetana thibetana, assembly GCF_024542745.1. NCBI lineage: Eukaryota > Metazoa > Chordata > Mammalia > Primates > Cercopithecidae > Macaca > Macaca thibetana. The sequence continues at coordinate 89,755,172 of NC_065594.1, forward strand.
TTTCTCCTCTTTCACCAGGGAAGCCAGGGGCACCAGCCTGCCCAGGTAGAGGGGGGCCTGCAATCACACAGAAGCTCACATCAATAACCTCAAGGCCGCTTAGCATCTACAGCACAAACTCATTCTCCTAACTCTGTTCAAGGTAAAAATCCAACCAGATCATCACTGAAAAGGGAACTGCTTTAGACATGTAAAACCATATTCAGCCGGCAGGCGTCTGGCCATTTCATGCTAACAGTCAAATGTTTCCTACAAATTAACTTCAAGGAACAAGGGACTCATTATATAGACATTAAAATCTGTGAATTTCCCTCAGTGCAAATAGTATTCCCAACATATAAAAACAGGCTGTAGAGGGTGCACTGCATTTCTACTGGGCGAATGAGGGCATAGAAATGTCCTTCAACAAAGCTAAAGTGGACCTGAAGCAAAGGGATGGTCACTGGGTTGGCAATCTAGAGGCAAGAGCAGAAAATTAAAACGAAGGACACAGAAGATGGTTCTGTAAAAGGGTTTGAAGTCAAAGTAGCCATTAGGTGTGAACATATCAGGTCAGGTTCAGCCACGGTAACTCCATAAGGGATAAGACCACGTGCCCCTGGGAGAGCGGAGGCCGGGACGCGACGCTTGAGAGCGTGGTGCTGCAGGAGGCTGCACGGAGAAAGCTCTGCTGCTCCCGCAAGGCACGCGACAGCTTCCACTCCCAGCATCAGGCTGTGACGAGGAGTGTGAGGAAAAGGACAGTCGAGGCAAACGGGACGCAAGAAGACTTGGTGTGAATGAAGAACAGCATGGAGAGGAGAGGGAAAAGGGCTGACCGAAGGGGCGCAGAGTCTGAGACATCCAGCCCGTCACCGGGGAGAAAAGCCACAAGCACAATGTGCCCAAAGGCAGCCAAGGGTCCTGATGGGCGGCCCCTGTGGGCTTCCGCCAAATACTGTGTGCCCTTCCTGAGTGGTGAAGGAGGAGGGGTGGCACGTCTAACGGAGAGGAAAATGAAGGAACTCCCTGGGCATGAGGCCAACTCAGACCCTTAGAGTGAGGAGGACGGTCAGGGAGCTGGGGTGCGGAGGCAATGGTCAAGGCCACAGGCGAGTCCAGGGCAGGGCTGGACAGAGGGGAGCACAGCGACTTTGGAAGGGGGACATGGGTAACTCCTCCAGCCAGAGCAACTTCAATGGCTTTTTATCAAGCGTCTGGGTTAAGAGACCACTAAGGGTTAGACAAAAGGCTGTAGACAGTAAAGAAGGCTTCTGCGAGGAATCATGAAGTCACACATTCCGAAGAATCCAAGAGTTAAGAAGAGACAAAAGGGATGCTTTTAAGGGTAGATTTAGAGTTTTTACAGAAAAGAGAGAGAGTGGGAGTGGACAAAGTCCCTGCCCTGAGCCAGGCGTGGGCTGGGTGGGGTGTCGTCTGTTTCTAAAAAAAGAAAAAAGCGGTCTCCGCAAGAACTTAGACCAGCTGGAAAGGAAAAAATATATGAAACAATAAACAGGGGGATTAAAAACAAAAAGAATGTAAACATCGAAAACAAAGCAAAAAGCATAAAGGCTGCGAGCCCTTGTCTATTCTGCTTTCAAAACTAGAAAAGATGTAATCAGATTGCTACCCATTGTGTGCAAATATCTAACATTCATGATAAATTATATATTCGGAATACACACAGCACAGAAGGTGTGCAAGTATGCTCTAACAAAGCAGCTAAGGAGTCTCACCTGGAGGTCCGGGTTGGCCTGGTAGTCCTGGGAAACCTTAAAAGAGAAAGAGAGTGTTGGATCAAACAGAACAGTTCACCCATTTGTATACTTTTTATTTCTCTGCTGAAAGTCTTGCTTGGTGCATTGATAAGTGCCCATGGCCAAAGGGAATGTAGAAAACAGAGCAGGAGACCACGCGAGCCCCCACTCTAGAAATGCATTGCTCTCAAAGTTACAGCGAACGGCTTCTGAACCCCGCTGTGACAGTGAAACAGGAACTTGGAGGAGACCTGGTCACAGACAGTCCTACAAGGCTGCAGATGCTTCCAAAATATGGATGAACACAGGTCAAAACTAGAAAAAAAGAGAGGAAGAAATAGAAAGCGGGGGGGAGAGAGAGAGAAGAAGGAGGAGGAGGAAGAGGAGAAAAAGGAGGAGGAGGAGGAAGGGAGGGGAGGAGGAAGAGAAAGAGGAGGAGGAATGGAGGGGGGAGGAAGAGAAGGAGGGGGAGGAAGAGAAGGAGGGGCAGGAAGAGAAGAAGGGGGAGGAAGAGAAGGAAGGGGAGGAGGAAAAGAAAGAGGAGGAGGCGGGGCGGAGGAGGAGGGTGGGGGGAAAAAGGCAAGAAAGCTACCTTTTGGGCCTGGCTCTCCTCTTGGCCCCGGAGTTCCAGGGTAGCCCCGCTCTCCTTTTTCTCCCAAAGGTCCTGTGCCTATAACCTGCATCAAGAAGGAAAAGGTGATCATCCCGTGGCATGGGAGTGGCTAGTCCTGTAGCGTAAAGCAATATGAGTGAAGAAATGTACATATTTGTTATTTCAAGAAATATGAAAGTGAAGTAGCAGCAATGGTAGTGGACAAGGAGGAAGAGGATAGGCCTCTAAAACATATGGGATAGGTCGGGCACGTTGGCTCATGCCTGTAATCCCAGCACTCTGGGAGGCTGAGGCAGGTGGATCACAAGGTCAGGAGTTTGAGACCAGCCTGGCCAATATGGTGAAAACTCAACTCTACTAAAACTACAAAAATTAGCCGGGCGTGGTGGCGGCGCCTGTAGTCCCAGCTACTCGGGAGGCTGAGGCAGGAAAATGGCGGGAACCCAGGAGGCAGAGCTTGCAGTGAGCCAAGATGGCGCCACTGCACTCCAGCCTGGGTGACAGAGCGAGACTCCGTCTCAAACAAACAAATAATAACAACAACAAAAACATATGGAATAAACAGGCCGTAACCATCCCTGCAAAGGACCCTGCCAGGCAGGCGGTTTTGCTTCCTTTTGTAATAGTTTGCCTGGCAGCGGCTTTTGTATCACCCCAGTGAGGTAAAGTTGGAGTAACATCAATTTGAGGCTTAGGTTTATAATTTCTAATTGTACATACAAGCCATAGATGGAATGTTTTACTTTACAGGGTATTATGAGAGGAACACTCTTAAATTTCCTTAGGCTGTATGTAATAGGAACACACAAATTTTCTTACTGGAAGAGTTTTTTTTACTTTTTTTTTTCTGATGACCAGAAGTAGGCACTTCCTTAAGGTCGCAAGACAAGAAGAGGCACTTTTGGCTCATTAAAAAGGAGAAAATTCACTGACCCTGATTCTAAATTAATGAAATTCAAGACAAGTGGCAAAGTCAACTTTTGCATATTACCTTTAAAATATAATTCCTTTGTATCAATTAATAGATATTATTAAAATGCGCCAATGTTAAGTAACTTGACTTAGTCATCCCTACAGGTTACATATATAAAACATCATGATGTATACCATAAATATATACAATTTTTGTCCGTAAAAAAATCAAAGTAAAACCCTTCAATGTAAATCTATAGATAAACTGGGCTGTGTGAACGTATTACCTGTGGCACTGCAAGGAAGGCAGCAAAGGAGAGAACAGTAACATTTTCATTATTTCAAAAAAGACTGGGGGCAAAATGGCTAAAGAAATTAGAGCACAAGTCTCTGATAGGACACTGAAAATAAACGATCACCATGAAGATACTTGCAAACATGAGAACGCCCACTTTTAAATGTCACACACATCACTGACAAGTATGCAAAATATGCATGTTGACCAGCAGTAAAATGTTATTTGCAAAAATAAAAATTGTTTTGCCAGGATAGTTAAATGGTAGATGACCTCTTTTTCTTACAAAAATTTTCCTCAATGGACCATGTTTTTTAAAAAAAGGTGTCAAGTCCAGGCACAGGGGCTCACACCTGTAATCCCAGAACTTTCGGAGGCCAAGATGGGTGGATCACCCCAGGTCAGGAGTTCGAGACCAGCCTGGCCAACATAGTCAGGCTCTGTCTCTACTAAAAATACAAAAATTAGCTGGGCATGGTGGCGGGCGCCTGTGATCCCAGCTACACGGGAGGCTGAGGTGGGAGAACCACTCGAACCCAGGAGACAGAGGTTGCAGTGAGCCAAGGTCACACCACTGCACTCCCGCCTGGACGACAAAGCAGGACTCTATTTCAAGAAAAAGGAGTCAAATATGTTGCTAATATTCTCATCCATGTACAAAATCCATGAAAAGGTTTTAGTGATTTAAAGATGTGCAGAAAATGTCAAAATATAATAAAAATAATAAATACTAAACTCCATACAATACAAATTAGAAAATCATTTCAAGTAGCATGAACCACTTTACATAACAAATGCAATTCTAGAGACAGCTGTGCCCTGCATCTCCTCTCCTTCCTTCCCCCAGTGCTCTCACAGACCCAGGGACAGTACTCTTACTCACAATTCCAGGTGGGCCGGGAGGACCTGCTTCACCCTTTTCTCCCTACAAAAGAAAAAATAACTTTCCTTGCATATTCTTACAAGACTGTCTTGCAGAAAGCAGATTAAACATTTCTTCCGGTGAAACAGAGTATGCCTACAGTACATTAAAACTATTTTTCTCTCTGTAGTATCTCTCATTCTGTGACGATTACAACAAAAATGAATAGACTTCATTTTGCTTTGCATACGCATGATACATGAAAACAAAGATTTCTGCAAAGCGTAAGTTGGGGGCTAATTATTCTCCTTACAAAAGAGCCCAGATACTTGTCCCGTCGATTACACACTTCCTCAGAAAACAGAATCATTGATGAGTGGAATTGGCAACCAAGGTTTTTCAATTTTAAAAAGAAAAATGAAATAATATAAAAGCATGATTCCCAAATATATTTTCTTAAGGAAATCGTTTTATATGATGTTTTTAGGTGAAGATTTTCTCAAATTTGCATTGGAGGTCATAATGTAAAATCTAATATTAACTGAAAACATTAGTTGATAAATTCTGATCACTTTAAGGTTTAATCTCATCCATAGTAGATGAAAAACTCAAAAGAAATTAACCCTTTCATATCAAATATTTTAATTAAACATCATCATAATGACTTAAAAACAGTCCAAAGATATGTACATTATACCATGAATGTATATATTTTTCCTTTTAAATTAAGGCAGTAAACAAGAATTGAATGTTTTGATTTTTCTTATATGAATACCAGAAGAATTTTAGAAATATCTAGAGGACATAAATATCTTAGCCACTATATTCTAAATATATCTACCATTTACAATTTACAGGATTTTACTTCCTCAAAAAATTACAGCCAAGGGTTTCTTCCTTTTGTCCCTGGCTTTAAGAAATTAACTGTGGGCTACTGAGGCCCTCCCCGCAGCTTTCTACTCGCCATTGGTGATGAATATTCCAAAATTATTTCTTATATTAGTAAAGATTTACATTACCTAGTCTCATATTAAGAGAGAAAAATAAAGCAATAATGAAGTTTTTTTTTCTGCCTGTCAGATTGACAAATATTTTTCAGATTTTTTTTTTTTAAGTTAGTTCCCCAACTAAAAGGGCCCTGGTCTGGCAGAAGGACTTTCTGGGGCAATTTGGTTGCATGTGGCAAAAATTTCAAAACAAGTGTCTGAATGTGGACCCCAATATTACGCTTTCAGGAATTTGACAGAGAAATGACCAAATGAGCAAAAATACTTGTGAGCATAAAATGGCCTAAATACCACGCAACAAAAGGCTTGGATGTTCGTATCATAACTACATTGATGGCCACTGAAATATATCCTCCTTCTATCATGACGTGAAAAAGCAAGAGGTATTGTTCACTATCACCTTTAGAAGCTGCCTGCTTGTGTATGCACATAGGAACAAGGTGAACTCTGGCCATTTCTGAACGGGTAATAGAAAAAATTAGGTAAGCTTTCTTTTCCTCATGATATCTTTCTGTATTTTCTATTGTTTTATGATCAGGGAAAAAATAATCTACTACCGAAAAAAGACATAAAAATTTGAATGAGTGGTACATTTCATGTATTTTTATTTTGAAAAAAAAATCGTGAACACAAAGGAAACCGCTAAATTGTGTTTTTACCCAGAAGAAGCATAAATGATTTTTTTCCCTTGAGTACAGAGTCCTTAGTTCTAGGAAAGAATAAACAGACCTCTGGGTTGAATTGGAAAGTGAAGATAAAGGCTCACAACGGTGCCAGCGTTTACCTGTGGGCCCTGGCGGCCTACGAGTCCTGGGTACCCGGGTTCACCAGGAAAACCCTGAAACCAAAGAGAGAAGTAGTAACCGTCAGAGGCCAGTGGCGGGAACAGTGAGCCTGCTGGTAAAAATCACAGAGAGATACTTACGGGACTCCCTTTTTCCCCTTTGTCACCATCTTTTCCAGGTTTTCCCTGTAGAATAAAGACGTAAATGTTGGTATTTAATAAATAATAGGCCGGGCGTGGTGGCTCATGCCTGTAATCCCAGCGCTTTGGGAGGCCAAGGAGGGTGGATCATCTGAGGTCAGGAGTTCAAGACCAGCCTGGCCAACATGGTGAAACCCCGTCTCTACTAAAAATACAAAAATTAGCCGGGTGTGGTGGCAGGCGCCTGTAGTCCCAGCTACTCGGGAGGCTGAGGGAGGAGAATCACTTGAACCCAGGAAGCGGAGGTTGCAGTGAGCCGAGATCACACCATTGCACTCCAGCCTGGGCAACAGAGTGAGACTCTGTCTCAAAAATATAAATAATAATAATAATAATAATAACGGATAAAACACCAAAGCTCTGATTCAGATAGCTTAATATGTTGTCTCTCCTATGAAACACAAGCAAGGTAAATGAGCGCTCTATGTAAGCTGACAATACCACAATAATAAGTAATATAGTATATGATGAATAATTATGAAACAGTTACAATAGAAGAGAACTCTATTTTTAAAGAGCAGAGTCCGATGAGCTACAAGTCTTCTAAAATATGATTGTATCTTGGTAGCAAAGCTAACATCAGAGAAGTTTGCCTACTGGCAGCTGAGTATTTGCAAGCTTATGCAAATGCTTCATTGAATGCAGGTTTCTGCATGTTGCTTCCAGGTAGAAACCAGAACCATCCCAGGGGACTGGCAGTGGGGTGGGTCTCACGTCACCACCATCCCTAAAGTGAGAAGCAACTCGGTCCCTCAGGCTTGCGGCTGTGCAAACACCGTCTGGTGTTCTGGGTGGCAAAGTCCAACCAACCTGCTGCTCTTAGATAGAGCAGGACCGAAGGTTTCAGGGACAGACCAGGGCTCTTCAGAAGCCTCTTTCCACAGCCGGGGGTGGCACCTTCAGTGCTGGATCCTTAAACAGGGAAGGACCTCGCCTGCCTGGGAGGCCTTGCAAATGACATAGCTCAGGAGAGTCTCGGAAAAGCCCTTTGGGGCATGAAATGGATAAACTAGAAGTCCCTACAAGCCTTTTCCATTCTTATGTTTCTGTGAATCTGCGATTTTCAGCATGAAAGGAGAATTGTTTCATGAAAAAAGGACTTGGGAAAGCACTTACTCTGGGTCCTGGTTTTCCGGGTTCACCTTTCTCTCCGACCCCTGGCATTCCCTTAAATGAACAAAAAGGCAAAGAGATTCATTCGTTCTATTTAAGCAAAATATTAAGTTAGATAAATATTAAACTTTAGGTGAAATAAGCGTGTAACTTAAATCTGTACTTTATGGTCTTTGACCTAAAAATGATAGACAGAAATTGAGTACTTACCTGAAATCCAGGTTCACCTTTTTGGCCCTGAAAGAGTTGGAGAGGCAGATCAGTACTATCAAACAGCTATATCAATTGTTATATGCTACATTAAACACACAGCAGAAAAAAAGAAAAAAAAAAAAAACCTTTTCTGATACATTAACAAATAAATTCCTGTTGATCTCCAGCACTCACTTGGCATTGACTGGTAGAAATGTCAGCCGGGCAGGGTTTATCATGCTTGACCCATGGTGACTGGCCCTGCCCTCCCCCTGCCCCCGAGCCCGACTCCCTCCTGCTAACCAAGCCACCCCTAACTTGGGGCACATTTAAGAAGCCCTGATCCAGCGGGGTGAGCCTCAGATCAGGCTTGGACCAACCCAGTTCCAGCTGCCTCTGCTCTCAGAGGTGCTCATAGTTTATGGAACAAACAGTCTATAAATCTGTTTTCCAGATCAGGATTGAAGGTAGCTGGAAAAACTGAATTTTGACCCATTTTCTCTTTGTCCTTTGGAATTTGTCCAAAATTAGAAAATCCAGTATTCACTGGATGAAGCCTATTCACACCTTTTCTCCCTTGGTGGCAAAATCTCCTTTTTCTTGAACTTGAGCCTGTCCTGGTACTCCCGGAGGCCCACTGACCCCTTGGTCACCCTGTCGACATAAAAATGTAAAATTAATTAGGCATGGAAACAATTATGCAGAGATGAAAAATTGCAGAGAGAGATAAAAGCCTAAAATAAAACACCTATTTTTAAAATGTAATTATATTCTATTCTATTCTACTCATCCTTTGCCTCTGCAGAAAATCAAATTTCAATAGGAAGAAGATACAACCAGTATCTAAACCCAGGAGGAGAATTTCACTTCTTCTATGGGCAATCACTAGCTCAGGAATAACCACAGAATCTGAACACCTGCCAAGACACCTCTGGACTTGCGTGCACCTGTGTCGTGTGTATTGGCTCCTGATGGCACGGAGGAAAGGAATACAAACTGCCTAATAGAGGCTGAGAAGAAAGAAGGCATTTTAGGTAGCTCCAAAATGAGACAACCATCAAGAATCTCCTTCCTCAGGCATCCTAACTGCTGGGTACACCTGAAAATTACAACCACATACATTTCAGCATCACTATATTGCAAAGTTTATGAAAAGACTGGGCCAAAATCTAGGGTGGCAAGCAGAGGCCACCTGCACATCCAGATTCATCCAGGCCCCACTGCATTGGGCGCTGTGGTTATAACTGCCTCCACCAGCTTGGATGTCAGAGGAGAATCTGGCCTTCCACAGGCTGGCTACCGCAATGGCAGGCATCCCTTCTCAGTCAGTGCCTGCTTCATTGGTCTGATCCAGGGAAACTCTTGGAGAGGATCAGGGACCCACCACTTGCCTCCTCTCTGCAGGATGAAGCCACCTGCTGTGGTCTGCGCCCTCCCAGCTCCACACTGCATCTCCCCTCACACCCACTTGGCCCTAGACGCGTCCACCTCTGAGAAGAGAGGCCGGTGGTGAGGGGCCACTGCCAACCATGCTAGTCCTAATTTCCTGGTGGGGGACTTCCACTCTGCAGGGCTTACACGGTTATGCATCTAATGGTCAAGTCCTAAATTTGACTCTTAAAATCCTAGGTCTGACCTCATCACTGACGAAGAAGAGTTTGATTGAACTCTCTGTACAGATAATTGGAGTTAGCCCGTTGTTCTCTGCTTGTCAGATCACGGAGCACTTCCATAAATTCTAGAGTATTGAATAAGCTAGAATAAATTCAATCATGCTGTCATTTTAAGGAAAACACTACCAAATGCAAGAACATGCAGAGAAGAGTAACTATACTTATAAGTCCAAACGTCGATCCAAAGGTGGGTAACTGTCAGGTGAGAACTGTGGTTTTCAACATGAAAGCACTCCACAGCAATGTGCACTCACCTTGTCACCTTTGGGTCCTTGAAAACTTAAGCCCATTTGTCCCTGTGGATTAAAAATTAGGCTCTCATTATTAGATTTGTCTACTTTGTTCAAAGTCATTCTACAAACCTCACACAAAACGCAATAAGATGGTAGATTTCGGGCAATAGCTTTGTCCCACAACTCTCATAAAATTTTCCAGAAAGTAACGATCATGCTGTATTCAATGTCTATGAAAAAAGTTTTTAAAGTATGACTGACCAAAAATTCTAAAGACATTTTTAAAAATTTACAGTTTTTAAACTCTTGCGTTAGAAAACTAAGGGAAGGCCGGGCACGGTGGCTCAAGCCTGTAATCCCAGCACTTTGGGAGGCCGAGACGGGCGGATCACTAGGTCAGGAGATCGAGACCATCCTGGCTAACACGGTGAAACCCCGTCTCTACTAAAAAATACAAAAAACTAACCGGGCGAGGTGGCGGGCGCCTGTAGTCCCAGCTACTCAGGAGGCTGAGACAGGAGAATGGCCCGAACCCGGGAGGCGGAGCTTGCAGTGAGCTGAGATCCGGCCACTGCACTCCAGCCTGGGCGACAGAGCGAGACTCCGTCTCAAAAAAAAAAAAAAAAAAAAAAAGAAAACTAAGGGAAATATCGGTGATTCCAAAGTATTGACTACGGGACGAATGAAAGAAAAGATCAATATATTGATAGATAATCAGTAGATAATAAATGATAGATACTTAAAGGTATAGTTAGATAAAGATAGTCTTAATTTTCCAGCATTTTTTTACAGACTGAAAGAATGAGAAAGAATGAGCTATAGCAATTTCATGATAGCCTTATACTAACGCCAAAGAACAAAAAATGAAAAAAAACTTTACCTTTTCACCTGGAGGGCCGGGAGGACCTGGGGGACCCTGGGAGAGAGAGCATTTTAATTAAATAGCATTCACAACTATAGGGAGCTTTAAGACCTTCTTTAGGCTGATGTTATCTTAAGATTCTCTGGTCAACATGATAATTTATTTGTGGAATATTTTTCCTGGGCTTCCCCTCCCTCCCGACTCCTAGCAGGTGCAGGACCCTCAGGTGTGACCATATCAATGCCAATCCGTCTCCCCTGCTCCACGGTGAAGTCACCCGGGGCAGAGCCTGCCTGTCCATCTTTGAACTCACTCCCACAGGCTGTGACTATCAGTGGTACCCAGCCAGCCGCCACAACCATGACTGCATTATTTGTTTCAGGATATCAGTTTATGGTGCTATCATCACCCCTTTCCCACAGTTCTGGGTATACGGGTACCAGGCTGCCAGCCAAACGTTTAATAAGAGGGAAGCTGATCCTGCCATGTCCATATTCAGAGTGACCACAACTGTATAAAGTTTTTACTAAATTATTATTTATTTTCACACCTCAATATGGTTGTTCTTTAAATGATTGTCTTGGAGAGACAGCCCCCAAAACTTACTGGTGGTCCGGTAAATCCTGGAGGCCCAACAGGACCTTGAAGCCCTGGCAGTCCTGGTGGGCCCTAGAATGCATGAGAAAGAAATGAGTTCAGATGCAGACTGGGAGGGTGAGGTGGCACATGTTCATAATGATGCAGCAAATGCTTACTGGATTCCCTGGGAGTCCGGGAAATCCTCTTTCACCTTTCAACAGCATCCCGGGCACATGGCCAAGTATCTCACCTGGATCACCCTAGAGGATGAACAAAGAAAATAGAAAGTTGTAAATATTGACATTCACGTAAAGAAACTGAAAACTCATTGAGTAGTTGGCACATATTACTGTTACAGGACTAGCCTAAGTCTGGGATTTAGACCCCGTCTACACTGGAAATCAACAGCCTGGCATCCCTCCCATCATGATTGCCATCCTGATGACCAGCTTCAACCACTGCATGGTCAACTCAGCCGCAGCCAGGACTGAATGTAGAGACGGCTAAACAAAGGGGTCCGCAACGCTCTGCACAGGACCATCCCCCACTCTAGACAAGGGCCCCCTGTCTCTAGTTAAAAGACTACTGTGTGACCCCAGGCTCTTCTCACAAAACAAGAATTCTCTTTTGAGAAAAGGCTCAGGATGAATACTTTTATAAGAGCAGGGTGTAATGGTAAATTTTATCTGTCAACTTGGCCAGGCCACATTATTGGGTTAAACACCAGTCCAGATGTTTCTGTGAAGGGATTTTTAAAATGAGATGGACACTTAAATCAGTAGACTCTGAATAAGGCAAATGGCCCTCCATAATGCTGGTGGGCCTCATCCCATCAGTTGAAGGCCTTACAGGATAAAAGACCGACGTCCCTGGAGGAAGAAGGAATTCTGCCCACACACCGCCTTCGGACTCAAGGCTACAGCTCCACCCCTTCCCTGGTGTCCAGCCTGCCCACTCAGCCCGCAGGTTTTGAGCTTGCCGGCCACAGTCATGAGTACCAATGCTTTAGAGGCCGTTTCTCCTGTCTCTGGCTACACACACACACAGGCTACTGGTTCTGTGTCTCTGGAGCACGCTAACACACAGGGCTATTACGAGGATCTGTTTCCTATGTGTTCTGAATCACAGGCGCACAGGGACTCTCAGCCTCATCCAGGTGAGCGGTTATCTCTACTGCAGCTGCTGAGACCTACAAGCCTCCCTTGGACGGGACTGCTCCCAACACCCAGATACCCGAGGTCCCCACCCTGTGCCCAAGCACAGCCCACACACTACAGGACTGCACATTTGGAGGTCGGGCTGATGCCAGCAGCCGAGCCCCAAGACAGCAACACCCCGCCTGGGAAAAGCTGTCACAGGTTCCCTCCTGGCAAGTCTGAGAGGCACCCAGGGAGCTCCATTCTCCCATCTGCCCTCCCTGGTTTGGGCGAAGTGAGCCTTCGCCACCACACCAGGCCTCCTTCCACTGCTTACTCCCCATTAAGACACTCAAGTGTCTGAACATTAGAGTCTAAAATCTGAGTCTGTGTGTTACTTATAGTCTTTTAATGTAACAGAGTTTAGGGAAATGTGTTCAGAAGCAATCGATCAGCCAAAGTGGTTTAAAGAAAATGGCACTTGTTTTAAACAGATTCCCTGTAATGAATCCAATAAAGCAAAACAAAATAAAATGTACCTTCATTCCTGGTAACCCTGGTGGTCCCTAAAAAAGAAAGTTTTGGTGTTAGTTTTGTTTTTCTCAAAATATCATTAGCATTAAAATTGTTATTATATAATATTATATGTAAAATATAAGTTATTAAAACATAAGCAAAGAAAGAAAGAAAAGGAAATGGAATGAGAAGAGAGAAGTTGTAACTAAAAGAAAGAGGTTCCGTCCTAAATAACCTCTACTCACGGGATTTCCAGCGAAACCAGGCAAGCCAGGAGGCCCGAGGGGCCCTCTCTCTCCCTGCGGAGACAGCAGAGCATCATTCGTACAAACTGTGTGTGGCAGACACATCAGCCCTGACACCGCAGGAGTTACTCTGCCCTACCCTTCACTCGTTGGTTAAAATCATTTCCTAAAAACAGTTTATCACAAGCTCTGCTACTGGGTACCACTTTATGAAAGAAGAAATAGACTTGATAGTATCATTAATAGGGACAAAGGTCCATAATGGCATTTTCTTACGCGATGTAGTAAATGATTACCGGTAATAACTTTCATGCTTAAATGAAATTTTAGGATAAAAGTCTACAAAAAAGAAAGGAACAATTACATCTTTCTGGTACACTAAATATGGGAAAACTGTATTTCCTTACCAAATAAAGCAAATTTTAAGACAAGTAACTTTCCAACTGTGGCAAATAAAACTCTATTAACAGAGTCACACTACCTGACTCCTTAATATGCAAAATTACATAAACACACACGAAGAGGAGGGTCTCGGTTCTGGATTTACCTTTGTGCCATTGCATCCTGGAATACCTGGGGGCCCTGGTGGGCCGTCTTGGCCAGGAATACCCTGCAATTAAGAAAGTGAAAATGTAACCCAAATAGAAAATCACCTGACGGAAAAATATTTCCTAAAAGAAGTAGAGTGCATTTTCTATACGTACAGGAAGTCCCGGGTTTCCAGGGTAGCCAGATGCTCCCGGGGGTCCCTGTGAGGGTGGAAGGAAAAGCATGTCAGTGGAAAGCCGGAAGCCTCGCTTCCTCCTACTGCATCCACCTGGTTAACGGAGTTGTGCCCTCATTTTTGGTGTCTGGAACACACACACACAAAGCAGACAGTGCACTCTGCACAAGAGGCAGTGGAGGGCACAGGCCAGGGCAGATCGCCCAGGCTTACGGAGCAATGCTACACCCAAAGCACACTACTGCCATTCGCAACTGCAAAGATGTGGAACCAGCCTAAGTACCTACCAACCAATGAGTGGATAGTGAAAAGGTAGAATCCATGTACCAAGGAATCCTACTCAGCCACAACAAGGAACAAAATGATGTCTTTCGCAGCAACTTGAATGGAGCTAGAGGCCATTATTCTAAGTGAAGTAACCCAGGAATGGGAAACCAAACACCGTATGTTCTCACTTATAAGTGGCAACTAAGCTATGAGGATGTAAAGGCATAAGAGTAATACAATGGACTTCCGGACTCCGGTGAGGGGAAGGCTGGAAGGGGGTGAGGGATAAAAAACTACGTAACAGGTAGAGTGTACACTGCTTGGATGACAGGTACACTAAAACCTCAGAAATCACCACGAAAGAACTTATCCTGCAACCAAAAACCACCTGTACCAAAAAAAAAAAAAAACTATTGAAATAAAAAAAATAAAAAAATAAGTTTTTAAAAAGCTGACTGCTGATCCCTTCAAACATAAGGCTGCCCATGCACAAAATAACTCTGCTCCCATTTCACCTTTACCAAGAGGCAGAGAGGAGGAAGAGCAAGGCTGGCTCTGAAAATACCACGACTTTTCCATGAAACAAAGTCATCTCTGTCTAATGACTGTGGACGCATCACCAATCACACCTTCCCCCAAATGAAAATATGCCCAGAAGAGATTCCTGAAGAAGAACAAACGGGGGAAAACAAGTTTGCAGAACCAAGGACTAAGGAGCCCAGCCTGTGCACAGCCCCCGTGGGAAGGCCTGGGGCTCAGGGAGTCATGGGCTGCTGCTCACTGCCTGCCTCGCACCTGCCTGCCCGTGCTGTGTGAGCTGGGAGAGGAGACGGAGGACGAGGGCTCGGAGAAAGGAGGGGAAAGGTGCCCGACTCTGGGAGCGGGCCTGTCCCACGGGTGGAATCATCGATTGTGAGTGGCAACTGTACTCACTCTTGTCCCTTTTGTTCCAGGTAGTCCTGGTTCTCCAGTATCACCCTGGAACAGAATAGAAATGCCATTGTCATTGATCACCGTTATCTCAAGAATGCAGGCAATCTTACATCCACCCACCCCCAATCCCACAGCCGCAGTTACCTTTTGTCCTGGTGGTCCCTGCGGCCCCTCAGGTCCTTGCATTCCAGGAAACCCAATGACACCTTGTAACCCTGGGAGGCCTCTTTCGCCCTACAGAAGAGGAACATAAGTCAGGCAAAAGGCAGCAGTAAAGAAACAGAGGAAGGAATCGCGGATCAACTGTGATGGCTTTTTTTTTTTTTTTGAGATGTAGTCTCACTCGTTGCCCAGGCTGGAATGCAGTGGCATGATCTCTGCTCACTGCAACGTCCACTGCCCGATTTCAAGGGATTCTCCTGCCTCAGCCTCCTGGGTAGTGGGATTACAGGTGCGTGCCACCACGCCGGCTAATTTTTGTATTTTTAGCAGAGGCGGGGTTTCACCATGTTGGCCAGGCTGGTCTCAAACTTCTGATGTCAGGTGATCCACCCTCCTCAACCTCCAAAAGTGCTGGGATTACAGGCATGGGCTACCACGCCTGCTCTGTGATGGCTAATTTTAAGTGCCAAGTTGACTGGGTCACAGGATACCCAGATAGCTGGTAAAGCATGACTTCCGGGTGTGTTTTTGAGGGTGTGTTTCTGGAAGAGATTGGCATTTGAATCCATGGACAGTAAGGAAGATGTGCCCTCACCCAAGGTGGGCAGGTGCCATTGTCAGCTGAGTCCCGGATAGAACAAAAAGCCAGAAGAGAGGCCAATTCTCTCCCTTCCGGAGCTGGGACACCCATCTTCTCCAGCCCTCAGACATCAGAACTCTGGGTTCTCCGGCCTTCAGATTCAGGGACTTGTACCACTAACCCCTTGGGCTCTCCAGCCGCTGGCCTTGGACCCAGTCACACTTCAGGAGTCCCCGAGTTGCCAAGCTTGCAGATGGCAGATCATGGAACTCCTCAGCCTCCATAATCCTATGAGCCACTTCCCTTAATAAATCTAAGTATCACCCAGCCTTGCGCAAGTCCACAGTGAGTGTCTGGAAACAGACAGCAACGACTACTTCAGGCGGCTTCGCCCTACTGCGTTTCAAACTCTTGAGGACAGAAAATATTTCTATCTCATTCCTGGCACTATCCTTTCTATATACTAAATGCCAAATAATTTCTTGGGTAAATAAAATAATAAATAGTGAGGCATTTTTCACTGAACAGGTTATGATTTCACTCAATCATTGGAACTCTCCTGTTAGCAACAGTCTCAGTGCTGAGATTTTGTGATGGATCCTCCAAGACGCCTTCCTCTTTAGAGAGCATTAGGAGGTGAGGGTGGGCAGAGTCCACGGTGTGAACCTCACGCAAGACGCTGAGCCTGCCCTGGGCCATCATGGGGTGATGGTGCGCTTTAATGAGAAATGTCTTTCAAGAGTGTTTTTTGGGCTGGGTACGGTGGCTCATGTCTGTAATCCCAGCACTTTGGGAGATCGAGGCAGGCGGATCACCAGATGTCAGGAGTTCAAGACCAGCCTGGTCAACATGGAAAAACCCTGTCTCTACTAAAAAATGCAAAAATTAGTTGGGTGCAGTGGCACATGCCTGTAATCTCAGTTACTCAGGAGACTGAGGCTGGAAAATCACTTGAACCTGGGAGGCAGAGGTTGCAGTGAGCCAAGATCGTGCCACTGCACTCCAGTCAGGGAGACAGAGTCAGATTCTGTCTCAAAACAACAACAACAACAACAACAAACCCATAACCATGATAAGAAATTGAGAAAACCCATTTACAGGATGTGCACTTTAATGCAGTCTTACCATACGAATTGGGTAGATTCAGTGACGACTGTTAGCTGATTTAAAAACAGAAGGCAGGCACTTTGGAGATCACAGGCAGGATTCCTTAGTGTTCAGTGCCTTTCCCAAAGTTGCATTCGTTGAAAGTAAAAATCAACTGACAAGCTCTACGTCACATAACATAAACATCCAAAGTCGTCCTTCTTTCCAAACCACTCAGCCAGTCCTGGCACTTACTGGTGAATTAACTGCCTGCTCCATTTTTACACATGCAGAGAGGAGGTTATGAACCTGGGACTCAACCGCCACGCCTCCACAGGGCTGTGTGTTTCATTGAAAGGATACGTCAGGAGTCTAGACACAGTATGTGGATAAATATGGGAGAGATTGTTTCAAACCCTAGAGAACTGAATCACACAGTAAGTGGATTAAAGAACCTCAAGACTCATAGTGTGGCACTGCCCCTTCAGGCCAGCAGCATCCAGGGAACCGGCCAGAAGAGCAGACAGACCCCACGAGGGCCCTGAGGGTTTGACAGGGAAGGCTGGCTCCTTCTCCCCGGGGCCTGTTACAGTGAGGAAAGAAAAACATTCCCAGACCAGGACTTGTTCAAATGAAGAGCTCCTTAAATACAGCCTGCAGTGATGGCCCCAGGACACAACGGCACAAAGTCCTGCTGTAAGGAGTTATGGCGTACAAGGTCACCAATCTGGGGCACCCGGTTTTTGGATGTAGGAAAAGCCTAGTCAAACCAGAATAGGACTGAACTCCAAACAGCGGCTAAAATAAATAAATAAATCCGGAGTTGTGTAGCCCCGAATCACCCAGTATCAGACAGGAAGGAAATGAGAAGGGCATGTCCATTAGAAGCTTTCTAATACATTTGGTGCAGTATTTTTAGAACTTAATTAATATTGGCAGTATCGCCATGAGACCAGCGACGATAAGATTTTATAATTCTCAATTTAACCATGGAATGCACTGAGGACCAGAGCCAGATTAACTGATTTCTACAAGTTTCTCACTGAGTCAGCACTACAGCCAGAAATAGAAATGAGGTCAGCCTCCACCACAGTCCCTGTTTTTTCTGGGTCACTAGAGCAAGTCGGTTCCCAGCAGAACATCAAACAATTCACCAACTTAATGTTAGCCCAAGGTACCCACCCTTTTATGTCCATTTCACAGATAGGGAAATTAAGATTCCGATGCTTAACTAACTTGTCATATGTCACTGGGTGACCCCTCATGCTGCTGGGAACAGAACACAGAAACCCAAATTCCCAGACCTTGCTTTTACCGCAAGAACACATTCTTTCCCAAATGTCACCAGAAAGCTTAAGCAATCTGTGTATCCCCAGAGCTTTGAAATGAAGGAGCTAAGAAGGAAGTGACTCCTCCATGGACATGGTTCTTGCCATTCCCCACATATTTTTTTAATGTTCTTAATCTTTTGTCCAGATAAAAGTGCACACGAATAATCTAACACTCTGTACCCTGTCCAAGGTTATTATGGGAACCAGAGCAGAGCAGACAGACAGGATAAGCACTTAAACAGCTATACAGTTAGCTGGCGACCAGCATGCAGTATGGGGCCAAATTATTCCTCCGAGCTTTTAGCACATTTCCACCAGGATTATAAGAAGAGCAAAGAGCTGGACATGTTGTGCAAAGGTTATTGGAGCTAGTAGTGTCCAAGCCAGACTTTGCAGCTGCAACTAGCAATGCTACAACCACAGCCACCGTGACCCCCCTCCCACTGGAGCTCTAGACAGAATGTGAGCAGTTAGAGGCAGGGAGCAACAGGGCCCTCGATCGTCTGTTTCCCCTGGTGTGCTCAGGGCAAGGTCCCAAACTCCATGGCGGCCACAGACTTCATGCCAGGCCAAAATGAAAACCACAACCATGGTCTGTCACAGCAATGACTATTTAAAGTGGAAGAAACAAACAAGAAACTTGAAAAATACTACACAGAAAGTTTTCATGCAGCTGAGCCTTGTGCTCTCATTGCTGAACATCAGTGCAATGTAGGGCACTGATCAAAAGAGGAAAATTCTATACCAAAACTGGAGATGATTACTGCTGTGTCCTCAAATGATGAAATTCAGAATTTGTGGAGGGAGAACAAAGTGCCATTGTCTATAAAGATGAAAGGAATACAACATGGAGAATAATCTTGGCACCAAAATTAGGCATTCTAAATTAGGCATGAAATAGGGTTTCATGCATGGAGCAACTTAAAATTCTTGCTTAATGCATTACCCAAAGCAAACATATACTTTTAAAAACTCCTTAAAATGCGTGGAGAGAAAGTCATTTTATAAATACCCAATTCTTTCCCTTCCTCTTCCAAGGCTTGTAGAAACAAGTTCACGATTCAGGAAATCAAATACTCAAATGAGCTTCCGTCATAGCTAAGTCAGAAATTCAAATACAAATCAAGTACCCAGGACAGCTGAAGTTGAAATAGCATGAAGCTTCTAAATGTGGGAGGAAAATACAATTACCAACAACAAAAACTGACGTGAACACAAAATATACCTAGAATAAGCAGTCATCACAATTCTTACTGTCAAAGGCCCTGTGACGTCTGTTTCAGAGGCCGACATGGAATCCGTATCTTTAAATCAAAATTTTAATGGATTTTTCCAATCTGAAATATTAGGATCATGGATCTTCACAATGGACTGAAGCACACACAGAGATGCTGCCAGCACTCGGGGGCTTTCTCTACGCACGGACTGAGTGCAGATACCGGGTCTGGTACTAAGCACTGAGTGTACTGGGTATGGCAGCCTCCATGCGCTGGGTGCAATCATGAGAAACAAGCAATGCTCACCAGGGAGACTGCAATTCCTTCTCCACCTCGACCCTGTAACTTCTTCACAGGCAATGAAATTGTTTTATTCATTCATGGTGTTTGAATTCAATACAATGTCATGGGATGCTGAACTAGCCAATTGCATTACATGACGCTCAGCATGAGGCAGGATTCCACACATGAGTCTTAAAAACTTTAAGAGGTATTCAAAGGTTAGAGGGCAGGACACGGCCCCCATCACCTTTGCAGTCTAAGCATTCTGGGCACCATTACAGACTGGCCGGAGTCCGCAGCAGTGGCTGAGAGGCGCAGGGCAGGCTGCATTCGGGACCACGCTGGCTCTGCTGCTGCTTTCTGTCATCTAGCGCCTCGAGATTTCCATTTACGAGCAAGACTGCAAATCATTCAGCGAACCAAAGCCCTCACATTCGAAGCCAGAGCTCACCAAGTACCCAGTGAAAGGGAAATGATGTCAAGGATGGGTCACAGTCAGCGTGTGACTGAGGAACTCTTTCAGAAATTCCACAAGGCCAACTCCTTGAGCCCAACCACCATCAGAAGACACATCTGCGGGACCATTTCCTGGAGGCCGCCGCTGGGAAAGGGGTGGGAAGGCTGCGGTCGGTGCCGCGGGGTCATGGAAAACTCAGTGGCGAGGCCCCGTTGGGAGCTCCCCCAACGCCATGAGGCTTGACATGAGGGCAGGAATACTGCCACCGCAGTACGAGGGGGCACAGGATGCAAGGAGATCCCCTAGAGGGTCTGCTTTCCCTAAAAGGAAGGCGTGAGTGTGCACTCTCCTTTGCTCTATGAGACATACAACAGAACTCTTAAAAAGATGTATATGTGTTCATTAGAAGTATGTGAATGAAATTTAACAATGTGGATTGTTGCACTTAGCAGCATTATCATTACTGTTATTTCTTGCATCTAAATATTTAACATTAAAGCAGCAAAGATTAAACCAATCACACATAAAAAGTGTGACTGCAAATCTGTATCTTCTTCCCGAAACTCTTATTTCTCCCTCCAGCCCAGACGTCTAGCTTGAGACAGTATCAGGAAATGTGTGCAGTGGCCCTCCATCAACTATGTGGGTATACGCAAGAGCTTGAGCAGCGCATACAGATGCACCTCAGCTTATGATGCAGTACGTCCCAATAAGACCACTGTAAGTTGAGATCCTGTCTCAAAAAATATATATATAAAATATATGTTACATATATATGTTATACTATATATTATGTATACTATATATATATATATATATATATAGGATCTCCCTCTGTCACTGAGGCTGGATTGCAGTGGTACTATCTTGGCTCACTGCAACCTCAGCCTCCCCAGTCGCTCTATTACAGTACTGCGCCTCCATGCCCCACTAATGTTTGTATTTTTAGTAGAGATGGGATTTCGCCATGTTGGCCAGGCTGGTCTTGAACTCCTAACCTCATGTGATCTGCCCGCCTTGTACTCCTAAAGTGCTGGAATTACAGGCATGAGCTACTGCACCCAGCCCAATAGAAAATATTTTTAAGTCAAAAACACATTTAATACACCCGACCTACCTAACATTGTAGCTTAGCCTAGCCATCCTTAAACATGCTCGAAAAACTTACACTGGCCTATGTTGGGCAAAACTGTTTAACACAAAGCCTGTTTTATAATAAAATGTTTAATATCTTTTGTAATTTATTGAATTCTGTATCAAAAGTGAAAACCAGAACGGCTCGCGGCCCCTGACTGGCATTGCGAGAGTTGCTATCGCACTACGTTAGCCCAGGAAAAGATCAAAATTTTGAATTTTGAATTCTGATCTTTCAAAATCCATGACCTTCAGATACCATGAGAGCTGTCCTATTTCTAGGAGACGTCTGGACTCGTCCTCTTCGAAAGCATGTGGGGTTGTGTGGGCAAGTTCCTCATTTCATGGGCCTCCACTGTCCTCCTTCTGACCATCATTAGCTTTGTTCTGAGTACTCCCAAGGCTGCCGATGATGGAGATGACCAAGTTTGTGTGAAGAATGGCAGAGAACTCAGTGCTGGAGCCTCCTGGCCAAAAGAACAGTGGCTAGGGTCTGAGGACTGGGATAAACTAGAAGTGAAAACGCCTTCTTCCATATGGCCAAGCCTGGACTGTAACTTTTATACTGGACTTCTGGCCCCAGGATTCTTGAGTGGAAAATCCGAAGCCCTCACGACAAGGTCCATGTGATGGAGAAGGTCCACCTTGTGTTCAGCAAATGCCCGCCTGCAGCTGCAGCACTGAACGCTGAACTGTCTCCAGGAGTCCATGCCCAAGGAGAGATTTCTGGTGGACAAATCCTGATGTCGAAACATTATCTAAGCCCATGATGAATTCTGGCATAATTCTAGGCTTAAGTATTCTAATATGAATTTTAACATTCACTATGAAGTTGACTGACAGAGCTGAACACTCAAGTCATATGTCATCCAAAGCTAGAAAGCGATGGTTACAAAGGAGATGCATGGTGAATATTTCTGATAGATCCATATTCACAAAGAAATAAAACCATAGATATTTTCTGATCCATGAAAATCCACTTTGCACATCAGCTTGAAAGAAAAAAAAATTAAAAAGAGTCCTTCACAAAATGCTTTCTAAAGAACTATCATTCCACACAAGAATAACTCAAGGGAGCCCTCAGTGTGGTCTTCTTATAAACAATTTAAAAGTTCCCCGAAAGCCATCCAAAAGCAAACAAACCATCTGACGTCCCCGAACCAGTAAAAACATTCTAGGAGAACTGAGTGCTGATGAATTACTGGCAGCCAAAAAAAATCTTAAAAATTTCCAAAGGTCCTTACATCTTAGCAAAGTTCCGGACATTTGTCCGTGATGAAGGTCGAGACTCACTCATGGACGCCCACAGCAAAGCTGTGAGCAGCAGCAAAGGCCTCCAGAGGCAACTATTATCTTCAATAGTTTGTTTCTTATCTTCTATCAGAAAAAAACAGTCCTAAACGCTCTCATTAACTCTTCTCCAAGGCAGTACTCCATTTCAAATATTGTTAAGCAGAACCATGTTAAGTCAGTCCCCCAAAGCAGTCAGATTTCCACGTTGGAGAGGGAGAAAAATATGATGATGATCTTTTTCCAAAGGCTTGTGAACCTGCCCAGTCAGATTCCATGTGTACCTGCGCTCAGGCAGCGCATCTTTCATCAATAGCTTAATTCTGTTTTCCCATCAAACCACACCAGCACACAGTGCGTTCACTGGAAACCCTTTTATTTTCCTGGCTCTGGGCTCCATCAACAACACATTCAAATGCCCATGTGAAGGGCCAAGCTCCTGGCCGGGGCGTCCATAGACACCCACCCTTCATCCACCTCCAGGCACCTGCGACCCACACAGCAGCACCCCAGGGCCCTGGCACCCCTCAGCACATTGGAGAGCACTGCCTCAATCTGAAACAAGCACATTCACACCCTCCCTGGCGGGCCCTGGCACCTCAGACACACCCATGGGATCTCAGCCAAGCATCCCCATGTTGAAGAAGTACTCAGACACCGAATGATCTGGAGAAAACCCAAACTCTGGCAGACAGTGGATCCAGCCGGTGACACGACCAGGGGAAAAGTCAGTGGCCTGAATCAAGTCTTGGGTGAGGAGCCTCCGTGGGCTGCAGCTGCTGGCCACTAGAGGGAGCTCTGGGACCATACATTTTCCCCCAAATGACCTAAAACTCCCTGGTGGACCTTAAAGTATTAAGCCTTTTCCTTAAATTTTCATTGTAGTAATATATTACTATAAAAATATTAAATATTCAGTGCCAGTGAACACATGCTGTGGGAAGAGTGAGAGAAATCACTTTGATATGGCCTAAAAGAACTCTATGGTAAATATTTTTTATTAGGATTCAAAATTTAATTAAAATTAAATATAAAAACTAGTAACCTGAATATTGAGGCTACTGCATTACAGGTAAAATGCAGTCAGCCTATAAATTATGAGAATGATGGATATTTTCTGGATAGCATTTTCACATCCATTTTATAAACTGGGAGAGTATTTGAATCTAATGACAATACAGAAAAAAATAGCAAATTCAATTTTTAAAATAACTGTATGGAAATAGAAAATACTGAAAAAATTAAATTCTACGAAACATGCATAAAATCGATACAAATGTGATCACAGGAGGGTCTCTAAGAAACCACTACTAAACATCCCACTGCCAGTGAAACTTATTTAAAGGTTCTTCTTTGGTCTTCTTCCACTGCAAGGTTATAGAAAACTTAGGCATTAAGGTAATTCAGTCCATTCTCCTGAGTTCTGCCAATTCTAAAAGAAAAATAAAATCTATCCAGTTTTTTGGCTACCAAAAAAGATACTAACATTCTCTCCTTTGCTTAACCTATCAACATGAACACTCATTAAAACCAAAATCACAGACACCTCTACCTAAACCTATTACCTAACATTCTGTTTCTCAAATACGTATTTTTAAAAATATCTTTAAAACGAGAAAAACAGTACAGAAAACAAGTGTTATGCTACAGGCTTGGAACCTCACTTGCTGCAGCTATGGACGGTATGGATGGTTGCGCATGTTGCACACTGCAGCAATCAGGGGCCAAAATCAGCCACTGAAGCTAGGTGTTGGCACAGCAGGAGGCCTTTATCTAATATGACAAAGCTGGAAAAAGCCCAGTGGTAGCAAAATCATCCTTCAAATAAGTTGCACAGAGCTCTCTGGGGGTTCCTGCCTTGGTGACATCCCAAGGATGTCAGGACACACCAACCAAGAGGCAGCCTCCATGTAGACTTTAGAGGCTTGGTACTGACCTGCCAAGAGTTGGGAAGCCAACTGAGGAATGTCCCTCAAGAGAGCCCTAATCCAGGGCAGGGGCTAAACTGCCCAGTCACCAATGCCAACACTTTGGTTGGCTTTTGGTTTTGGTTTTACTTACTCCATTAAAACAGAGAGAGAGAGAGATATAAAAATACTATCCTCAAAGAGCTAGAAATGAACATGGCATAAATGAATGCTTCCAACTTGAGCTCCCGCCATCGCAGGAATGATCACACTTAAGATTGCTGAGTCTGCACATGAAATCATGCCTCTGCTCACCCGCACAACTGTCTTGTTTTTGAAGTTCCATGAAATTTATCACAATTCTAGGTCATGACTTAGTTAAAGATTTGGGAGAAGAAGAACAACTGCAGGAACACAAATAATTGATAACAAAATATCAATAAGAGGTTAGCTCTCTTCTGAGTTTGTATAAGAAAAATAAATTAATATATATATGTTTTTCAGATGGAGTCTTGCTCTGTCACCCAGGCTGGAGTGCAGTGGCATGATCTTGGTTCACTATAACCTCCGCCTCCCAGGTTCAAGCGATTCTTGTGCCTTGGCCTCCCAAGTAGCTGGGATTATAGACGCGCACCATCATGCCTGGCTAATTTTTGTATTTTTAGTAGATATGGAATTTCACCATCTTGGCCAGGCTGGTCTCAAACTCCTGACCTCAGGTGATCCGCCAGCCTCGGCCTCCCAAAGTGCCAATGCTCCTGACCTAATTTTTTTTTCTTATAAAGACACTTTGCTTTATTTTCATTAGCTCCAAAGTAAGGACCCTGAGGGTTCGAAAGACGTGTTCTACATTAACAGAAATGCTGAAAAATGCCAATTAGTGCTTAAGTACTTAGATAGCTGAGGATGTTATTAACTAGAACTTAATAATGTATGTGGGTGTGGGGCAGCATTGTGGAACAAAACAAGGACACAGAAAAGGCAGGAAACACCCAAGGTAGGTGATGAATTTTTTTTTTTTTTTTTTTTTGGTCTGTGATAAAAGTAAACTTGAAAAATGCAGAGGAAATACTCTGAAGTTAAGAATTATAGTTAATAGGCTAGGCATGGTGGCTCACGCCTGTAATCCCAGCACTTTGGGAGGCCAAGGCGGGTGGATCACGAGGTCAGGAGATCGAGATCATCCTGGCTAACACGGTGAAACCCCGTCTCTACTAAAAATACAAAAAATTAGCTGGGTGTGGTGGTGGCGCCTGTAGTCCGAGCTGCTTGGGAGGCTGAGGCAGGAGAATGTCATGAACCCAGGAGGCGGAGCTTGCAGTGAGCGGAGGTCTCGCCACTGCACTCCAGCCTGGGCGATAAAGCAAGACTCCGTCTCAAAAAAAAAAAAAAAAAAAAAAAAAAAAGGAATTATAGTTAATAATACAAAAGCATGCAAGACAGTCTTCAGGTTTAAACCCTGAGATAATTGCTCACTGGCAATTAAGAAAAAACTTTAATTTTTTTTCTTAAAAATGTGTTAGATATAATTGTTTACAAAAAATGGGTTTTACAGGTGCCCTGCCAGGGGACATCCCAGGTCCCCATTCTCTGAGTGGTCCCGTAGCCCCTGCGGTTCCCTGCCAGGGCGTGCACAGCCGCACACAGAGCACCTCCAGGAGATGCTGAAACCCATGAGGCAGTGATTGGCATTCCCTCTAGTTCCCTCCCCCAGCACCTCGAACAGATGGCACAGGGTAAGTACTCAATATTTTCATGACTGGGCTGGGTGCGGTGGCTCACGCCTGTAATCCCAGCACTTTGGGAGGCCAAGGCGGGTGGATCACCTGATGTCAGGAGTTCAAGACCAGCCTGGTCAACATGGTGAAAGCTCGTCTCTCTTAAAAATACAAAAATTAGCCCAGCGTGGTGGCACATGCCTGTAATCTCAGCTACTCAGGAGGTTGAGACAGGAGAATCGCTTGAACCCAGGAGGCAGAGGTTGCAGTGAGCTGAGATCATGCCATTGCACTCCAGCCTGGGCGACGATGCAAGACTCTGTCTCAAAAAATAAATAAATAAAAATATTTTCATGAGTGAATCAGAAAAGATCCCAAGAAAATGATATAAATCTATAAGAGGGTACAGATTTAGGAACCCTATTTTCAAACGACTGCAAAAACAAGCACCTGCACTCCAAGTGAGCACGTGGAGCTCTGGACGCCCTGCTTTCCGTGCTCTCTCTTCAGTCACTGCATGGATGGGCAAAGAACCAAAGCCTGGAACCAGAAGATTCTGGTGCTGGCTCCAGCGCCAACCCCTGGGACGCTCTGAAAATCAGCTTTACCATCATCTGTAAGTCAGGGATGAGTCCACCTGCCTGGCTCACCTGGCAGCATGATTTTAAAAATCAAACGTGCTCAAGTATTCAGTTAAATGCTGCACAAATGGTTCTGAAAGAAACTGGTCTGACTGTACTGCTTTTTAAACACATAAATATTTTGTGTTTATTCTCACGATTTCTATGTCCAGCAAGCCAGCTGCATTTCCTCTGAAGCCACACAGTGTTTTAAAAGAGAATTAAAAGGACACACTGCTAGTGTTCCCACAAGTCATGACCTAGGAAGTATCTCATTCCTGTTTTTGTGGCTAAGACAGACATAAGAAAATTGGAATTTCTTGAGTATTTTAAAAAGATGACAGTTTCAAGAAACTCCCCCCTTTATCTTATACTCAAGGTTTTGTGCTTTCTCCTTAATAAATATCTCTGGAATTCATGCTGTTCAAGCCTAGAACATTCATTTATTCTTTCAGGTCAGCCTGGGTCTTAGTAAAGCTACCACACTCCTCCATGGTAAGTCTGTAAGTAGCTAATGACATACATAGGCCTGAAATCCCCAGATTACTTTCTTACCCCCAAGCAAGTTACTTGTCTGTATCTTATCACTGATAACATTTTCCCCCAGGATGCTGCAATAATTTCAATACTCCATTAATCATACTTGGAATCTAAGAGATAAGAACAGTTCTCTTGACTCCCAGATACACAATTGCCAGGTTAAAACTTGACAAACCAACTTTGCCCATAGAATACAATGTAATCTCGGCAGAGCTGGAGGTTTTACAAAACCCACTATTAGCCTAACCTCATTAATTTGAAAAAGCAGTAGTGAGATCAATCTAAATTAATAAGTAACTGAATTTCAATCTCTTTTAAGTAAACACCATTAATTGCTTTAAAACATATACACTCACCCAAAGAAAGAAATTAAGCCAACATCTTGAAGTTTTTTCTTTTGTGTTTTGCTTAAAATCTTGGCTTTAAAACTGAATAGATAAGAAAAGCACATAATTGCAAACTCAATACAAAATATTGGTGCATAATTAAGACGATAAATAGCTACTTCATAAATACTTAAAAATGGTCTTCCCTGAGCTGGTAAGCTCTCTTCACCTCAATGCTATTCATAAAATTGGCAAGCCTGTTTTCAAAAGATAATATGGAGCTATATTTTAATCCAAGGTGTGGCCCAATTATTTAAAAATTTTTATCAGTAAGATCTTACTTGATGCCATTTTCACTATGCCTAGTTTGTAGATGTTTTAAAGATTAAGCTTACAGTATCATTTCCTGCCTTTTTTTCTTAACTACTTAATGTCAATAGACTAAAATATTGAGATCTTTGGCTAGAAACTAAGATGTGGAACCAGACCAATTGGGTTATAGTTTGTAAATTATTAGGTATAAACTTTCTAACAAAAATAGATTGTAGAGTATATAAACATGTGATATTTTCCCATGTATATAGAATTTTTTTTTAAGTTATATCAAATGGAGGACAGATGACCAAGCATGGGTACGGCAGACACACACACACACAAACACACACACACACACAGAATCAGAGAGAGAGAGAAACAGAGAGAGAAATGAAGAGACAAAGACAGAGAGACAGAAAGAGAGAGAAGCTTCACGAAGAGGCACGTTGGGGGAACCTGATTCCCATGCCCCCTGACTCCCCACTCCCAGGGTCTGAGGTCTCAGACACATCACTGAGGCAATTTCTCTTTGGCAAGAGAGGGCCAGTCAGCCAAGTACCCTGAAATGGCCTTCCCTTGACTCCCAAATATACAATTGCCAACTTGTTGGAAACTCTGAGCTCTCATGGGAATCCTAACCCTACAGGCGCCCACCCTTGGTTCTCCACAGGGGGAATCAGCACTTTCTGTGAAGAAACGAGGAAAGTGGTCATCTTTTTAACAGCTATTTGATATTCCACATAAATATCCTGCTGTGGGTTAGGCCCAGAATTTCGGGATAACAAATAAGGCAAGGACGGGGAGGCAGCCCTGTCTCGGGTCTCCAGGGAACCCAGGGAGCCCCGCTGTGGAGGGACTGATCCCAGAGCTCTTCCTGGTCCCTATGGTCCCTAAATACGCCGTCCTGGGTGGAGCTACACCTCGCTGCACACACAGTCCTCAGGTGCCCATCTGAACGTCACCCTAGCTGGGCAAGAGGTGCACGGTGACAGGTGGGAAAGGCACGCACAGAGACATACACGCGCCTTACAGGACTCAGGAAGCGCAGCTGGGCGGGACCATCGCGGAGCACCTGCCAAGTCATGTGCTTCTGCAGTAAAATCACCCACACGCTTCCAGAGCTGACACTTACCCGCGATCAAGTTCAGGACGCCCCTGAGGAGTGGTGGGGCGGGGGCGGGAGAGGGGGTGTGTACATCAGGAACAAAATATTGGACAGGATGGAAAAGAACACTGTGTTCTTTCTTCTCTATCACTGGGTGAAGCAGATTCCTTTAAAAATCCAATTTTGAAGGGCACACACTGAGTAGCTTCCGTGCAAGGTTTTTAATGACTACCCACTTCCGGGTCCGTCACTACCCACTTCCGGGCCCGTCACTACCCACTTCCGGGCCTGTCACTACCCACTTCCGTCGCACCCCGCAGGCGGCTCCTGCGCCCCCTCCACGTGGCAGCGAGAACGGGGACGCCTTGGAAGGGAACACGTGACCCAGAATGCGAAAGAGCAGCCTCCAGGCTGGGGGACTCTTCTTTTAAACACGGGGAAGACACACATTTTGGATTAAGAATATAACTTCTTAAGCCAAGTGAGTGAGACAGGAAAGGAAAGGGATGTTTATACCAACTCCCATGTTCCGAAATTATCATCTATTTCCTCTTCCCTTTTGGTTCATGTTCTTATCCAATAGGAAGATCAAAGGAATGGCATCTGGTCAATTGTCTCCACAGGAGGGACAGTAATCAGAACAGTTGGTTAAGAAAGTCAGGCAAGATTTAAATAGAGTGACTTCAAGTACTAGTGTCCACTTCACATGCCCAGATAAAATGATTTTAGGAGTAAAATATGGAGAACCAAATTGATTAGCAAACGGAAAAAAAAACCACAGACAGTGAAAAAATGTAACAAAATTTCCCAGCTATGATTCCTTCGACTTGGGGATCATGATTTTTCAGAAAAGAAAAAGGGGAGGAAATCAGATGGCATTGGGGATTCAACAGACTTTGGTTTTCCCATCAGCAGATGTGAAGAGACAGGGAGGATGAAGGCGCATTGGCTCAATACTGCAGAGTCACCGCTCCCCTTTCCTCAGAATACATCACCGAAAACATAGCTGACACTGAGGATATATCTGCTTGTGAAGTCATCACCCATTATGGGCCTGACCTTCCTTCACTTCAAATGAGTGGACAGTTCTGACATGTACTGCATACCAAAGTTCTTTTCGGTAAAATAGCTTTAGCTGTAGAAAGGCCAGTAACAGCAGAGCATTGAAGTACCTCCAGCTTCACAGGAAAGATCTCAACTCAGAGGACATTAACATTTAGAAGGGTTTTAGAGGTCAGAGTCCCAACTCTTTCCTGTTAGGAGGTTTTCAACTTTAAATCTGAATGACTCAAATTTTTTCAGATTGAGAAATTTCCAGCCAATTACACAGTTACCTAAACACAGCTGGGATGCATTTTGTCATCACACATCACTGTACATGTGTGGTATGTCCTGCATCCCAGGATAATAAAAGTGCTGTGTTCTGAATGTCCATGCCCGCCCCCCTCAACAAATTCCTGTGTGGAAATTCTAACCCCTAAGGTGATGGCATGGAGGTGGGGCCTTGGGAGGTGACGCGGCTCATGAACAGAATTAGTATTCTTAGAAAAAAGACCCCAGAGAGAGTCCCCGCCCTTGCGCTGCCTATGAGGAAGGGGTTCACAGCTGAGCTCGAACCTGCTGGAGCCTTGATCTTGGACTTCCAGCCTCCAGCACTGGGAGGAACGCATTTCTGCTGCTGAAGCCACCCAGTCTGTGGTATTCTGTTACAGCATCCTGGGGAGACTAAGAGGAAAAGAAAAAACCCTATGCCTATGCCCTGTAAAAGGTCAGTAATTTCCTTGGGCCCCACTTCTGACCTTCACCCTCTTGTGGGTGACTTCTGCCAGCTGGCCTTGGCTCTCACTCCACAGTCACCACCCTCCTAGCTTGGCCCACCAGCTCTCCTATCCCCTCCCACAGCATCAAATCCACACTGAGTGCCCAAGAGCAGCACCCTCCAAAACCCCCAACTCAGGAAAAAGGAGCAGAGCCAAGCCCGAAGCAGGTGGACAATCAGGAGTCCATTCAGGCCACATGGTGGAGGGCTAGGGGGTTCCCGAAGAAAGTGTGTGTGAGTGTGTGCGTGTGGTGTGTGCGTGCAAGGTGTGTGTTCTATGTGTATGTATGTGGTGTGTGTGGTACGTGTGCATGGTAAGTGTGCGTATGTGTGTGTGATGTGTGTATATGTGTGTGGTGTGTGCATGTATGTGATGTGTGCATGCACGTGATGTGTGCATGCACACATGTGAGGTAGAGAGGACAAAGCACACAGGTGGCAGGCGCCAGTCATCAGGGCTTGTCGTGATGCCCTGGAAAATCACACAGGTGTACATGAGCCCTGAACAGAGAGAAAGGAAAAGTGGATGGGAAATTTCCCAGTTTCCAAGATTGAGAAATTGTGGTGGGAGGAACAGAAAGGGCAGAAATTTTATAAAGGAAAGAAGGGTAAAGGGGGCAAGTGAGGTGGGGCAGGATGGTCCAGCTCCTCTACAACCACAGAGAGCCTCCCCAGCCTCCTGTAGAAGCCACTGCACTTCCGGCCCCCACCACACCCTGCCCAGGTCCCTATCAAAGGCCCCCAAAGAAGAGAACACCACTCTGCTTTCTGCCCCAGTCACGCCGGTGTGCTCTTCCTCATGTTGGCTGGAAGTCCCCCGTGCTATGTTCCTCTGCCCTGGCAGGCAGGACACCTGCGGAGCCACGGTCTCCTGCGAAGAAATGCAGGTTCCACGTGCAGAGGCAGAAGTGAGGCAGCCTCCAGCAGCCCAGAATCTCTGCTCCTAGGGCTCCCGATGTGTGGTCCAGGCAGGACAGGGCGTACTCCTTCACCCATGGCCTCTACATTCACATTCAGGGCAGGGCACCCAGCCTCTCCTCCCAATCAGTAGGCAGAATCCAACAACTGCCACCTACATGAGCCCCATCGGGATGATTAATGACATTGCGTCCATAAAACTCCAAGAACCCAGAGACAGGGTGCTGCATCCCAAAGCCGTGACTCAGAAAAACACACGGCATTCCAGCCCGCGTGGTGAGGGAACAGTCAATCTGGGAACAAGATCCACCGAGGTGCCTCTTGCCCTTGCCCAGGACATATCGATGAGATTGGGGAGCCCCACATGGGGACACAAAGAGACAAACAGTGACAAACAGTTTCACACTCATGGAGATGTGTCCTTTAACGTTCTAGAGTCTTGTGCGTGGAAGTGAGAAGGGGGAAGTGAGGAGGCACAGTTGTCCATGGACATTTCTCAAAGCACCAACATTTCCAAATCAGGAAAAGCCTGATAACAAACAGGGAAATGGAGTTTGGAGGCGTAGCTCATGGACCTCCGCACCTGAGTGGCTGCCTGAGCTTTTGGGGCCTGTGAATGACCGTTCGGTTTGCCCTTCCTGGCCTGCTGCAGATCAATTTCTTCCTGTGGGACATCCATTCTCTCAGCCGTGCCTTCTCCCTCCCCAGAGGTCTTAGCAGAGTGTTCACTTAGGGGTTCAGTTGTGCTATTACTGGCTAGCATCTTCCATCATGAACCTGTAAGGGCAGGCTCCAGGACTGCCACTGGTCACCACCCAGGCCCACTGGTACAGCAGGAACCCACAGGACAAGGAGGCACTGGGATGAGTGGACATTGGTTCTCCAGCTACTGGCTGTACTACAGACAGATGTCATTCCTTTACCAATCTTCTAGGGGAAACCACTTCAAAATCAAGCATATCGCCACATGCCACAGACTTGGGAACTCAAGTCTTGGGGTTGTGGATTTCTCACCTGGGAGGGCAAACTAATCTAAGGCCCTAACATGCTACAGTGGGACACCCACAGAGAATTCTCTGGTTAAGTCCTTGGACTCTAACAAGACGTGTGTAAGAAATTCACATCTATCATTCACTACCTTCACCTATTTGTTGAAATATCTAATAAAGGAGAAACTCTACCAAGGGTCTTTAACCCTTCTGATTTCATTACAGCTTTTTAGAAATTAGTCAGGAATCACTGTTAGTTTCTCGTGTCAGATTCTCATGTGAAGAAATCCAGAATCACTGAATTTGGGGCCAGTTGGCATTAAACTCATAAAACTATGTGATTAACCAAGGCTAAGCTATATCAAGTATACTTTTACCATATTTAATGGATTTGCCAAAGGAAGAAAAATCTGACAAAGGGGCACCACGTCCCCAGAGTCATCTGGTTTGCTCATTAACTCTGACTAATTCTTCCTTTGTTTAATTGCACATTGTGTTAACCCACTTCACGAGGATGAGGGTTCTGTTAATACCATTTTTGAGCGTGCAGTTCTCCACACCCACACTACATAATTATCTAGCATCACAACGTGCTGTCTAGAAACGTTTTTGAATGCTCAAAGTATTCTACCAACAAACAGAAGGAAAATCCCATTGCCCAGTTTTCATTTGTCAGGGTTTGTTTTAAGTTAAGTCTTTGATCTTGAATTAAAATATACACTCTCATTTTGCTCCTCTGAAAAGAAAGCTATTTTCCTGCCAGCCAATGTTTTGTCAAGATCATATTTACAAAAAATAGTTTTTCCCATAAATAGTCAGGACAGAGGCTGCCAGTGCTGGGCCACACCGATGACAGCCTGTACTCCCGGAGAGTGCTCTGGGCTTTAAAAGCCACGGCATGGGATCTGCCATTCAAGTTACTTCGTTTTCTGCTGCTCCTTCTGAACTGGGAAACAGAATCAGCTCCCTACTTTTAAAGCTGCACTAGATTCAGTGAGCTCCAGATACAGCTGTAAATCAAGAGCCATCGATTTGTATGACTGTCTCTCCTGAGTCTAACAGGTCCTACAGCGCATGGCAAAAGGGCAAACTTTGCGATGGGCAGAACTACAAAGTGGAGCTGGAAACGGGAACGTGCAGCTCACTCTACCTGTTTGGGAAGGGGATGTGTGTGTGTCAGTGACGTCCAAGGCAGAGGGGAGCCAGCGACGGGTGGGCCTCACGTGCAGAATAAAATAAACCATTTAGCACGGATCTGCCTCCAGGGGCTTTTCTAGGGTATGTTGTTGATATTTTACCCTTGGATTCAGGCATACTTTTTGAAAAAATTAATTGTTTTCAAAGAACTATCAAAAAAGACAGAAGTAGGTGAATGTGGGAACCCACGCTGATCACACGGATTCTCACGATTCCGTTGCCAGATGATGATTCATGTGCGGTATGTGGAAATAGGAAATAGGGGACATCTGGAAAAAAATCTTGGCATTGCAAACGCCAGACAAAACACGGAAAAGGAAAGAGAATGTATTCTATTAACCCATTTAGCCAGCCCACGGGAGGGGAGGGAAGACAACCTCGGGCCCTGCAGATGAGCCTGAGTGTCCAAGTCAGATACTTTGGGGGTTGGAATCCATTAGATGGCAACAACAAAGTGACATCTCACGCATGTTCCCCTTTGAATAATAGCTAGACCAAGCAAGGCCGGCCGAGGGGAGGGAGGGGTTTGGACGTCTGTAAGTACACGCACATCGGGAAAAGCTGTTGGCTACACAAACTCGCAGCAGGATTTGGAAAAGTCGGGGAATTGAAGAAAAGGAGAGTCGTTTTCCTCACATTTTAAGGGGTAATGATTCCGGAAATGGATGATAAAACCACAACGTTGATTAGAAATTTGGATGAAAACTGCAGGCAGACCTCCCAAGTGAGCCCATCTCATTTTCCCTCCACCAAAAGCATCCAAAAGCTACAAACACTACCTAATGGTCCTGCCAAGATTCTCAAAACATTCTAACATCCCTTTAATTTAGGTCCTGGGAGTGCTTCTGTTACAGATGGAACAGGTCCATTTCTCTGGGTTTCCAGGCTTCACCTGCGATTGCAAATACTTAGCTGGATGGGGATCCATGTCTATGTCTTTCTGTCCATGGATCTATCTAGAACTGAGCTAACAAGCACACTTTCCTCACATTTATTGCAACTTCAAGATGCAGCTCCTATTCACATGACATGCACATGTCCCCACATGATATTTTAAATTTCTTAAGTGTTTTTATGTACAGTATCCTTCATTCAGTTCTTTTAGCAACTCTGGGGAATTTCCAGGTCAGGGCACCCACGGAAGGTCCAGATGATACACTATCTTATTACAGGCTCTGAGACATCCCAGGGCAAAACAACAAATGTCCATTTAACCTGAACTCAGTTTTCCCCAAACGCCTGTGTCCTTGGAACCTCTTCCCGTTTCCATCCCGGAGGAAACATCTGTTGACATCCTAAAGATGGTCTGATGATCATATTTTGGGAAAGGCTAAACTAGACACTATTGTCTCTCAGGAATATTCAAAACATGTATAAACAAAGGCGTTCAACTGGCCTCAAAAATATTAGTAATTTCAAATATGCTTAATGTATGACCTAAACAAATCTCATATTTATTTTTTAAACCCCCTTAGTATTGTATACTAAGGAGTAATTTTCAGTGTGTTTTGATTTTATGGTATATATTTCACACCTTATAAGTAAGAAAATTGAATTTCTTTTTAAATAGACTAGATTTGAAATTCTCATGTCAAATCTGGCACAGTGCCTCTCACATATTAAGTACTTAATAAATTACTGTTCTTATTAATAACTCACCTTTATTAGTTCAAA
This sequence comes from Macaca thibetana thibetana, assembly GCF_024542745.1. Taxonomy (NCBI): domain Eukaryota; kingdom Metazoa; phylum Chordata; class Mammalia; order Primates; family Cercopithecidae; genus Macaca; species Macaca thibetana. Next base: position 89,790,725 of record NC_065594.1, read on the forward strand.
TAAATTAACTTATCCAAAGTTTCAAAGAGTCTACACAAAAACATTTGCTTTCATGTGCTTGAGTAAATAATTTGATATCTAAGAAGAAGCATAACATTTAAAACAATGGTTCATATAATTTATAGGAAAATTTTAATATTCTGTTAAAAACAACACATACAAGAAAGAAGACATGCAAGAAAGATAATCACACAAGAAGATAATGATTGTTCTTTAATAATTACTGGAGATGCAAATCTATTCTACACAGATACTAGGAATAACAAGGAATGAAAGGAGAAGAGCCAGTCCATCTATACAGTGGAATATTTAAAGCACTCTGTCCTTGTATGTTTTAATTTCATAATGAAAACATGGCTAAAACTATGTCTCTTGTTACCCATGTATAAATTAGAGGAAAGACCATGGAAATAAATATATTTATAAATTGAAGATTATTGAATTCTCCAAAAATATAAAGTACAGTCCCTGTCTCAAAAAGGAATTTCACCTAAGATTTAATTACAACTAAGAAAATACCCTAAATTTATGATCTTAGGGAAAAGTGAGTCCCTTACCTTTAAGACAATGTTAGATTCTAAGGCACTTTGACAATTGTTACAATATAGCACAAAAACGACTAGAATGTTGTAGATGATGTGTTAAAAAAACAGCATGCAAGCTCAAGCCTAAACTCCTTCTCATGTAGACGCTGCAATGTCTCTCGCATTGGGAGCTAATAAAAAATAATCAATGTAAAATGGCATATCTAACTCAACACACTGGAAGATGTGGCCTCTTCTTGTATTTAGGTATTAGATTTATGGCATTCCTTACTGATAATATTTTTCTCCTTATTTTGTATGGCCTTGAGAGAAATATACCAAGAATGCTTATTTTGCATCTCTCAAAGTGCCCAGCAAAGTAACAACTGAAAAACATGCGTTGATTAATTAATCATGTATCTAAGGATCGACAGAGGCAATCCCTCTCCAGCTGTAAGGAGTCTGTGAAAAGGGGAAAGAAGGCGCCTTTTCCAGGTGTGGAGGAGGCAGAGGCACAAGTCGATGACTGTGAGTCAAAGCGAGGATGCGTGAGAAGCAAGGCCATGCCCGCGTCCTGGGGAATCGCGGAGACGCAGTGAAGACCACCAGCCTAAACGCAGAGCGAGGAGCTTCCTGTGGAGTGGAGTCTACACCAGGATTTCTGAAAGGCAGGGGCCGTGGGGTGACCCAGGGCTCACGCTGGGGGTGTTTCTGCAGCCCTCTCACAGGCCTGAAACAGGCTTACTTCAAAATGCCTTCCCTTAGAGAGGTTTTATTCCTAATGCACAGGGAAAAGCACTCCCGAATGGGGTGGGATGCACGTTTTGCTGGGCTGGGCACCCCTAACCTGTCTCAGGAGGGGACAGTGGGGCAGGAGTGGCTGCTGACTGTCTGACCTGCCCCTTGTCACACGTGAGGGGCTTGCTGTGGGTTATTTGTTGAACCAGGCTGGAGGCCCAGGTTGACTCCTTTAGAACAGGAACTGGGAGGTCTGCCCAGGGCCCCAGAGGAGTAGGCTCATTTCTCTGCGGTCCTCCAGCAGTCCTCGCCGTCCCGACCCATTAGAGGAAGGCTTCAGAAGGCTTGCTGTCCTTGGCAAGTGGCCAGGGGCGCGGTGGGTCCACCACAGAGTAAGAGGAAAGGAACTTGCTCAAGACCAAGGGATATTCTGAGCCGTGTCTTCAGCTGGCCCAACTCCTCAGATTAGGATCTGCTTATCTGAAGAAGTAGAAACTGAGTCGTGCTCTGGTTAGTGCCTGAATCCTGTTATTCGTCTTTTATTAGCTATAGAAGATGGGTTAGTTCAGCGGTTCTTAATCCAGGGTGAGTGTGCACCCCCTACCCCTGCCAGGAGACATTGAGCAACAGCTGGAGATATATTTATGTCACGATTGCTGGGGTGGGGGTGCTCCTGGCATCTAATGTGTAAAGGCTGGGATGCTGCTCAACGTCCTACAATTGTCAGCCAGACCCACAACCAAAATTATCCCACTCAAACTGTCAATACCACCAAGTGGAAAAAGCCTGGGCTGGCTGGTTTCTTCCACTGTATCATAGATATTATAATAATGTGTACAAAACACACTCAGCCCCAGGCCTGGCCCAAGATACAGTCTCTTTCTCTTTCTTGCTCTGACACTCACAAGCCAGGATTTTTCTATCCTGGCCTAGATCTGTTGTGTAAAAGCAGCAGCTACAGCCGAATGTTGAGATGCGGAGAGAGACAGGTTTATACAGAAGTATGGCATGGACATACACCGATTGTGTCAAATATCCAGACGCTAAAGGGCTGGTAAAGCTACAAACTGTTTGCCGTAACAAGCGAAAGGGTATCCTGTACAAACTCAGCCCTATACAACATTAAATTCTTCCCAGATTTCCTGGGCCAGAAATGAAATCACTTCCAGATTGGCCACAGACTTCTCCAGCCCTTTCAAATCAGATAAGGTACACATTTTAGACAAACAGACAGCAAGGCCATTTTCAAAGTTCTCTGCCTGGAAAGCAATCTTGGGTTGTTCTATCTGATGACAATATTATTGCAGTGCAGAGCCAATGTGAACAGGAGCTGTGATTTATAGACAATCTAATTAGTAATAACAGGATAATGTGCTGCTTCTCTCCATCTTTGCCAAGGACCTGGGTATCAGCAGGGTTAAAGTATTACAAGAAGATGTGAGATACCCACACAGTTGTCACTATTCACTAGAATTGCTACAATTCTGCTTAATTAAGACTCTGCTCCCAAGACTGTGGCTTGAGAATGTCCCTTTTGAGAGTCACTATAGTAGAAACCCTCAAACCTTTGTTATGACAGCCTGTATCGACTGGTCCCAAGAGCTGTGTTCTCTGATTCATGCAGTTCAGTTAACATGTGTCTTCACACATGTGTGTGACAGATGAACCTAGTCTATATCCAAGCAAGCCTGGTGAATTAGTGAGGACGTGAGAGGCTGGGGTCCTGCTGAATCGGGGAAGTTGTCCCTTGATTTTATGCTCCAGGTCCCAGGGATCACTTCCTTTTCAGAAAGACTGTTGTATTTGTTTTCTCAACCGCTTCTCCTGGAATTTGATGATTTACTCTCGCCTTGTTATTTATTTATGTGCACCAGTCTTCCAACTCTAGTTTAACTTTAAATTCCCTTTTTTGGACACTGTAGGGTCACAGACTATGGTGATAGTGTTATGGAAACGTGGGCTCCCAGGTTAGATTATTTGAAAGACGTCTTGTGCAAACTCTATTTTAGCAAAACATAAATGGTTAATTTCCTTAGCAGATGATAGCAGTAACTTCTGGGAATGTGTTACCTTTTCTACTCTCTTAAATAGTTGAGAAAATCAGATTATCAAGCAAAAGAAGAGCTTAACTTTTGGCTATTTCCGTGAAGGCAAGCATTCAAAACCCTAATCAGTACGAGGAGATAGCATTCCCACACTGCTGCAGTCTCTGGAGAAGCACAGAGCCACTGTGTGCAAGGCCAAACTAATTACCTAACAGAAAACATCTGAAGATACGAGTGGCCTTCCAGGCAAGTGGGAAAATAAACAACTCAGCAAAGATGCTCTGAAATCCAGTAGAAGTCTGCTGAATTTAACTGCTGAACTCAGATCAAGCTACCTAGTATTTATTGATTACATGAAAACTATGAGATTATAATACTAGCAATGATCTGTTGCACTAAAATGTATTTATAGTGTCTACAGAATATAAGACATTTTGTCCATTCTGTCATATCTCCATAGAAAGCAGAACTTAGTCAAAAGAGATTTGTACTGGAGATATTCCAGTTTCTGTTGAGGATACTGATGGCTTGCAACTAATAGTGTCAAAGTGTTCTTCAAAGAGACTTGGGAAAATATGTCTCAGAAATAATAATTTCCAAATTTCTAAGGCTGTGACATTCTGACCCAGCTTGGTCACTTCAGCCGCATCTGAGCTGTGCCTCCTACTGTCCTGTTTTAAGAACAACCAATCAAAATCAATTTAATGTGTAGACATTTGGAAGTATTAAAATAATTTCTATGAGGATAGAAGGCGTTCAGTTGCAGCTCATCAGCAGACCAGTGCTTTAAACTAGTAGATTTGCATTCCATTATTCCAACCCCTTTAGTCATTTTGTTTTCACACTTGGTCGGCATTTCTAGGGCTGGGACTCTCTGAAAGTGGGTGGAAGGTGGTGGCCACTCAGGAGGATCCATTTCTTCTCCTGACCTGCCAGCCTAGAGTACATTTCTTTCTTGGCTGACTTTGGGATGACAGAAGGGGAACCAGCTCTGAAACCCTATCTCAGTGAAGCCTGAGGCATTTCACATCATTAAATTGATTATTTTAACAGGGCTTCCAAGACAATAAGGGGAAGTTTAAAATTTCCTCTGTCAGTGGGAGGAAGGGCTCTTCCCCCTTCTCAATGCTGTGTGAACCATAGGACCTGAAATGTTTATGCTCAAGATGAGAAAAAAATAGACCTTCTCTATTTTTGTTAAAATGATATAATACTAAACCATTCAGCTATTGTCCTAGGCCTAGATTTCAAGAGGCCTTCTGAACCCATTCAATCGTCATTGCCTTTTAAGTCACAAATTCAGAATGGTCTAAGGTAGAGCTTGCTAGCATTTTATTTTAAATGTTCTTTACAGAATTAAAAAAAATTTTTTTTAAACAGTAAGAACCCCAAAGTTGGTAATGGAGAAGTAGGAGTGTAGAGGAGCAGATCAGGCTAAAAAAAAGTCCTGGAGGTGCTGGGCTCCCTGGCCTGGGTCCCTTGGTGGGAAACCTGGCTAAGGCCACACAAGGAGAAGAGCAGGATCCTGCTCCTTCCATCCCAGTCCCGGCCTGGACTCTGCTGACTCCCAGTGTCAAGGCTAAAGCTGGCCCCTGTAGGAAGCTGGCATGGAACCTCCCTCGGGACACAACTTCCATATGGCCCCACAACTTCTCCGCCTTCCTGTCCTAAGCAGGGGGCAGGCCCCACACAGGCTCCAAGCCAGGACAGGCACAGACCTCGCCTGGGCGGAGGGGGCCGCCCCCAGCAAGGGCTCCTCCTCGGGCAATGTTGAGATAAAATGTTGGAAGCCCCTTTCCTTCAGGCCAGGTGCTGGACACCGCCTTCCCTGCCTCCCCCACACACATGTAGCCCACTCAGAGAGGAAGTGGCTTGGCGCTGAGGGGTGTTACCAGGTTGTGGAGATGTCAGTTGACAGGTAGGGAAGGCTGCACCCTATGATTCTCCCTTGTCATGTCTTGATGAGTGGATTTTTGGGAAAAACTGAAATAAATTAGGCTAAAAAAATTACAAGTTTTTCGGATTTTGGTTCTGAGTTAGAGCCTCACTCTGTTGCCTAGGCTAGAGTGCAATGGCGCGTTCTTGGTTCACTGCAACCTCGGCCTCCTGAGTTCAAGCTATTCTCCTGTCTCAACCTCCTGAGTAGCTGGAACTAAAGGCGTGCGCAACCACGCCGGGCTAATTTTTGTACTTTTAGTAGAGACTGAGTTTTGCCATGTTGGCCAGGGTGGTCTCAAACTCCTATCTTCCGGTGATCCTCCTGCCTCAGCCTCCCAAACTGCTAGGATTACAGGCATGAGCCACCATGCCTGGCCTAAAAAATATACACAAGTTTATAGATGTGGATAGAATAAGAAAGTCTGCAAAGCTCCAGAGCCGAGGAAGGGCCACCAAGGCCTGCTGGCTGGACAGAAGTAAATGGAAATGGAGGTGGACATCAACCCTCCTTTCCCTAGGAGGGAGCAGGGCCAACTTGGCTGCAGCCCTGATGCTTTCAAAGGCACATGGAAAACAGAGTAATCATGATATAGGCCTTAACTTCGTCTTTGTAGGTAGCCCAGAGCTCTCCATTGTATAATTTTAAGGACATTTTTATGAGTTTGGTGAGCTCACATGTATATTTCAAGTTAGGTTTTTAACAAAATGTCTGTGGCATGAGAAACACTTGCCTCTACTTTAAAATAACTTTTTCTTTTTTTTTTTTTTTTCAGATGGAGTCTCGCTCTATCGCCCAGGCTGGAGTGCAGTGGCCGGATCTCAGCTCACTGCAAGCTCCGCCTCCCGGGTTTAGCCATTCTCCTGCCTCAGCCTCCCAAGTAGCTGGGACTACAGGCGCCCGCCACCTCGCCCGGCTAGTTTTTTGTATTTTTTAGTAGAGACGGGGTTTCACCGTGTTAGCCAGGATGGTCTCGATCTCCTGACCTCGTGATCTGCCCGTCTCGGCCTCCCAAAGTGCTGGGATTACAGACTTGAGCCACCACGCCCGGCCTAAAATAACTCTTGAACATGCATACTGGAAACCACTAGAAACAATTCCAAAGTAAGAGAACAAACAGAGCATGAAGATAAATTAGAGTTGATAAGAAAAGATGTGATACTTTCCTTACATACTCCATTCATTCAAAAACCATCCAGGTGACACTACTGCCACCAACTATCAGGCATATTTTTTAAAATAATAATGTTGGCATTTCAGCAAACAGCCAAAAAGAAACCACAGAATTGTCTGTAAACTAGAATTTGCTGAATTTCAAAAGCATCAGTCTGTGGTCCCATAAAATCTCTGGCATCCCAGGGAGGGAAGTAAGAATTCACACGCTGGCCAGAATGACACCTTCAGTTTTCTGGAAACAGTATCCCACAGAGCACACTCCATTCTACAGGGTCCCAACCTGCTGCGCGCACCTGCACCAGAGGCCAAGTGGCTTAAGGTGGTGGTGTTTCCTCACGGCCACACCTGGTTTCCACGGTGACCCACAGATGGTACCAGGACGCTGCACTGTTCCCTGAATAAAAAACAGGCAGGCACCCTCTTTCCGACCAACTGAAATGCACACATTCAACTCGCCTTCCAGAGAAACTTATCTTTATCTGGAGCCCTGATTCTTAAATGAGAGGGAGGGGAAGAGTCTGCTTGGAAATATATTTTAATTTTACATTTGGGAAACACTAAGTTTCTCAAGCAATATTTTTATAAATAAATCTAAACAAGCGTGTGATGGATTAAAAGATGGTTTAAAAATACTAATTTGAAGAGAAGGCCCTCAAGTAAAATAGGACATCGTTCTTTTTCTGGAAAAATGCTAAAGTTAGTTCTTACACATCAATTCCAAAAAGTACAATAGATTCAACAGATTTTCTGCCAATATACTTGTTACTCTTAGAGTCAAAAAGGAAAATAAACCAAATATCTTTTTCTACGTCAATTGCCACATACTGTTACATTCTTTGGAGAATAGCTATTATAATAATATTACTACTCAGAAGTAATGTCAAGCCTGGTTGGGCTTCATTTGTATTGCTCTGGGGAAATTATCAAAACAGTAATCAGGCTTTCACCTGAATTGCTGATTATTTAGTTACTGTTAGTGTAGTACTTACTGTCCAATTCAAAAAGAAATGTTGTGATTTAAATTTTGGCAACTCACCTTTTGTCCCTTCACTCCATGGCAGTCACATTTGCCACAGCCAGAGCCAGCACAGCCACCCTGGAAGGAAGAGAAAACATCTTTAAATGGAAGAACACTTTCAAAGCGAGGCTGATATAAAAATGGAGATGGTTCTGGCATCCTGACTTGTTTATAAGCGAAGCCCGCCCTGTCCTTCGGACACAGTCTTATCTGCACTGGTTCTCATGGGGCCATCATGCAGTTCCACTTAGGGTGCAGATCCCCGGCCCAAATAGACAAAACAAAGATCCTTGAGTAGAACAAATCAAAGTGTTACACAGTCCAAAAAGTGAACAATGTCACCTATACACTTTGTCCTTTGTTAATTTCTATTTGAAGTTGGCTCCCTCGGGGATTAGTTTAACAGGGCACCACCCCTATTTGCAAAGCTACCAAAATGTCCATCCTTCTTATTTAGAGGTGTCAGACCTAAGACCATGGGAGGCTGAGAGCTTCCAATGGCGTGGTCCCAAGGGCACACGGGCATGCAAAAAAAGTTTGTACAGAGAAAGAATAAAGGAATGAGCTGATTTTTAAGCCCAAATCCTAAAGAACTCCTTTTTGAATTCAATTAAAGCTTGAATGTCCCATTAAAGAACAGTCAACAACAAAATATTCTTGTAGTTCACTTTTTTTTTTGAGACAAAGTGTTGCTTTTGTTGCCCAGGCTGGAGTGCAATGGCGTGATCTCGGCTCACTGCAACCTCCACCTCCCGGGTTCAAGTGATTCTCCTTCCTCAGCATCCCAAGTAGCTGGTAGTACAGGCACCCGCCACCACACCCAGCTAACTTTTTGTATTTTTAGTAGAGACGGTGTTTCATCATGTTGACCAGGCTGGTCTCAAACTCCTGACCTCAGGTGATCCACCCACCTCAGTCTCCCAAAGCGCTGGGATTATAGGCATGAGCCACGGTGCCCAGCCTGTAGTTCACTTCTAACATAAAATTTAATGTTAAAAATGCAAGGACACGAATCCAAGCCTGTGATAAAAGCTGGAGAGGAAGCGAGCTACCATGTGTTCAAACACCTATCAGGTGCCACGCACAGTCAGCTATCGTCCTATTTAATGATCATAACAATCATTTCAAGATGGGTAGTGCCATCCCCATTTACAGATGTGGAAACTGAATTAGAAGGTTTATTATAACATGCTAGAACAAAGTGGAAATTAGAACCCAACTTCAACTTCCATTATGTAAAACTGCCATCGCATGAAAAGACAGAAATATGTCGGTACATACACGCATTTGCAATTTCCTTAGAAGAATCCCAGTTTTAAACCATGACAGACACAGGTATTGTGGACGGAATGTAAAGAGGTATGAGATGAATAATCGGGTTAATAAGCTTTATTAGAGGCTCTGCTTTAAGTCTGATATAAACTGTTTACTTATATTCCACTTCAGGTGATTGTCATTTCCTGAAAACAAAATCTTGCCACTAATAGTATTGTGATCATGCAAAGTGTATATTTTTAACAACATATCCAAGCCTCAGCTGCATTGCCATGGAGACGTCTGCATAAAACAATCACATCTGGAGATATTTATTTTGTAAAGCTAAATCTGAACAAGTGCCTCCAAGACAGTAAGCTGTTCTCAATTTTATATTTTGGAAAAGGGAACAGCTGACAACAGTCCAAGCAAACTCCAGAGATGATGGGTCTGTGTTTTTCTCTGACTCACATTTTAGGCCATTTTCAGCCTACACTCTCATAACCTCCTAACATTTTAAATCAATCCATGTGCACAGATTTGCTTCATAATCTGGGTTGTGGTGACCACTGGGAGGCATCCAAAGAGATGAGGCGAAAAATCTGTAACCTGTGCTCCAGGACATTCTTCCAAAATGGACAAATACGAGTACTGAGAGACCTCACCAGAGGCACCTAACTCAGCCAGCACTGCCATGTGCCTAATCCCCAGGTGAGGGTCACCTGCTCCCTACCTGGCTCCTGCAAAAAGCTGACTGCATGTCTCTACTGTCAGGCTTACCACGTTTCTCCTTGTTTACTCCTGTGTCTCCGCGGCACCCCCTGAGGGCTTCGGGGGCAGCCCTACCTGCAGCTCACACCGGGCTCCCGGCTCCCGTAGCACTGAGCCTGATGTGAGCTGTGTTTCATCTAAGATGACATCAACTGTAAAACCCATACTAAGAAATAAAGAATGGCACTAATTAAACAATGACACATTATCAGTTGTTAGATCTATCCCAATTTCAGAGTTGTTAAAACATCAATAAATGCACATCTTAGAACTGATGAAATCAGGACCCAATTACAGTTGTATTCTTGGTGCTGTTACTGGTGTTGCCCATGTAAGCAACCTTAAATAACAACTGTAGATGGAAATCCAGTGGCACCGCACACCTCAACTCACGGTGCATTCATGCACAACTGCGCTGTGCAACAAAGCCCCAAACAGGGAACTCGGCAATGATTGCCTGACTGCTGCACATCACAGAGTAGCCAGGGAAGAGCCGGAGACTCTGGGGAGTGCGCTGGCACCTGGCACCTGGAGCTGTCCGGACCAGCTATTCCATCACCAGGTCATCTCCAAGTCCCTGGGGTTCCAGGACAGCCTCTTTGCTGGGATTATGCTACTGCCTACAACCTGTTTGCGTTTGAGACAAGTTCAGAGACACGTCTCTGTTCTTTAAACTCTGCTGTGTTTCATCCCCCTCTTACAGATATCAAAAGGAAAACCCACCAGGCTAAGTCTCATGTATCTGCTGAGTCCATTTAGGAAATGTCCAGCAGTCATCTGGGCTTAGCTGGCAGAAACTCAACACCAGCCTGAAGCAGTGTGGATTTTCGACTTGTGAGTCAATTGCTGCTTTCTGGGAGAGAGCAGATTAAGCAGGGATTCAAGGGATTGAAGCTGAACATGGCTATGTGGTGATCTGGAGTTTTCCGAAACGTTGATAAAATCTCAGCAGCTCATCTTTCTGCAGTTTGAGGGAGGTTATAAAAATGAATTTCCTGGAACTGTGCCCTTAAGCCATCCGTGAATGCCTCCATTGCCTGGGACTGCAGGTAAGAGGCTGCAGGGCTGTGACTGTGGACACTGGGGTCAAGGAGCTTCTTGTGCTTTTGGCACAGAAATACCCCTGGCAGGTGCCGGTGACAGGCGGGTGGGTAGTTTCACCCTGGGGACCACTTCAGGTACTAACGAACACTGAGGAAAATCAGAGATGAGAAAGGGCTGACCCCCGACCCCTGGCTTCCCCCACCACCTTACACTTTTTCATAAGCAAGTATTTTTTTTTAATCCCAGACCAAAAACAGCTATGGCTTTATTTGTGTAGGGAACTTTATTATCAATTCTGGCCCCAGAAGGCAATTCTAAAAAATGGATCATTCCAGAAATACCTAAATTAGGGTCAACTTTTCAGAACAAAAGATGTCTAAGACCACGATTTTTGTGTCACATTCTGGGTGGTCTAGCATTTTATGTAAATGGTTTTGTTAAAAACAAAAGAAAACAAACAAAAAAAACTAGCCTTTAGAATGACAAGAATGACAAACAAATATCCTAAGATGTATGTTTACTTGGTTAAATAAAATCTGTTTTGAAATATCACTATTCTGGTCCTTTCTGTTATATAAGGGCCTGTGCTGGGTTTCAACCTGGCATATCAAGGTATTTTAGCTGCAATTCAAGGGTTCACTGTTAAAAAGAAAAAAAAAAGTACAAAAGATGACCTGAGTACCCCTTTCACTCAGGTGTGAATCAAAATAAAAGCCTTAAGTAATGCAAGTCTTAATTCTCTGTTGTAAATTACTATGTTTAAAAGGGGTACATAAATAATGCAGGTTACCCAGGTTCACAATTACACTGGTGACCTGACATGTGAAAAGCGATGTCACCATTTCATCATTTCCTGAGAAATTACATCTTGTATCTGGACTCCCAGAAAAATCTAAAGCTATAAACAGACTGGTGGACTCCACCGGCCCCCTGATGGCTGCACATCTCAGGGCCTTTATGAGGGCTCTGCATTCTCCCCATGTCTGGATGACCCCACAGATGAGTTCCCATCCCATCTGTTTCAGATTCTAGAACGGGAATAACTGGAACATTCTGTGCGGTACTCGTCCTCTTCCTGGTTTTCCCCTCATTGATGTTCTCGGGTCAATGAGTTCCAAGTTCCTGGAGCAATGCCTGTGTTGTCTGCCTGTGAGGCACACACTTAACCCAAATGGTCATGATGACGAAAGTCGGTCACGAAGGCAGTCTCCACTTGGAAGACGGAGAATATGGCTGGGAGTTCTCAAAGGAAAGAAAGGTGAGGGTCTCGGTCTCTCTTATAGAAGTAGAACAGCCACGGACAACAGCAACACAGGTGCCCCAGACCAATGCAGAAGAAAAGGATCCCAGAAAGCTCTTGGAGTTGGGGGTGAATTTATTATTTATGCTCCTAAAACTGTAGACAAACTTCATGAAAACCAAGTCACTTTTGAAAGTCCTGTTAGCCTCTTCCCCGTAGATCATGTGGCCTACAGAGTATAAGAAGTTATCTCTAAATGGAAGCTGAACTGAATTAACTGTGTTTGAAACAGAAAAGAAAATAATAATAATAGTCCCCAATGGACTCTGTCAGACACACACACGCACGCATAACTCCAATAGCAGAGATCAACCTTAAACGAAAACAAAAAATACAATATGAAAGGAATGCAAAGGTACTACAAAGTAATCCCTAAACCAAATATCTTTTATATTCTCTGAAAGTCTCTTAAACTTTTCAGGATATGTTAAAATAATTAATGCTGTGAAACTTTTCTTTCATGCTCAATTAAGATATTCAGAGATCTACCATCAGTATTAATGTTATAAAGTATATTAAGTTCTTAAAATACACAAAGATTTTACAATACGCAGTACGAGTGCCAAAGAAGAAACGGGAGGAAGAGAAGTCAATGATTTTAATATGAAATAAAGCCTATTTCTGGTTTTCTCGGATCTATAGACCAAGAGGGCGCTCTTCTCAAGATTAAAGTGAATTCCATTCGAGAGGATGCAAAAAGAGGAAAGCTCACTCACTCTGTTAGGAGGATGCCTTTTTAACTGAACTGAAGAACTCCAGCTGCTATGCTACTGGTGTGTGTGTGTGTGTGTGTGTGTGTGTGTGTGTGTGTGTGTGTGTGTGTGTGTGTGTGTGTGTGTGGCAGAGAGAGAGAGGGAGGGAGGGGAGAAGGGTGCAGTGTTATACAATTTAACTAGGACATGTCTTCTGATGAAGGCATATTTGGAATGAGTTAAACAGGATGAAGTCTTCAATTTTCTGATTTTTTTCCTGCTTTTGATGGAAGATAGACCTTTAACATCACAGCTTTAACAATTTTTATGTGTTTCACATCCCACCAAATAGGGACATGTGGAGATCTGCCAAGTCTAAACAGCTTATCTTTCAAATTCTTTCTCGCATTCCCTATGCTGTGCAAAATGTCAAAATACTTTCCTGGTGATACTGCCGTCCAGGGCTCTTCCTGGTTGCAGCACTTCCTCAGGGAGTCTTTTAAATAATTACCTACCCGACTAAATCAATGTATGGAGACCAGAGACTGTATCTTAGGGCTACTCGGGCAGAATTAAAAGTGCGCAGCAGGCGCGGGCCCCACACACTCCCGGTGGGACTGCAAGCGGAACATTCCCAACCCCCCTGGAAGCCGCTTGGCAGCCCCTGCTGAAGCTGAGCCCCGGCCCCGGCTCCTTCCCCGAAATTCCACTCCCAGGGATAAGCCCCACGGCCACACAGCAGGGACGCACTGGTACATTTCTACAACTGAGGCAACTTGGGCAAAACCCCATTGACCCTTATCACGTGCTGCCGGGATCTGATCTTTTCAATTCTAAAACAAAGTCTCGCTCTGTCGCGCAGGCTGGAGGGCAGTGGCGTGATCTCAGCTCACTGCAACCTCTGCCTCCTGGGTTCAAGCCATTCTCCTGCCTGAGCCTCCTAAGTAGCTGGGGCTACAGGCGCAGGCCACCATTCCAGGCTAATTTTTTGTATTTTTAGTAGAGACAGGGTTTCGCCATGTTGGCCAGGCTAGTCTCGAACTCCTGGCCTCAAGTGATCCACATGCCTCAGCCTCCCAATATCCTGGGATTACAGGTGTGAGCCACCGCACCCGGCCTCAATTCTATTACTTTAAATACCACTTCATTCACACACACACAAAATGCTGGTGTGGTGAGTAAAAGATAACCACACAGATGAACCAGGCACTCACACTTTTGTCGGATAGTGAAACCTCACAGACTGTATATGGAGAACGGACTTCCTAGCTTCTGTCCTGTTGGCCTATGCTGCTTGTGTCACGCTTGTTTTAACCGTTGTGGCTGTGAGGTTCTGCGAAATGGCTCTCTCCATCTCCATGGACCCCCAGGGCCCAGGAATGCCCTAAAAAAGAACCTTAAAACTTCTCCAAAGAGAGCACACTCTGATGATCCCATCATATTAAGTTTAAGAACAGGGGCCTCTATCTGTGGGGAAAGAAGTCAGAATTGTGATGCCCTTCTGGGGGGAGGGGGTGGCAAAGGTGGGGACAAGGGAGGTTTCTAGGGTGCAGGAAACATTCCCTGCTTGTTGCGGGCAGTGACTACATGGGTGTATACATGGGTAAAAACTCATCGAGTCGTGCACTTGTGATTTTTGCACTTTGTTGTATTTCAATAAAATTAGAGAAAAAGGGACATGCCCAAGCCTGTTCACAGCAGCAGTATCCACAACTGCCCCAGCTGGAAACAGGTCAAGGGACTGAGAAACGATGGTGTATATTCACGGAAGGGAGTCCCCAGCCACACCGGGGCAGGCCAGCTACAGCACCCGGAGCAACCTGAACCCAGGCACAAAAGAAGACAAACTGGGTGACTCCATTCCTATAAAAGTCAAAGCCTAACAAGATGACGTTGGATCCTGGTTACTCTTGAGGGCTAATGACTAGAGGAGGACCCCAGGGGACTTCGTGCCTTCTGGTAATGTTCTGGTTCGCAGTCTGGGTTCACTAGTATGTTCACCTTGGGGAAAATGCACTGAGTTGTACCCTTCGCCTTCGATATGTTTCTGTAAGTTTCTAAACTTCAATAAAAGTTAGCTCCCCAAAAAAGTGTCCATGGCATTTAAAAATTGCTAATAGGCCAAATGTTGTAGTACAAATAATGATTTCTTAAAAGCTTACATTGGCACAACATTTTTCAACTTCCAAAAATATATTTAGTATTGTGGTTTTAAAGGTAAAATTAACTTTTCTCCCGTATTCTCACAGAACTCAAAATCAATGTGCTTTCATCTACATTTGTTTTATTATCATCATCATTTTGTTTTGACTAACGTAAGATAGATGTGACCCCAAAGATGTGAAAATAATTCTTCAGCATTAACTCCCCTGAAAGGACAATTTAGTTAAATAAAATAATATTTCGGTTCCATTTAGTAATGGAACACACAGAAACAAAATAGTCCTTACTACTGTTTAGAGTTACACAATATTTCTGCCCTAATTTGAAAACAAGAGTTGATACATTCTCGGCAAAAAGAAAGAAAAAAAAAAGCACAAAAAATGTGAGAAACAGTGAATTTCTAATATGTAACATGCCTCTGTGCTGTAGCATGACTAAGATTTGTACATGTGAGGTACATGCTCTATTCTGCTTCTCATCAGAGACTGAGTTTGCAGAGCAGAAAGGCTCCCAAGAAACCACACGTCTCGAGGAAATGAGGGTGCTTTCTTGGCTTCACTTAGGATCAACATGTGACTGCAGTTCTGGTCTCATTTTCCCCGTCAGACAATTCTGCTGACTAATTGTTCACTTCTTTTCTTCCCTTTCTCCCACTAAACGGGGGTGGACATTAAATGTTCTTGCCTGGGGAATAGGATGGCCTGGAGGGAATGACCATGAAGGCCAGCACTTCACCTTCAGGTCATTGGTCTCTGTCCAGCTGCAAGCAGATGTGATTACGATTAGACTATGGGTCAGTGGTTCCTCGGATGGCTGTGTGTGAAATGAGTTGGTGGGCTTTGTATGTGTCCGCTGGGACCCAAGGGTGGAAACTCTGTTGGGAGGAATGACCTGGGACGAGCCCTCCCGTGCTTGTGAGTCACTGGCCTGACGTACTAGCACAGTGGGGCAAGGCCAGCGCGGCCCCAGCATCTGGGTCCCACGGAGCCCCTCCCAAACCAAGTGTCGGCTCCAGGCAAATGTGTAGACTTGAGAGACACTTTGTTCTCGCAATGAAGCTCAAACTCCCGGAGGAGAAATCTCCCACCCACAGAGCTGTCACTCTTATAGCTACTCTTCCCAGTTCCCTGGATTCTTTTCCCACCAGCCCTGCTCCCGTCCTTTGTAACTTTCATCTTTAGCCCCTCCATTCCACCAATGCCTATTTTACAGGCACCCTTTGAAGAACAGCAGATTTTACCGAGCCAGGCATGAAAAAAGATGCTGGATGATTTCTTCCAGCTTTGGAGAACTGTGCAGCTCCCGGCTGTGCTGAAGGGCAGGAAGTTCTTCCAGCTATCCCCGGTTTTCATCCTCCATGGCCCACTCCTTCCACACCCTGGTGCCACCCCGGCCTACACCAGCCATGCGGGCTTCTGCCTTCACTTTCAACATCTGACTCCCAAGCCCAGCGCACGCAAGACAGCCCCAAGGCCCCATGCCCAAGACTAGGGTGAGCGGGTGGGTCAGGAGCAGCACCAGCAGGCCTGTGCCAGGCACTCCTTCACAGGTCCTGGCAGTGCCCAGTCATATTCATCTTTTTCTTAACAGGTGGTGAGATTTACTTCCCATCTACTGCACGCCTGCATGGGCCAGGCACCCCCCGTTGCTAAGAATACAGAGCTGAGTGTGCGAGCCAGCCGGATAAGGAAAAGTGAAATTACAATACAACATGGGCTGCAAGGGAGTTGAGCAGAGACCCACAGGCAGGCCAGAGGGGGACTCAGGGACCCCCAAAGTAGGGCGCACTTCAGCCGAGTTGTGAAAAGTCAGGGCTGTTCACCTAGGAAGAACCCAGCATGAGGGAAAGACGGCGAGAACAGGCTGCCAGGCAGGCACAGGTGCGAGCCGGTACAGAATTAAGGCAGCACATTCCCGAGGCAGACAGGAGTTTAACTTTTGAGATCCTGGCCGCACAGCCTCATAGCATAAAGACCTTGAACCCATGCCTGACTTACAGCAGAGGCACAGTCTTCTCCGCCTTAATTCTCCTTAGTCCCAGTAGCACTGACTGATAAAGGAGTCTGTAATCGCTATCTGGAAAGGGACAACACATTTATGGGAAGACTTACAGAAATTCCAACAACTGGATGTAAGTGTCTTCTTTATTAATTCCTCATCATAAATAAATTACTTTTTTTTTTTTTAGGTGGAGTCTCGCTCTGTTGACCAGGCTGGAGTGCTGTGGCGTGATCTTAGCTCACTGCAACCTCCCCCTCCCGGGTTCAGGCAATTCTCCTGTCTCAGCCTCCCAGGTAGCTGGGATTACAGGTGCCTGCCACCACGCCCGGCTGATTTTTCTATTTTTAGTAGAGACGTGGTTTTGCCATGTTGACCAGGCTGGTCTCGAACACCTGACCTCAGCTGATCCACCCACCTCAGCCTCCCAAAGCGATTACAGGCATGAGCCACCACTCCCAGCCAAATAAATTACATTTTAATCTATTCCATCTACAATCTCCAAATTTATAATAACATTTAATTTTAAAGCATGTTTCTGTACATATGTATATATGTATTTTATATATAATATATAACTATATGTATACATATATGTGTGTATGTGTATATATATATAAAAACTATCATGTGTTGTCTTCATGCCCATCAACATGATTAACTGGAGTAGGAGAAGGTTTGTAAAATAAATGCACTACAGGTTGAATATTCCAAACCCCAAAATCCAAAATCCAAAATATAAAACTTTTTGAGCATCGATGTGATACCACCCATGGAAAACTCCATGCCCTCTGACCCCACCCACAACCTTTACGGCATTCAACCTTCAGAAGAACTCCTAACTGGGTCTAGATTTGAAACCAGAGGATCACTTAGCCAACAGCTGCTGTCTGTCCCTCTGTGGTCCAGGAAGTGCACTGCATATTGTCACATTAAGCAAGAAATTCCAAAAAAATGGTCTGGCTTAATACCATGATCCATACGTTTACTGGACGGCTAGCAAGAGGGAGTACGCAGATAGTATTCCCATCAACAGAACTCTCTTTGAAGCATATCTTGAAGGCTCCACTTGCCCCTGGAAGTGATACACAGCACAGAAGCAAGAGGGTGGCTTTGCTCTGAGGAAGACACAGCAGCGCCCATGTTCTATTTATCCCACTGCGTTCCACCAGCTGACCCTTTAAGGAGCCTTACAGTTTGTAACACACTTTAAAAGGAAACATGAAAAGCCTAAGTGACTAGTGAAATATTTCAAGCATGACAGACATGCATCTCAAAAACAGAGTTTAGAAAAACCAGTGGTGGCAGTATTACCACTTTTCTTAAACAATTAAATATTTTAAATCATTGCTGATTTTGTGCTCATCTTCTCCCCTAGAAGAGTGACATCACTCATCTCTTCCAGTGGAGATGTGGAATGTAACCCAAGTCATATGACCTCCCGCCATTCTCTGTGTGTCCCCATCCTAAATAGATAAATTCCTCTTCTAAAAAGCAGACTTAGGTAAGTCCTCCTTTTCCACAGAACTGGGGAATATGCAACTGAACAGGCCTGCTACTCTTACTCACTTGGTAGCGATTTATTGAGCACTTACTATGTGCTTGCCACTGTACTTGCAATCTGGAGGGTAAAGGATGACTTAGACATGTGTTCTCAAGGAGCTTGCTGGCTAAGAGGAGAGAAGCTGTGGCCCCTACCATGCTAAGCCCATTACAAGGAAGGTGGTCAGAGAAGCCAGCAGGAGCACACTTCCCGGGGAGAAGGTCTGTGTGCCGGAAGAACAGCCCAGGTGTTGGCTTCAGCCCTGCACAGGGCTGCCTGAAGGCAAGAGTGCTGCAAGGACACGGGTGGGGCAGCTGCCTGTGACCACGAAAGGCCAAGTGGCTTCCACCTCATTTTCTAGCAGGCCTTGGGGAGGGTCTAAAGGTTTAGAGATGAGGGAGACCAATCCCATTCGCTGGATTTTGGTGACATTCATCTGTGAGACTTGTGTCAAGTGGATTAGCATGAGGAGGGAAGGGAAGTGAGGAGACTTGCAAGTCCTTGCCCTTGGGGATGGGAGCGAGAGCAGGGCAGCTGCGGGAAGGTAGGAGAAGAAGAGTGCAAGGGAGGGAGGCAGGTCATGGCTCAAGGACCAATTCAGTGTCATGGGGGGAAGACAGGAGGTTTCCTAGTGAGGACCACCGAAAGGATGGTGATGCCAGCAGGAACAGGGGGAAAGGAGGGAAAGGAAGGGAAGGGGGATGGCAGGAAGGGAGGGGGAAGGAGGCAAAGGAAAGAAAAGACTGTGACAGACCTTATCTTATGACAGGAGAAGGTAATAGGTCTCATTTTCTTGACTGATAATTTTACTGTCAATTAGACAAATTTTATGTGAAGATTTTTATTCTACGAATCAAGCTGTATATCTCATGTTCTTCTTATCTATTAAATCTTACCTAACTTTTTAAAAATCGTATCTAACATCTCAGCCTCCTCCCCATGAAATCTCCAGCTAGAGACAGGACACCTAAATAAACCTGCGTGATGTTCAAGAATTGTCCTGGGCCCCATATGACAGGGTGAATAGGGCATGGCTTCTACCTTCTGGTATATTCTAGTCTAGGGGGAAAAACACATCAGAAAAACTAAATGACTCCACAGGATGACTGCAACAAAACTACAAGACGCTGGAGAAGGAAAAATGATTTGGGATGAGGATGATACCCGGGAGGAAGAGGAGAAGACAGCAGAGGAGGACGGCCACTTGTTGAGTGGTGCTGCCCTGTCAGGAACCAGCAGGCACTGTGAACGTGGGTCCTCGAAGGAGCAGGTGAACTGGACCTCAGAGCCCAGAACCACGGGAAGGATGTCAGTGCCCGGGAAAGCAACAGAGGAAATTCCAGAAAGAGAAAGCAAGGGAACCAAATATGGAGATGAGAACATGCACAGGGAGTTTGAGGAACACTGGGAAGTTTAAAGAGGGTTGAAGTCCTGGTGTATTTACAGGTGCAACTGGAAATGCAGAGGTCAGCCATGTGGTGAGGGGTTTGCATCCTTTCAAACCCAGCTATACTCTATTCATGCCCCAGGCCAGGGGGGTGTCCATCTAATACTTCCAGTAACAAGGATAGCAAATAGATATTCTTTCCTGTGGGGGAGAATCTAACCACACACTCACTATGCATTCAACAAATGCATTCTATTGATCAATTTAATATTACTTCCATTTCACAGATGGACTATTAAACGCTCTCTATGATAGCAATCATAGCTGTTCATCTCTTTTGTCAGACACCAGACATGTCTTTTAAAAATCTTCATGTTTAGACTAATCCCAGCCAGCCAGAATGAAACTAAAGTGCAGTTTTCATAACTGCACTCACTTGCAAGCCACTTTTCAAAAATAAATCAAAGAATTTATACTATTTATAAATGACAGATTCTGAAATGCTGCTGCACAGCCCCCAAAACCCAAAGAAATCACTCTTTAAAACATCACCTTCTAAGGATAATATTATCTGATTTGTATCTTTAAAACCAGGTTTGCAAACTCAAACATGATGTAAATAGAAACTGCACGTAATAAACCCTACAGAATAATGAACATGTGGAAGAGATCCCACGTCAAACCCTCTCTGCATTTGACAAGTGGTCAGAGATCCATCCGGGAGACTTCCATGTAACATCCTTCCAAGGTCATGAGCAAATATGAGCAGAACAGCAACTAAAATCCTCCATAAGAATATGGAAGATAATGGCTGGTAAACCAAAAATGCTACTCTGCAAACCATAAATGCTACTTCCAAAGGACCTACCTAAAAGCACAAGTACCACATTTGTGGTTAAAGAAGAAAAAATGAGGTATACCACAGAGAACAGTTGAACTTCTGCTGGTCAAAGCCATGGTTTCTCAATGACATAGGCTGGTATGTGAACAGTGGCAGAGGGTGTCAGGAGCTCTCTCTCCAGGACCCCGTGAGACACTGTGGTCAACTGTACAAGGTCAGTGCGTGCGGAGGCCTCCTTTCCAAACCACGCTTCCCCACTATAACCCTGAGAGTGGAGTCTCACTCTTAAGACATGAAAACAGAGAATACGTAAATAGAGTTTACCAGCACCGCTGAAACCAAATGGTTTAATTGACAAGCGTAATACTGTGTAGGTATAGCAATGTGCTACAACTTCAGAAACCATTGTCTTTTCCAAAGGAACCTAAGAAGAATATTTAGCAGCCTTAAGCCATTCATAATTTATTATAAAAATAAATAAGAAATACATAAACTATGGAAAATATAATTCGTTCCATGTCCCTGGTCCTTCAATTTGAATGAGTAATACACAAATAGCCCCCGTTTCTTTCTTTTCTCACTAACATTCTTTGAATACTTATTTTCCCATTGCCTACAGTGCATACAATACAACAAGGCTATGAATACAACAAGGCTATAAGATTTGTAGAAATAGAAATATGGTTCCTAAAGACAAAGTACTTGTAAGCACGTTAACATCTAGAAACTTCTAGAAAACCTTTTGCTACCACATACTGTGAAGCTTAATAAATGAGCAGCAGTTACGTGGAGCCAAAGCAAACCAGGCAGCACTCAAGAAAATATAATTTAAACTGGGCGCGATGGCTCACACCTGTAATCCCAGCACTTTGGGAGGCCGAGGTGCGCAGATCACGAGGTCAGGAGTTTGAAACCAGGCTGGCCAATATGGTGAAACCCCGTCGCTACTAAAAAAATACAAAAATTAGCCGGGCATGGTGGCGCACACCTATATATAGTCCCAGCTACTCGGGAGGCTGAGGCAGGAGAATCGCTTGAACCCAGGAGGCAGAGGTTGCAGTGAGCCAAGATTGTGCCACTGCACTCCAGCCTGGGCGACACAGTGAGACTTTGTCTCAATAAATATAAATAAATAAATAAATAATATAAAAATAAAATAAAATGTTAATGGTAATAAATATTTTGAATTTGAAAATGTATTTCCATCTATTTACACCAACTATGTGCCTCTTCTTTATTAAAAAATAGTCAATCTGAATTGCCAGGTGATATAAATGATAATTTAGCAAATAAGGTAATAAACAATATTAACTTTTTGGTTGTTGCTTTGACTTCAATTTCAGTTTAACTAGAGCTTTTGGTAGTCTTACCATGCAAAGAAGCTGATACACTGTAGTTCCCACAATACATATAGTTTAAATCCTTAAATCATTAAATATCTTCAAAAAATAAAGATTATGTTCAGCACAGTTTTAGTATTAGATGTCTTTAATTGCATTTCATAGCATTAAAAACGGAAAACACATGTATGATAGATAGATGCAGCCCTGGTCTGTCATCAAAGTATTTATTTAACCTGAGGATCTCATTAACCGGCAATCCTGAGCAACCCACGGGATCCTTCGCGGATGCAAAGACTTCAGATGACACAGGGCCGCCCGGCCCCTGGAGTGAGGCCCTTGGCTTCCAAAGTCATTTCTGACGCGTGTGCCCTTTGCTCAGTTTTCAGAACCACACTCAATGGTTTTTTTCCATCTTGTTAATTTGCACATTTTACCTTTATAAGGCAATACTCTCCAGACCTTGTTTTTTTCAAAGAACCACCATTTCCTCCTCTTCCTTCTAGCCTTAATTGTTTTATTTTTATTTTTTAGCTCATTGACCCTAATTAGGTGGTTCTAACTCACTCAGTCCAGTGACTAATTGCATGATTCACTCTCCAGTCAGGACATATTTATTCTAAACTTTGTGCAAATCTAAAACAAACTGAAAGTATTTCATTAACAATACTACTTAAAAAAAATTTTTTTAAGCGTGTCTACAAAATCTAGGCGGAGCAAAACACAAGATGGGAAATCTTATTTTAGCCTAAGGAGGTGAAGGTATCAATGTTGTCCATCTTTCCTTTCTGTTGTACTCTGCTGACTAGACAGGAAACTGGCTTAACACAAATTTTCCTTTTCAAAACCAGAGCGAATCTTTACTGAAACAATTCACTGTGCTGAGCTTACTGTCCAGTTTTTGGACTTTTTGGTTCATCAAAAACAAGCGAAACTAAAAGTGTATTGTTAAGAATGTGTTTGCAACATGATAAAATATTCTAATTTAAAATCGAAATGGGCCATTAAATTAATATAATTAATCAGAAATCAGATCAAGAAAGGAAGTGGGAGCTAAGTGCCACCTTCTCCTCTGGGCTCTGCATCTGTTCTTGTGCAAGAGTTGAATCTGTAGGTGGACTAGTCAGCTGACACACATGACACAGTAGGGCCACAGCCAAAATATCCACTTCCCAGACAGCTCTTTCTTCTTTATGTAATGGATGTAAAGCTGCATCCCCGTTACTCTGAAGGCTGCTGTGCATAGATCATGCTACCAGGCAACCTCATCTTACATGTCTCTCATTCACTCTGAAGTCAGGAGCCATTCTTCTATTTCATGCCACCTCTGCTCCATGCCACCTATATCAGTCTGTTCTCACGCTAAAAAAGACATACCCAAGACAGGATAATTTATAAAGAAAACAGGTTTAATGAACTCATAGTTCCACATGGCTGGGGAGGCCTCACAATCATGGCAGAAGACAAAGGAAGAGCAAAGCCACATCTTACATGGCGGCAGGCTAGAGAGCTTGCACAGGAGAACTCCCATTTATAAAACCATCAGACCTCATGAGACTTATTCACTACCAGGAGAACAGTATGGGGGAGACTGCCCCCATGATTCAATTCTCTCCACCTGGCCCCGCCCTTAACACGTGGGGATTATTACAATTCAAGGCAAGATGTTGGGAGGGATACAGTGAAACCACATCGCACCATTACAGGCAACCTCTCCACACAGGACAGGCTTGTGACTTACTGACCTCATAGATCCCTAGTAGTCACAGCCAGCTAAAACCAAGTATCACCAAGGCAAGGGTGGTACAAAAGACCATCTCTGGCCCAAGGTTTCTAGAGATGAAGATGGAATGCATGCCTCTTGTGCTGATATCCAGTACGACATTTTTTTCTGTTTACCGAGTACTGAGTTTCAGTTTTGCAAGAGGAAAAGAGTTCTGGAGGGGATGGTGGGGACGGTCACACAACAGTATGATTGTACTCACAGCTGGTAACTCCACACTTAAAAATGGTCAAAGTGGTACATCTTAGGTTACATACATTTTACCACAATTTTAAAAATGTGAAAAAGATTTGTTCACCAATTCCATGAACTCCCCTTACAGCCCCAGTGTGGTCACAGCAGAGCTCACCACAGGAGAGGAGAAGAGGCAGCCTGCCCCCCCAGGCTGCCCCCCCAGGAAGGGAGAATGGAGCCCCCACACACTGCCCTGGCGCAGGAAGCCCCCCGACCCATCACAACGTCACCCAGAAGGGACTGCCTTTGCTGGAATGTCACAGCCAAGATATTGGCTCTTGGGCAATTTTGGATTCTCTGAAAACAGCTTTTGAAGTTGCTTCCTTTCCACCTCCTGGATTTGGGGGCCTGCTAGCTCACTGGTTCTCTGCTGCATTCTCCTGAAGTGCTACCGCTGCTTTGATTTGGGGAGCAAAAGCCCCAGTGCTGCTTCTGCGGCTTCCCAGCAGCCCAAGGACCCCTTAGCTTTTAGATCAAGTGGAGTTCCTCAAAATTTAAGGTTCAAATTACGGAAGATAAGAAGGAAGACACAGAAGCGATGGACTCCCCAGGTTCCATCCTCCTAGAGAGAACTCACATCGTGCTGTGCCCAGGGAACCGCACCCAAGGGGAATTCTTCGTCATCTGGGGATTTGCATCAGAGCTGAGGGTGCTTCCTGTGAGCTCCCCAGGCGGAGACAGTGCGGGAAGCGGCACAGGGGCAGGGGCACTGCCAGACATCTCCTAAGGACGCTCTGCCTCCTCTGCCCACCCCGGGCCTGGTGCAGTGCCTGTCACATGTTCGTTCAGAGCTTCTGCGAGGCCAGAGCAGAGCCGGGACACCGGCTATCCCCCAGAGTGATAGCAAATGACTCATTTTGAGGCCAACACACAGTGGGTGCACAGGCCAGGTGGGGACCCTTCATCTAGCTGTGACCGGGCGGGAAGCTGGGAAATGCTGGGTCCTGTTTAAAGGGAATTCAGAAACATGCAGGAGGCCTGTGCTTCCACCTTAGGGTTTAACTGAGTGGAGTGTGGTTTCTTCAACGCCACATTAGAGGAGGAATGGAAAGAGGACCAGTGTTTTTGAGTACTCCGTGTGTGTGGCAGGAGCTTCAGAAACAGATTCCTGCTTAATGGTAACCGCACCCCGAGAGGTGGGTGTCATTGCCTGGGTCCCACAGGCAAGGACCGCGAGGTCAGCAAGGCCAAGAGCTCGTCCCGCACCTGCCCGCCAGCAAGGCGAGGCTGAGGCCGCCCAGGGCAGGACCCAGCGCTTTCGCCCTCCACCATCAGCCTTGCCACTATACAACATGCAAAACGCAGCTACTACTTCAAAATGCGCCTGCCCTCCCAGAGTAGTGGTAATTAAGCTGTCCAGCTGGAAGCTGATGTATATTTAGAGCAAATCAGAAGGCAACAGCATTTTCAGAAGTTCCTTTCATGTGCGTAACTTAAGTATGGGATTTTAAATCTTCTTATTGATCTTCCTCCCTCTTAATTCTACTTTTTATTTAGACAAAAATCACACAAAGATCAACAATCTCAGAGTGCTTTTCATCCCACATTCCTGCTACTGTACAAGAAGAGGAAGCATGGCCCAGGCTCTTAACCCCCAGGGTCCGGAGTTCATACAATGGGAAGGAAAGTGAAACAATACGTTTCAGGGAAACACGCATCTCCTGAGTCTGCCGCACTGATTAATCCTCCCTGCCTGGAATTTCCAGCTGTCCTGATCTGCTTCACTTCCACGTGTTCCCCAATGGGTCTATGTCTCCTTCATGATAACCTTCCAGTTTACGGCTCTATTTTAAAACCAGTATTTCATTTCAAGGGCTGCAAGGAGTCCATCAACACTTGTGCCCTAAAGGTGGCTGCTAGCACTGATCCCCCAAGGACCTCGTGAGCTTAGAGGAGCTCCTGAGTGTGTGGACCAGAGTTGGACACCATAAATTGTGAATGTGAACTTGAATCAAGTGAACCAAATTTCTCCAGAGCAGGCAGGTAGGTCTAGTTGGCTGAACCCCGTCCACTCTCCAAACATGCCTGGAAAACTCCCACGCAGCAGAAAGCAGTCAAGGAACTCTAAGCCAAGAATACACAGTGTATCCTCTCAGTCCAACCCAGAGACAAACCACCCCAGAGCAAGGAGAGACAGCTGTCTGCAGTGAATTTACGACGGCCTTGGCCTCCAGGAATGATGTCACACCCCTCATCCAATACTTGAAAATCAGGAACGGAGGTTCAGTTGAGAAGACAGAATACAGCGTGTAACCAAGAAGTATTGGGACACCCTTTACCATATCAAGCACAAAGCGAATTATTAAGATAAACTGAGCCCCACCACCCCCTTACAGACCCACTTTGAAAGATGCACTAAAATAAGCAAGCTGCATATTCTTATTATTATTTTAAAATTTTGGCATATGGGATCTCGCTCTCTTGCCCAGGCTGGAGTGCAGTGCTGCAATCGTAGCTCAATGCAACCTCAAACTCCTGGACTCATGTGATCCTCCTGCACCAGCATCCCAAGAAGCTGGGACTACAGGCGTGCATCACTGCGCCCAGCTCCTGTGTCTATTTTTATCACCAAAATAGAATTTGATGCTATCTCCTAGATGAATGAAAAAGTAGATTTTGCCTCTTGTGTGGATAATAACAGTTCACCAATTATACATTAAATGAAAATATAAACTTCATCATTAAATAGCATATTATTTTATAGATCATTTCTTAAAAACACTTATTAGGGCTTTTAAATAAATTTAAAGAAATGTAAGTTTAGGTTATCCACATTAGGACCAACTAAAAATGACTTCCTCATTATAAATAAAGGAAAACTCAAAATTCAACAGCTGAATGTTTAATATTATTTAAAAAGAAAAAAGTAGGCCAGCATTTTTTCAGAGCCAACACATCTGTAAAAACTGTATCAAAAGCAAAAGTTCAGGACATCCTCATCCCTCGCACCACTTGGCAGGAGAGGGCTGCTGCAGCAGCTGTGCTCCCAGCCTGCTCCGAGACACTGCTTTACAACACACGCCCTAGACTGCGTCCCCAACCCCGCCCAGCCAGGAATGAAGGCTGAGCGGGGAAGAGGCGTTCCACACCCACCACTCGGGAGTCCAGGTTAATTATTTCTGAGGTCAAAGGACTGCAGACTCTGGTCCTTCTTCATGGGGGGGATAGACATAGACTTGAAGGAGTTGCAAACCTCATAAAATGTGTATTTTCAGCTCTCAGGACCCTGTTTGCCATTCCCAGTAGAATCATTCATTCTGTCCTCTGGAGTTAGCTGAGTAAACTAACCTGGTTGCAGATCACCTCTTAAAACTGAAGCTTGGCAACCACCCTCCTGACCCCTACCTGCGTCCAAATCCAAATCCAAATTCCCAATATTCCTAAGAAGGACAGACAGAGGACAGTAGAAAGAAGAAAGACAAAGGAAAAAAGGAGGGAAGGAGAGGAGGAGAAAGAAGTGAAAGGTTAAAATAATGTATTTCAGTGGATGCACATTCAGGCCTCATGCTTCAGAATCTACCAAAGAATGCCAGCTCTAGTCCCGTACATTAAATCCAAAAGGTATTCACATTTAAAGAAGGAAATTGTTTTGACATGCTCCTTTGGTCCACTGAATCAAAAGTATTAAATAATATTTTCTCCACCACTCTCTCTCTCTCTGCCTCTCCTCTCTCTCTGTGTCCTCCTTCCCCCTCTTTATTTCTCCTGTTCCTCTTTTTCTCCTCTTTCCTTCCATCTCTCCTTCCTTGCCTTCCTCTCCCCTTACTCAGGGGTTGATGGAGGGATTGAAGGCCGCTGGAGTTCCTGAGCTGACAGGCCCACTGGCCCTTGCACCACGCGATCCCAGGGCATTAGGCTCTGAGGTCTGGGACATGCTATTTACACTTTTCCCATCATCTCCCACTGTGTCTTAAGAGGGCTTTCTTCCCCTCTTTCCCTGTTGCTGGATCGCCAAGTGCTGCTGCAGCTCAGCCCACCTCCGCTCTGCGAGGCACTGGGCTGTGGGTGCCGTCCCACCATCGTCGGCCTTGGCTACTCACAGACCTTCTGGCTGCCTTCGCCATTCTCCGTGATGCTCCACATACTTCAAGTGATCTGGGAATGAGTGGAGTGTGACCTCACTTCCTTTCAGCGAGATGAAAGGCAGGATAAAGAAAGGTAGGGAGGTAGAAAATCACAGAAAGAGGGAAGAGGAAAGCGCCGACTGCAATACGATTTTAGTTTATTTTCCATGTGCAGATTTCCTAATTCTACGAAGGCAATTTGAGTACATCGCAAAGCCAGAAAAGGCGTGAGAGTACATTTTAAATGATGAAGAGTATTAAAGTCGTCAAAAACAAGTCCCACACAGACTTGAGACTGAGGCACCCTAAACTACAGCTGTGTGCGGTCGCATTCATAGCTCCCAGCTCAGGCTGCGAAACCAGGAGAGATGACACGTGTGTGCTTTCACTAGGCTTCACAGGGCGTGAGCCTGGGATCAGGAAGTATGTGACGTTGAGAGTCAGGGGAGCTGATTCTGGTGACAAGGACACAGCCCAGCCAACCGACTCCACACAGGTGGCTGCAGTTCCAAACCAGGGAGCTGCACGCCAGTCCTGGCTTTCAGGAAAGGAGACCCTGTCTCCCTCCGTGCACATCCTATGAGGAAATGCGGCACATAAAACGGATTTGTTATCTACCTCCCTAGGTGCCTTTCTGAAGGCCTCTCTGCTGCCAGTAGTCTTGGGTTTGGGAGCTGCCCGTAGAATACAAGGGAGCTCCTGAAGATGATGTGGCAGTCATCGAAATTCCACTCCCAGCCAGGGCCATTCTTTATCTCCAGCACAGATTTCCACTGAACACTAGATTCTAAGAGCCCACGGGAATTCCTGCGCATCCTCCCAGACTCCACCACGCCTGCTGGGATGACGATGCCTGCAGGTGTGTGAGGGCTCCCCGCTCAACCGTCTGCGGCACCATCACTGAGAGTCCTGGGTGGCCACCGCGTGGAGACAGATGCGGGTGGTGGCGGTCCCCAGACGCAGATACAGCAAGCAGGGGACTGAGCCAGCAGCCCGCGCGGGGGGTGCTGCATAACCTAAAGAATGAAGTCATGCCCCGGCCTGCACCCGGGAAACTGCACACAGCAAAAGATCGCCACTGAGATAAAGAGCTGAAAGCTATTCCCCCATTCAGCTATTTCAGCCGTGCGGTCTCACAATGGGCTCACAGACGGCAGCATCCACACGCACCAAGCTCCGGGCCAGCCCAAGGGACGCGAGGGGAGCTGGCAAGCCACTGCTGTCCATGTGGGGAGACGGACGTGTCACAACCCGCCTGGAGTAGTTCCAACTCTGTCGCCACGAATCCTAGCTCAGGAAAAGCAAGAGAAGGCTGCCAACCCCTGGTCCTCCCGCCCTGGAGTCGTGCTAGCAGAAATGTGGCCACTGAGCTGGATGGGGGTAAGAAAACCTTAAAACTCAAAACTCATCTAGCAAAAGAACAGCAGCCCAAAGAAAGGCAGGGCAATATGGGGCCTCAGTGCACGTCGCCAAGACCAGATGCTAACTTGGGGAAACAGACAGGGCAGTGCTGGGCTAACTGGCACAGTGAGCGTACACTGGACATGGGATATAAAATTGCAACAATGTTATAATTCCTGAACTTAATAAAGGTACCATGCTTATGTAAAAGGAAATCCTTGTCCTTGGGTCTAACACTGACAAATTCGGGGGCTAAGGGATATGACCTTTATGACTTAATCTCAAATGGCACAGCAAAAATCAAGAGTCATATGGAGAGGGAGCAAAACCACAAATGTAGCAAAATGTTAGCAACTGATGAATCTTAAGTGGAAAGCATGCCAGCGTTGATTTTCATAATTCTAGAAATTTAATTTTGTAATCAAAAAAATTTTTAATCAGGGTAATGAAATTTGAGAAAATTTGAAAGGAATCCAAAAACTTAAAAAAGGCATAAGGCAGCAGAGTTGCACTCTGCCAGGGACCAGCAGCCCAGGGCAAATGTGAAGCAAGCCTTTTTGAGCAGATAAGGATTAACCACAAAGGAAACCCACAGTGAGGGCAGCGGCTGCTGAGCAGAGCACAAATAGCACAATGAGCCCACTGGAGAAAGGATTTCCGGTCACCCAGTGGGCCCTGAGCCTCCCCACCATCCACACAGGCGAGGGGAAGGACCTCGCGCTATCTGGCGTCCAGGGAGCCCCTGCATGACCCAGTGGAGGGAGGAGGGGCAGGGAGACGAAGCTATGCACACTTTCAGCACCTCCAAGAAGGACAGAGGGAGAACGGCGGTAAGGATGCCCAACTCAGGCTCACAAAGATGAACGTGTTTTTTCTGTCTTGGGTGCATCCTGAATTGCATAGCTGTCATCTCAGTGCCTCCTTCTCTGAGGCACCTGCTGGTGGTTGTACAACCAGAAGGGTTTGAGGAATCTTTGCAAAGCATCCCTGTGCTGGAGTGCCCCGATAACTCCAGAGAGCTCTCAGTCTCTTGAGTTTTCCTTATCCACCACTAAACTCCCCTTATCCAAGCACCCAAAACAGGGGCTGGGCTCTGTACTCTTCAGGTTTTCAGTGACATGAGTGTAAGAAGCACTTAGACAAAGAAAACTGATCTGTAGCAGGAAACAACTGAAAATTAACATGGAGTAGATAACAGCTATGATAAAATTTGTAATATTTCAGCATTTTCAGGTTCAATGGTTCCCAAATAATGGCACTGGAATAGCTTCAAAATAAGACACATAATTCGATGTTTAATTTAAAAAATAGTCCTGTATAACATTGAGAGCAATATGTAATTATTATTATATGTATATTTATATGTGTATGTGTATTTATGTATACATAAAAAATACGTAGGTCAGGATTTTAAACCCCGTAAAGATCCTATACGGAGCTGCACATCTGTTACTCCCAGGCTAGGCTCCAAACATCATCAACACCTGGAACACAGCTGCCCCACCCAAAAAAAACACAGGAAAAGGAAACTCTGGAAAGAAGTGGTCACAAAGCTCATGGCACTTGACTCCAGGAGGAAAGTGTGACAGACTGCTGTTTAGCACCTACAGTATACAAGACAGTCGCTGGCCTCAGTCAACCCTTGGCATATAAAGACAAGGGCCTGTGTTCAGCAGGGCCAGTGCCAACCGTGTCCTGCCTCAGAGCACCAGCACCCGGAAAGCAGTCCAAAACCCGGAAAGGCAGACGGATGACGAGTGGCTCTGCACACGCCTGTGATGAGCACGCTGATGCCTGCCGTGCCAGGCTTAGGAGCTTGGACCTGACTACAAAAGATGGCAGGGATTTCCTGGGTGGGGAGGGGGGGGGGAGAGGGAGGTGAGTACGCAGAAGCTGGCATGGCCAGCTCTCTGCTCTCTTTAGAGAGAAGGCAACCATCCTCGCCAGTCCAAGTGAGCTTTTAACAAAAACGTGTTGAGTAAAAGAATGACAGTGGGATAGCATTAACTTTGCTCTGCCAGAAAAGCTTGGCCATTTGGCTTCTGCAGATGATTTCAGGGTGGTGTGGCAGGGAAAATGATTCTGAGCTTCAAGCCTCAGTTAAAACGCTGGCCGTGCCACTGTGCTCTGCCGGCCATTGGCTGCATGGCTTGCCAAGGGACTCTACCTCTCCAAACCTGGGTGCCTTGTCCATGAACCCATGTGGGAATGACACCTGCCTCTTAAGACAACTAGGACAAGGAAATCAGCTGACTTCCGGGACCACACGCCTGGCACGTGGGAGGCTCAACAAATCTGACTCTGTCATCCGCCCATCTTCCAGCCGAGGGCAGGTGAGACACAAGGAGGACAGGACTTGTTTGAAGCAGGGAGAAGTGGAAAGGAACCCAGGGAGGAGCGACCGGGAACACCACCTTCCAGAGCCCAGCAGAGGAGTCCAATGTGCCAAAGCCAAACCTCCCCGCACCCCCACACGCCTTGCGGCACCACGGCCCTCCTCTTGGGGCACAGAGAACTGACCCAGGCTCCCCATGATGACCCGGGGCCACTTGGAAAAGTACCAGCTGCATCGACAGCATGCTCTACTAACAAAGGGCTGTGCATAACCTATTTCAGTGAAGACATCAATGGAAAATTTTTAAAAATAATTGTAGCATTTGAAGGAAAGTTCCAGAAAACTAACTCATGTCTAGAAAAAAATCCATTCCCTGATGCCAGTGAGATAAGACTTTTCTATTCTCCAGGGCTCCAAGTATATGTTAAAACACCCTTATTTATGATATAATTCAATATATAATGATATAATTTAATAATATAGGAAAATGTAGAATAAGTAAACTCAAAACCTTTATTTAAAAAACCTTTATAAAATCAGAAGCATACATATTTTTCCTACGACACAGAGAGAACGTAAAAATGCTTTTTGAATTATGCTGCAAGATTGGGCCTGTAGTTCATAGGCACGTAGAAAAGAAATACAGAATCAAAGTAATGAAGTACATTGGGAATTATGAAAATAGTGATGTTATTTTATATGTATCTTATGTATTTATGATGATCAGTGTCAGAAACAAGAAATTACAAAAGTTAAGCTGCACCTGGAACACACTAGGCATATTAAAGTTAAGCTGCACCTAGAACTGGGTCTCTCGGGGCTGGCTAGGTCTCCACGTGTGTCCAGCGCAGGTGACATGTGATGGAAGATGCAACACAAACGGCAGTCCCTTCCCCATAGGGTGGGTGCCAGCTGACCACAGGGCACATCCCAATTGCATTCCCCTCAACACCATCAACCTCAAGGGGCCTTTGTGTGAGACTCTGAAGTGATTATACCATAAAGATCATATTTCAGGTCCAAAACTCTCAAGCAGAAGGGAAGAAACGTGTTAGCCTCCTCAGCTGGGTGAAGGGGTCTGGAGCCTCACATACAGAGTGCAACATCAGCAGGAGGCTGGCACTGTGAGAGCAGAAACACATACATGCCGAAATGGCTGTGAGCTGATTTGGGGAGATGTCAAAATGAAAGCAGGCCTGGTAACGGACTAGAGCGTTCTTCTCCATGCACCCCCAGCCTTCACCCCGAAGAGCCTTCACCCCAAAGCCCACTCCAAAACTAACAGCTGCTTGTTGGTTTGGGTTTGAAATACTTGGTCTGCATCAGCCAGATGTCAGCGCAGGTCACCTGGCAAGACTGTGAAGCTGCTATGAAGGCTGGGACCTTCTTCTTCAGAGAAATAACAGGAAAGTTCATCTACCTGAAACTGACTTGTGCTCATCCTACCATACCCAGTGGCGGTACATTAACGATTTCCTTGATAAATATGGTTTTTAGTGAATAACAGTGCAACTTTCCTCTTAAAGTTTTCTAATTAGACTACAAGGAAGGAGAATCTAAATCTAAATCTAATTAAGAGAAGAATTATTCAAATGATCAAAATAATGGTAGAAGCAACTCATTTGCCATAAATGACATAAGTTTCTGATGGAAATGAGTAAGAAAAGGAGATAAAAGGAAAAGCTATCAGTTTCTAGTTTCTCCTGTTGTTTTAGGCTTGTATTGTATTATCTCATTTGTTCTCACACCAACCATTGTAGGGTTAATCATTGTAGGGTTGTTTCATGGCCCCTGTGTACACTGGAAGGTGCTGAGGCTTAGGGTGGGGAAGATGGGAACGGGGTCTCTGACCTCCCAGGCCAGCGTTTCCACCACTCCACACAGCCTCTCCACCATCACCCACATGTGCCGTGGCTGGGAGCACTGGTTGAAACTGCCTTAGTGGAGACGTCCATTTCTGTAACAGTGACCATTTACTGAGTCACTGGGGAATACAGCCTACAGTTAAGTCTAAAAGCAAACACACCACAGTAGCAATGGGCATGCCTAGCCCTCCTGACTTAGTTTCTAAATGTTGTTTTTCCATAGAAGCTTCCAGAAGTCTTAAGAGAAAGGCTGATTTCAGGGATGGGGCAGGAAGAGAACAAAGTGAGCCTGAAACTTCTGATTCCAGGAAAGCAAGGACATGCTCACAAAATGACAGCACGTGTCACAAAGACACACGTGCCAACTGGAAGGAGCTCCAAAAGAACAAATCGAAGACAATGTGAAAAACAAAGTAATGATGGAAATGAATTACAATTCATAGAATAAAACTAATCCTTGAGCCCATTCTGATCTAAGTAAATAACGGAATATACGTAAGCAAATGGGAGCAAAGAGAAAGCTCTTCCCTTCTGCAGAATTCCAGCTAACAAATGAGATGGGACGCAGACGGAGCAGTGCCAACCACTGAACGTTGCAGCAAGAGCTGTTTCAGGCCAGAATTCTCAGGGATGGTCACATTACGGTGCAAAGCAGGAGAAGCAGCCAGATATTTGTACTGCATCAAAGGCCCTTTCCACAAGATACATATTAGGAACCAAAGAAAAACAGTAACTTCATGGAGAGACCTGGTAGGCACCACCTGAGCCAAGCCTCAGAGTCCCATCATCAGGCATTGGGGAAACTGACATTGCACGCCTCCCGAGGAGACAACGTCAGTTCTGTGCTAGTTCTGTCAAGAACACGTGACCTGAATTTAGTCATGAAACATCAGATAACTCAGGTTGAACGACTTTCTATAAAACAACTGGCAAGGACTCGCCAAGGTCAACCCCCGCCGCCCCAGGTCCCAACCCACATACACACAGAAAGACTGCGGATGTGTTTAGAGTAGAGGTGACCAGGGTGATGTGACAGCTAAATGCAATATGGAATCCTGGGCTGGAGCCCACATCAGAAGAAGACACCGACGGGACAAAGGGCAAAATTCCAAAAAGGTCAGTAGATCAGATCAGAGTATTATATTAATTTTATTTTCCTCATTTTCATCATTGTTCTGTGGTTTCGTAAAATGTTAACATTTGGGGAATTTGGATGAAAGATATACAAGAATACTCTGGAACTTTTTTCTAAGTCTGAAGTTATTGCAAAATTTAAGAATTTTATTAACTACTTGAAAAATGAATCCTAAATAGCTCATCTTATTTGTGGTCTTCAAAGCCAATTTTACAGATACACCATTCAAAGAATGGACATATCCAAGGGGTAAGATTAGGTAATATTTGTCAATACTCAATATCAAAGTGGAGTACATAAATTAGGCCAGAAATTTCTGGTCATAGCCTCTTTAAAACAAAAAAAGTCTCCCCCAGAAATATTCTTTAAAGTTTTACTCTGTTTTAACAACTGTAACGTATAGCACACAGGGGAGAAATGGCTTTGAACTAAAAGACCTCTTTTTTCTCTTTCAGTAACTCAGAAAAAATAAAGTCTACCTACACACATTTTTCCATAGACAGAGAAAGTAATAATTCTGTAATTTCACATAGACCATAGATATGTGCACACATGAAGAAGGCAAATGTTGACTCTGCCTTTTCTGCATCTCACAATATATAGTGGACTCAAAATTGAAGCAGAAACACTCTCCAAAGTGCACACTTCTTTCTAAGAAACACCTCAACCCACAGAGCAACCCCCAAACCCTTCTGAGCACGTGCATGTAGCTCACATCAGCTGTGGGAGAGCAGGTGGCCCAGGCTTGGCTCTCTAAATTCTCATTTCTTCCCTCCTCCCTCATAAGTCCCCTCTAAAAAGGGGGGGGAACTCTTCTCAGCATTGCACACATGGATGTTCCACAATGGTGACACTTTGCTACAAATGAAAGGAAGAAGAAAGCCGGGAAGGCCAGTACCTAACACGATTCACTTCCTATTTGCCTAATCCTTCTTTTCTCGCCAAGATAAAATGTCAACAGTGAGACATGGCAAAAGTTGCTTTTCGCTACACCCTGAGCAGGTAAAAAGGAAGCCACATTGGAGTGTCACCTCTACTATGGAAGTATGACGTGGCTGATGTCAGAATGTCTGACCCCTCACCTTTCACCATCAATAAGGTGCCCATGGAAACTTACTGATAAGGGATGCTGGACCCCAAGCATCGCTCCTCTGTGCCGAATATGCACAAAGGGAACCCTAAAGCAAAGGTAAAGTTCTCCTTCCCCTTCGCCTTCCTTCCGGGGAAATAAGTGGGGTGTGTGTGCACATGTGTGGCAAAATTTAAATAATCATGGCTAAAATTTTCAGAGAGTTTTAGACAGTAAATGGCTGCCTGATCTTGTCTCAAAGACAAAGTGCTTCAGATCCGACTGCCTACTGGGTCTTTGGGGCATTACGGGCCTGGCAAATCACTCATATGAACTCAGCAATGTCTATTTAACTCCTGTAACTGTCGGTCACTGTTGTGAGTACCAGAATGGAGAAAAGTGGAGAAGGTCCCTGCTAACGCGGGATGTATATTTTGAAGGACCTAAAGGTCTATTATGAGTTAGTCTTGAGAATCAATGGAATGACCTGCCTGTGTCAAAAAGGCTCTGTTAGTGGCTGAGTGCATCTTAGACCACCATCCACAGCATTTTGCAGAAGCTTTTTTACCTAAATCACCTTGTGACAACTCCATCCAGCAGTGTCCTCTCTGCGTATCTCACCTAGTCAGGGAAGAAGTCTTCAGAGAGCAGAGCTCGCTCCTAAACACACAGATCCTAGGACAGAGTCTGTGTCCCAAACTCAGATCCTACAGTTAACTGGCTGGCTGGAAAAAAAATGTGTTTAAATTGTTTATGACAACTGAGTAATAAAGAACTAAACACCTAGAATGTTTCTTCTTTCTTCTTTCAAAAGCATAGGCACCAGGGAATGGGTATAAAGTCTAGAAAACTCACCCTCTAATTCTGAGGTCAGAAGGGTCATTCAGACTGACCCCAGTGTCCATCAGTGCTGCACAGATGTGGATCCTCTTTTAAATGAGGACAACTAATCAGTCAAGTGAGGCTGAAACTTGTTCAGGGTTGCAGACGCTCATTTGCCAAAAGAGCATTACAACCGAGACACGTTGAGTGCTTACACCGCAGTTTAAAGCACCAAATGACCCCATTTCCCTTCCTTTCTTAGTACGTTTCAAAAACCCTGACTTCAGAAGATAGACCAAAAAGATCCGGGGCCTGGTTAAATTTAAAATGCAATTTTATTTAAAAATACAGTGTTACTATTGTATTATGCATTTGCTTATATTTGATAAATATTTATTAAACGCCTATAAAAGATAAAATGTGCTAAGTACTAGGGGTAAACAGGGGCAAATATTAAGGCCCTGTTCTCAACAAATACAATACCTAATGAGGAGACAGCAGTGGTATGAATAATGACAATATCATCAGCTAATTATTATAATGGGATAGAAGTCCATGGTTTTCTTCTCTAATAAATAGTATGTAGCTCAACTTTAAGTCAATGAAAATTCAAGGCAGGTTGGAAAGCAGGCATCAGGATACCTGCAGTAACTCCACCTTTAGGAAACCCCCTTTCCTGTGAGTGTTATTAGATGTTCTGATCTGATGCACGTATAATTCAGAGAGAAGCAGGTGATCAAACCAAAGCACAAAGCCCTCAGGAGGCTGGTCTGAACTTGGATCTGGCCACATTCCTTGCCTTTGGTGTTGTCTTTGAGCAAGTCACTAACTCTCTACACCTCTCAATTCCTCCCGGTCAGGTGGGGACAGCATCATCTATCCTGCTGAGTTGAAATGATATATAACATACGTGAAAGGATGTGGCAAGCACTCCACCCATCCCGGAGCTCTCTTCAACCTCATCACCATTGTTAGGCTGAAATGCAATGGGAGGAGTATCAGGAAAAGAAACCAAGAGTGGTCTGGCTGTGCACTGATAGCCACAGTATCCGCTCATGAGATCGTAACAGTGGATAGGTAGCAAGAGCTTAGGGATGTACTAATTGAACCTCCCTGTCATGCAGAACAGAGAACTGCTGTCCATAAAGCAGTGACTGTGCCAACGCCAGGCCCTAGAAGGGAAGCTGTGGCCACAGCGACAGATGGCAGCACTGAGGGACTTTCTACTTAAATGTTTCCAGCACCTCAAAGGCAAAAGCAAAATATGCATTCTCCCTCTTCCAAAAATCCTTGCTCGCAGCTGTCACCTTCCACTGATTCTCCAAGGAAGATGACCAAATATTGTAAACACAGTACCAAAGGCATGATCCATGAAAGAAAGAATTAATAAGTTGGACTTCATTAACATCAAAATGTTCTGCTCTGGGAAAGGCATTCAAGAGAATGGAAACACAAGCCACAGAAAATATTTGCAAAAGATATATTTGATTGATAGAGGACTGTTATCCAAAATATACAAAGACATCTTAAACTCAACAATAAAAAGACAAACAACCCAATTAAAAAAGGGGCCAAAGACCTTAACAGACACTTCACTAAAGAAGACAAACAGGTTGAAAATAACCATATGAAAATGTGTTCCACATACGTTATGGGGAAAATGCAAACGTAATCAATGAGATACCACTACACACCTACTAAAGTAGCCAAAACCCAGAACACTGACAATACTAAGTGCCGGTGAGGATGTGGAACAACAAAAATTCTCAATCATTGTGGGTGGGGATACGACATGGTGCAGCCACTCGAGAAGGCAGTTTGGCAGTTTCTTATAAAACTAAACACACCACACAATCCAGCAATCATGCTCCTTGCTATTTACCCAAATGAGCTGAAAACTGAGGTCCACACAAACCCTGCACATGGATGTTTACAGCAGCTTTATTCATAACTGCCAATACTCGGGAGCAACCACCATGCCTCACTAGGTGAACATATAAACAACCTGTGGGACATCCAGACAATGGAATATTCACACTAAAAATAAACGAGCTATCGAGACATGAAAAGACATGGAGGAACCTTAAATGCATATTACCAAGGGAATGAAACCAATCTGAAAAGTCTACGTACCATATGATGACAACTGTAAGACAACTATAAGACCGTCTGGAAAACGCAAAACTATGGAGACAGTAAGAGGATCCACAGTTTGCCAGGGATCAGAGGTAGGGTGGTAGGGATGAATAGGCAGAGGACAGAGGAATTTTGTGGGCAGTAAAACAACTATGTTATACTATAATGATGGATAGATGTCGTTATATATTTGTCCAAATGCATACAAAGTACAGCACCAAGAGTGAACCCCAACGTAAACTATGGACAGGGGGATAGTGATGTGTCAATGCAGGTTCACATGCTATAACCAATGACCCACTCTGGTGGGGGATGCAGATGACGGGAGAGGCTATGCGTGTGCCAGAGAAGAGGTACATGGGAACTCTTGGTACTTTCTGTTCAATTTTGCTGTGAACCTAAACCTGCTCTAAAAATCAACTCCATTAAAAAATAAAAACCTGCATGTGTACAACCCCAAATTGTGAAACAGTCGAACAGAGCTTCATAAAACATCTGCAGGATTGTTTTATTGTTGACTCAAATATTTTGTCATTTTCCTTCCAGCACCCTGGTTCAATAAATCACTGCAGATGTTGATGAGCCTCCTGTTAGGCCACCAGGGAATGCGTCCTGGCCTTCAAGACTGATTCTCGTTGTACCGCCAACTCCATCTCCTCTGCTGAGGCTCCACCACACCCGGAGAGTTTTTATACAGGTTGCATGGGAGGTTTCCAAATTTTTGTAGGATATTTACTACAAAGTAAATCCAAATATTCCAGGCAATAATTAATTTCTCAGTGTCAATTTCTATGCATTCCATTAACTATGTAAATGTTCTGACTGCAGGCAGAATAACATTCAAAAACCCCTAGCCTTCAGTGTGATACTCCACACCAACCACTCAGAACAAACGCTGGCCTTGAACCTGCTCTCCTGCTGTTGTGACCAGTTTTAATTCCACGACTGCCACATAATCCATACAACACAGTTCAAACCTCTGCACTATAAAGGTACTCGCTGCTTTAACTTTGGAACAGAGATTGAAAACTGGTGACCCGCAGGCCAGATTCAGGCCACAGATGTGCCCTGCTTGACCTGCACCATATTCTAGCAGTTTTTGAATGAATATTTTAAAATTGAGGCCCTAGGCTTCTGATTCCTTCCCAGACCTTTAAAAGCAGGAATACACTGGGCTCCTTTTGCAGGGATGTGTGTTTGCTCACAGAGCTGGCTGCTCCTACTTATCTGCCTGACCTCAGTAGTCAACTGGGTTTTTGAACTCCAGTTTAGATAACCAACGTATAGTATGTTAATCGAGCTTAAATGATTGAAATGTGCAACCCAGTAAATCTTACCACATCATTTATCAGTACGGTCCTCTGTAGTTATGTTCCAGGGCATAAAAGCACTCTCTTAAGCTATTTTTATTGGATATCTCCGTATCATCAATATTAACATTGTTAACATTGTTAATTGCTAAATTAACAATGTTAATTTCATTTTTCTGTAGCCATTTCTGTGAATATCACATGACAAACATGTCATTTAAAAACTGGCTGCTGACATGCTCTGTCTATGCCATTCTTTATTTTCTTCAATTTGTCTTTGCCTGAAACCTCTGATAGGATGAGTCACCTTTTCGGAACATCTTTTTATCAAGGTTTTTAAGCTAATTAATATAATAATCCCTCCCTGCAAAGGTACTATGATAACTTCATAGCCAGGGTACTGGCAACACGGCCCTTTTCCTCCTCAGCTGTGTGTGGGACCCACGTCCAGCTTCCCAGGGTCTGCACTCTGCTCTCAAATCTCTCGGAACTGCTGTTCGGGTGATGGGCGCCCACCAGTCAGATCTCACCACTACACAGTATGTCCATGTAACACAACCGCACTCGGAACCCCTAAATCTGTAAACATAAATAAAACGGAAATCTCTTGGAACCAGGCATTTCGGTTTCACTCTGGGTGACTCAGGCCATCCCTTGCAGAGCTGACCCCTGGACATACTTTGTCCTCCCCCCTCTATCTTTTGACCCACGTCTTGCATGTTGAGTAAGTTAAAGGCCACTCTCACTTCAAACAAGCAATTTCATTTTCTTCAGATTTCCCAATCTCCACTTGGCTTCATTTCCCTTAATTCCCACATCATCTTTTATAATTATTAAGTAACCCATGCTAGCATTATTGCCCTTGATGAAAGTTTTTAAACAATTCTTTCCTATTTACCCCAGCCGTTTTTCCCCTTTCAAAAGGATCCCAAATGGAACTCTAGTTTCTTATTTCCAGCCCCCTTCACTGAGAAGTACATATGTTAATGTGTTTAGAATAATATTATCTCCCAATAACTCAGAAGAACTTAGTAAGTTTCAATACAGCCACTTACAATTGTGGCAGATGGGTATAAATGATAATCTCATAAAAGGTGAAGTGAGTTTCAAGGAGACACTGCCTACATTGACAGGAGTTTTATATTTTCTTCTCCTCCTTTCCAAAGCTATTTTCCACCTAGCTTTTTCCAGAATGCATTCACAGAATTGTTATGAGCCCATCTGAGATTTTTATTCCCTTTGCACTATCTTATTTCTTCTGCCTTCCTAGCCCTTTCATTCTTCTTTGGTCTTTGTGACCTGGATTCTGGAAATACCTGCATATTTTCCCACAATTTGAAAGCACTGCACTTCATACAACACTCTGGACTCACTAGAATGGTTATGAAAGCACTTCCTAGACGTTTCCTTTGGGTGTGCTCATCCATTCATATCCATTCATTAATTCTTCTAATCATCACACATATATATATACATCTACGAACTACCATGTACCGACTTCAAGGTCTTTTTAAAAAGGCTTTCCTTCCCAAGGATCTCTATTTTCCACACACAGTAAATGCTTAACAAATATGCTCCTGATTGATTTCATAACTGATTTCTTCATGGGTATTTCCTCCTCTTTATTTTCTATGTATTCTTTGGACTTGCAAACTATGGCCACTCTTCTCCCAGCCACGCCTCTTGACAGGCTCACTTTCTCCCTCTGCCTAGACTGTGGGAACGTTGGGTGGGATTGCTGGGTACATATTTGCTGCGTTAGATGTTTCAGCAGCTCAGAGGCATCCCACACTTTCTTTTCATTTTTCTCAAACTAAAAATCATATTTTTTCCTGTAAAATATCTTCCCTTAATCTAGGACTATGACGAAACCCTCAGGCCCAGCTTCACCTCATCTGCCCACTGTCACAGTTAGGTCCTCCGTGTAACGCAACTCAGCGCTTTACCCGGGCTCGTCCAATTCCATATTCCATAAGTGGTTCGAGTCAGGCCACAGGTGCTCTCAATATCCTACTGTTTATTATGTTTCTGCCTCCTTGGCTTTGCATGCACTTTTGGGGCATTTACCTAACCAATCTTTTTCATATACACTGGAGCGCCCTTTCCTTTTCCAACTATGTCTCCCTGCATATCTGATCTATTTTTGCTTCTTACGACACACACATACCAATAACCATCACTCCCCATGGAAGGTGAGGTTTTCCAGAGTCCAATTCTACACCTGATGCCCTTCTCAGCGATGCATCTCAGTACTGCTCCTCCCCACAATACGGGCTCCTTCTCTGAGCTCATGTACATAACACTCGGGTTGGTTTCATCGTGATATCATTTCAACGACTCGTGTTTCCAGGAAGATTGTAAGCTCCTTGAATGTGCAAACCATATAATGTGTTTTTAAACTCGGTTCCCCATATCCTGAACCTGTGTTAGACACATTCAATCTATTCTTTTGGGAGGCTGGAGGACCGCACACACATACAGATTATAGGAGGAAACCAAAATACGCCCAATTCTTATCGTGTGTGTCTTTTCTTGCAGGGGAAAACCTCCTAGTATCAAATCCCAGCCACGCAGAAGTGTTTAACATGATTTGCTTCAGGTAGTTTTTCCCTCTCTGACTTCATATTTTAAATTTTGCTGTTGTTGTTCAACTTTCTCACCAGTGCCCATTGCACAGTATTTTCCTTCATTCTCAACACTGACTTTGTTGGCACTACCATTCAGTGAGTCTCTTCCGCAGTGCTGGCCTATTTCCCACGGGCCAGCATTGAGAGGGCTGGCTGCCCTCCTTGCTGTGACCACTGTCTTCTCCTGGGTCTGCCAGACACCTCCAGAGCGCGTCCACATTGCACCTGCTTCAGGTTCTGTGTCTGCACATTACTGAATTCGCTTTGATTCTCCCTTCCTGATACTCCTTTCCTATTTTACCCTTCCTTATGAATATTTTGTTTCTATTGGCAATTTTCTTTTAATGTGGAGCTTACTTTTATTTCCAAATCTATTACCAAATGATGAAGTTTGCCATGTGTAAAGAACTTGGAATTCTTTAAAGTTAGTTTTTAAAATAACTAAAATACTGCAGTGGTGTTAACTTGTTCCATGAGCCAGTGGGAAGCCACTGACGGTCCTTAGTTTGCTACATGTTTACTCC
This sequence comes from Macaca thibetana thibetana, assembly GCF_024542745.1. Lineage (NCBI taxonomy): Eukaryota > Metazoa > Chordata > Mammalia > Primates > Cercopithecidae > Macaca > Macaca thibetana. The sequence goes on from NC_065594.1 coordinate 89,833,800, forward strand.
ATCTGTGCCGAACAACACATCCAGATTTTCAGACACAACAAAAATGCACACTTGGTGCCTAAGACCCAGCAACAATAAGCCACAAGTTTCAGATAAAGGTCAAAAGTGAAATGCCTTTAGGAGTTCCCTCAAAATCTTAAAATAAAAGTCACATTCCAAACTTCATAATTCTCATGAATACATCACAAAGTCACCATTATGCCATTGAAAACGAAAACAATTCTATGCTTGTATTACAAGAGAAAGTATTCAAAAAATGAATTATATAGAATCTTCAAGTTCTTGCTCACCAATCATGGTTTGCTTTGGCCTAGCAGCACCGCATGGCATGGGCTTTACGTATTACACCTCTGAAGACAGAGAACGATCCCACGCCTACATCTGCAACACCAAATTTGGTGTGTTGGTTTTATAAGTGGCCTCGAAAAATCCCCTTTTCAATAATTCTGGTACGCCTCTTTTATCTCAGTACTATTCTGAGAACTTGTAATCATGCTAGTAACACATGAATATAAATGTGGAGGAGGATTTTCTTTCTTTTTTCAAGACCTAGAGCCTGTCTTACATTCTTTCTTTTCATGAATACATGTTATGAAATACATCCAAGATCTGGCTGAAGGTTTCTTACTCTACTGCTCGGCCTTTGTGTTCAATATATGCAATCATCTACTTAGATTGCCATATTATCGTTTGTTTGCCTCAGGAGTGATCCAATTTGTGTGGATCACTCCACACAATGGCTTTTCTCCTCACCCCAACCATGTGTCCCATTTTTTTAGCCACTCGAGCATAAAAACAATTTTGCAGCTCTAAACTTTTTCAGAAAACAGAACATCCTTTGGCCAGAGAACTCAACAACATCTTTGACACCATCAACTGGCTTGTGTGAGCCACAAAACGTGGCCGGCACTCTCTCCCGTTTTCTTCTCTTGGGATAACAGCTGTAAGGAGCAACATTGTTCTGTGATGACATGACTCTGGGAAGAAGAACCCCCGCCCCCCACGCCATCTCCTACAGCCAGAATTCTTATTTCCCAAAACAAAACGTGAGAAGCAGAAATACTGAGAATTTTTCAATGTTACAGAAAGTACTCTGTGCTCCTTGAAGGACATTTTCTGACATTATTTCAAAATACTTTATGAACATTAATTAATCCTTGAGAAGGACCAAAGGAGAACCCAGATTTGCCATAAGCCAAAAACAGCCAGATCATTCAGAAACTGCAGTGAAGGGAAGAGGGAGTGGATACCTGCTGCAATATAGAGACAAAATGTTTAAAAATATACAGTAGGAAGCTTAGATTTCCACTATGGGGGCTCACAGAGAAATTCAATTTCATCAAAAATCTATAAATTAAGTAATTAGGAAGACTAGTCCAGATTTGGGTAGACTCAAATCACAGAGCTCTTGATGAAAGAGTACACCACTTTACCTCCACTGTCTAGAATAATTAGTTACTCTCAGCCAACGAATTTTTACAAAATAAGGGACTCTTCTTCTCATGTTATGGCCATTTACCAATCTGTCAGGAACATCAATTCCCCTCTCACATTTCAGTAAACTCCCTCAGCCCATCTGTTTCTCTGCCCTTCAGAGAGTCGGCACACAGTTCTGTGGATGTTTTTTGCAAAAGGCCCTGACATCTACAGTTTCTTTCCCATTCCCCTGGCCACCTTCCCTGCTCAGATCTCCATCAGTTTCTGCCTGAAACACAACAGCTCCCTTCAGTTTTCCTGGCTGCGGGCCCTCGCCTCACCTTGCCGCCTGCTTAGCATTATCCACCTAGTCTTACTAGAGGATTCTCCCCAGCAAAGACCCTTGGCCACAAATCACCCATGACTCACCAGTTTCTAGTGCATAAAACTTTTACAATTTGACCTCTCTCCGCTTGTCAGAATTCCCTACCGTGTTGGAGAGGTGGCATATCAATGTCAATATTGTAAACCTGGATTCAGACAGACCTGAGTTTGAATACTAGTGGAGAAAAGTCCTTGACCTTTTGTTTTCTCATCAAAAAAATGGGAATAAGACCACCTACCTCACACTGTCATTGCGCGGACTGTGGGGGACTCAGGTAGAGTATTGGCACATCACGGGAAGCTGATGGTGGCTCTTAGGTATTATCACTTTCCTACTCATGCCGTGCATTCTAAGCTGTTCATTATGTCTCCTTAATGCCATCTTCATCCCTACTGCACCTTCCCTGGCATGGCTGTAGCCATGCAAGTCACCCTGTCCTCACTTCCAATGCAAATCCTTCAGATTAGCAATGGCAAGCAGGTTTCAACACAAGTGTCAATTCCTACCAGTCAAGGATGGCTGTAGGAGCTCTGAATTGGGGAGAATTTTGAGGTCCTGCCAAGGTCATTGAGATGAAGTGCTCTCACATAACTGTGTGTCCTACCCCGGGGCATGGCTTCTCCAAGCACAGGGTCTGTACCCTGACGTACATGTCCCTGAATGGCATCCCTGCTGTGTCTACTGATTCTCCTGACCTGTTTGGGGGCACCTGTGTTGGCTTCCAGGGACCATGAACTCTTTATTTAAGTACTCACAAGCTTTCTGTCAAATAAATCCATTTGGAAATATAACTGTCCATGCTAAGTTCACTGATATGTGACTTCTGGAATTCAATCTTGTTCTTTTGTGGCAGTCGGAACATTACCTTCTCCAATCTTCCCGCCCCTCTGCACATTTCAAAATTGAAATGGGCCAGTGATCCCAGTCACTTCCAGGTGCCCCTGAGGCTGGAAATACCTGCATATTTGGAGAGGCCTCACCTCCAAGCAGAAAGGCTTGAGTTAGTTTAAGCAATTACATGATATCTTTCTCTCTCTTTGCCTTGCCTGTGATTCAGTTCTCTCCTTCCCATGTTTCATTTAGTGATCCCAGTCTGAAGGACGCTCAGTTCTCCATAGGAAAGCCAGAGACTGAAGAGTAATTACTTGATTCTCTCTGTCATCAAACAACATAATATGTTCAGAAAAGATGAGTTATCAAATCAGAGATTTCAGGAAAAGAGAGGTTCAATAAAATAAAGAATAATATAGACTAGAAAATTTTATGTCAGCAGCTAGTTTTTAAATCATACATTTGTTTTTTGACATTGAATAGAAATGGCTAATATGCCAAAATGAAATGTGTTGATGTCACTAATGTAGGGAGATGAGAAGGTGAACTGTGCCCGAGCCATGATGTAAACTCACTAAGAACAGCAAGAACAATACAAAGGGAAGGGCCAAGGTGTCTGGGCACTCCACAGGCACACGCATACTCTCGCACACACACACGCACATGTGCACCTGCACATACCTGTCTGTGTACACAGACATCTGCATATGCAGACACGTGTACACTCCCTCACATACAGGCACACACGAACACAGTGCACACTCAGGCACATGTATACGCGCTCACACTCATGCACACACCCACACATGCACATCAAACTTTCCCTCAAAGACTGCCTGCCATCTGTGAGCTCACCTGGGCTCACCATGCCCAGGTCCCACCATTTTAAGCCAGGACTCAGGCTGGTGGGCTGATCTTGGACAGCAGCACTGGGTGGCATTTGTGGGGTTATCTTTCATGACCCTGAAGGCTTTAGTCACTGTGGCTGGGCTGGCAAAGCTGTCACATGTCGACAGGATGGGGGATGAGGTGGCAAAGGCTCTCCCTCCAGCCCAAGGAACAGCACTCTATGACAGTGATGACCACGGGCCGGGAGCCTTCAGCAAAGGGTCTGTCCATAAGGTAGGTCAGGCCACCTATGGGCAGGGCTGCCAGAGAGTGTGCACCTGGATGCTGAGGTGCAGGTGGAAACACGCAGCTCTTGATTTCACACCCAGACATGATGTGCTCCCCCAGGTAGAAGCATCTAAAAAGAGGCTACTAAATTTCACTCCTCTCCTCTTAGAAGTTTTCTTAGTGTCTCTCTGACTTAAACATGTGTCACAAGCAGAGCTAAGCTGGAAGGAAAGTCCAAATTCTGGAATCTGGGAACCCACAAGCCACAGGCATCTCTCTAACATCTGACTAATGTGACCCCCACGGCTTTTAAATTATATGTGTTGGTTTTGGGGGCTGGAGGCATAATCCCGAAATCAGTAAGCGTGATTTGGAAGCTGCAGAGGTCTTTTGGTTTTTGAGAAGTCAACATGATATCCTAATATTAGCCTTCAGTCCCTTAAGAAATAGAAAAATCTAATGCACATGTTTCAAGAGTATAGAAGTAGAAAGCCATCGTTTTCCACCAATTTTTGTGCAAAACACATGGGAAAGTAGCACATGATTAACGAATACTAACTTCCTAACACAGATAGAGCGAACACAAACTATTCCCCCAGCTGTCTTCTTTTCGTAAAAGCCTTTAATGAGCAGAAACACAGCTCCATCCTCATGATACGAAAAAGAGAGGCTCGAATGGGCTTGGTATTCACTTAATCAGAACAACAAGGCAAATGCTGATGGAGATGACCATCTCCTGAACATCTGAAAAGAAGATGCAGCCCTTGACTGTAGCTAATACTTTCTGCCTATTTCATCTCCAAGCGAACTGAACACTGACAAGTGCCAGACAATGTGCTGTGGCCAGGAAGACGAGCCTAGAGATGACACCGTCTGTGCCCTTGGGAAAGCAGATGGTGTGGTCTAAAGGCTATGTCAGAATAATTCCATGACAAGGCAAGGGTCCTTTCTGGAGCAAGGCGCAGGCCCACAGCAGCGCAGGGGTTGGCTGTCAGTCTGGACTGAGGCTTTCTGGAGCGAGGCGCAGGCCCACAGCAGCACAGGGGTTGGCTGTCAGTCTGGACTGAGGCTTTCTGGAGCGAGGCGCAGGCCCACAGCAGCACAGGGGTTGGCCGTCAGTCTGGACTGAGGCTTTCTGGAGCGAGGCGCAGGCCCACAGCAGCACAGGGGTTGGCCGTCAGTCTGGACTGAGGCTTTCAGGGAAAGAACACTCGGAGCGGTGTTTGGATCTTTTCATGTTTAAAACGTCACCAATAGATCCATTTTCTAACATGAGTTATCTTCAAAATGGAAGACTAGGGCACTAGCCAGTCTTCCATTTTGTTGAAGCCAAGAGGCATCGATTTTCCATTGGGAATGCACATTCCAAAAACGTGAATCTACAATGGCGAAGGCACAGGATGGGCTCTTATGTCTTATGTGTGCTGCGGAATCCCATGCCTCTTTCCTCACCCTGTGGGCTTCGCTCACTGGGACCGTCTCCATGAATCCCTGAATACAGAGCTTTGGCTCTGCCTTTGTACCTTACACATTAGGAATAGCAGCCCTATTAGGAATAGAAGTAAGGGTCTGTCTTCTGCAGTAGAAGTACTACTACTAATAATAAATCAGGACTTGAGCTAAGCTACTGAGATTGTTAGTTTTATGTGTCACCTTGCCTGGGCCATGGGATGCCCAGATATGTGGTGAAACGGTATTTCTGGGTGTGTCTGTGAGGTGTTTCTGCATGAGATTAACATCTGAACTGGTGCACTGAGTAAAGCAGACCCATCCTCCCCGATGTAGGCTGGTCTCACTCAAGCCATTGAGAGCCTGAACAAATCCAAAAAGCAGGAGGAGGTTGCATTAGCACTCTCTGACACTTTCCTTCTCCTGCCCCTGGTGCTGCCAGTTCTCATGCCTGCATACCATCGCTTTCCCAGTTCCACAGCTTGTAGACAGCACGCTGTGGGACTTCTCGGCCCCCATGATCACATGTGAGTCAAGACCTTATAATAAATATTTATATCTCTATCAACTATCTGGATATATAGGTACCTTTTCTCTGGGAAACCTGGCTCACAGAGCTACCATTCGATGACCACATCCCCTGTCCGAGTCCTTGTGCTAGACCCTCTGTGAATGGGACCCAGTTTAATTTTTGCCCCAGATTCTCATAGTACAGAGGGCAAAGGTGCAGTATCGGCTCCCTCATATGAGTGAGCCATGAGTGTGGAAAGGCTTGGAAGGAGGGAAAGGACTGGAAAGGGAATGACCTAAGGAGAAACCGCCGTGGAGAGAGAAGGCTGACAAGACCAAGAAAGACCAAGGACAGCACAGGCTCAAAGGCTGTGGCTGCTGATTCAGGGTATGCTGAAGCCAATGGGACTTAACCACACTTAACACTGGAAGGGAAATGGGGGCTTGGGATCATGTCCAGGCCGATAACCATCTAGCTTATTCACCTGAGGGTGCTGAACGCTCCCCGAAGCTCCGGAGGGTGGCTGCAGGCAGAGTAGGAGGGCTGAGGAGGCTAAAGGGAGAAATGACCATGCATGGAAGGGCTAGCTGCTCGGTCAGGCCCAGACAGGAGTCTCAGGGTCCAGAGCCTTGCGTGGCATTTAGATTGGAGGGGGCGGGGGGAGGCAGAAGTGTCATGCCAAGAAATCCATTCCTGGAAGAGGAGGAACAGTTCCCAGGAAAACGGGGCTGAGGCAGTAAGACCGCCCAGCTGGGATACAGAGGAGCTGCCTTCAGGGACAGAGAAATCCTAGGCACCCCACAGTGCCAGAAAGACAGTGGGTTACTTCGTGGGGCACTGAGACTGGCTAAAGCTCTGTTCCCAGATCCCAAAGGTGAACGAACCATGAGCCCAGGCTCTGTGGCCCTGCTGGCCTCACAGAGAAGCAGCTTGCATTACACGGACGCCCGGACTCGGGCAAGACCAGCAGAAGATCCCAAATGCTCAGTTTTCCCAAGTCCACACGATAAAGAGCGTGTGCTTCTGACTGTCGCAAGCTACTTAACAGCTCCACTCAACCCAAAGAGTTAAACAGAATTCATTTCTGGGAAGAATTCCACTTTGCATTCTGCAACATTAGTTCAAAGCTCTTCTTCGAAACAAGTTTGGAAACGACACAAAACTCCAGAAAATTCAGGAGTGGCATTTGGAAAACCTGAGGCTGAGGGTGGAGAATGGCCCGCGGAGGTGCTGTTTGTCTTTCTTCACACAGAGGCCACCCACCTAGGAAGAGGCAGGAGAGGCCCCGGGCACCCCAGGTGTAGACATGAGGGCTGCAAGGCTAAGCCACAGGGCACCGGACACGCAGAGACGCGGAGACGCACTTTTCCCCACTATGTGTCAGAGGGAAGGAACGCCCTCCTTTGCTCTTATTCAGACATTCAACAATAGTAACAGAATTCCTTTAGGCCCCATGACATCTCAGGGGCAAGCCAGACAGCCTGCAGTCCCCACCCTAAAGCCGGAGGCCAGCCACTCAGATATCTAGTCTAAATGGCTGCACACAGCTGCGAATCTAAATACTCCCCTACTTCATGCCTACAATGGATCCAGTCCTATTAATATCTTATCTTTGTGAAGTTCCCGGTTCCTCTCTAAACAAGCAGCACCACCAGAGCCAAGGCTCGGTTTTTCCATTGGAACATGGAATGAAATGAAGTGAGTTTACATTTGGGGCTCTCATGGTATCGGATGAACTCTTCTCTAGAGGTCAGAAGGCTGGGCATCGTGAGCTGTCACTTGGGCAGAGTGCTCACCCTGCTGTGACACCCAGAAAGAAGCCAGCATGTCCTTGAGCGCCATGCGGTGGGACGGCCTTGCCTGGGCAGCTGTCTGGGACTCAAGGACATGAAGTTGAAAATCACACACACTTCCGATCTATATACAAGAGGGAAGCGCAAGAGAGCCCGACACTGGTGTTTCCAAGAGAAACATTTCCTTTCAGGGGCTAATGCAGGAGCTACACTACCTGCAGCACAGGAAGCACAAACTATTTTCAGGCTCAGAAGAGAGTCGTTCCAGTGGCGGCAATGGCACCCACTGGGAGTATCTCATCAGTTCTTTGGTGAGGAAACGCTGGCAACAGACCAAGAAATCGGTGAATTCAAGAAGTTTGAGTGGGCAGGGCGCGGTGGCTCACGCCTGTAATCTCAGCATTTTGGGAGGCCGAGGTGGGCGGATCACCTGTGGTCAGAAGCTTGAAACCAGCCTGGCCAACATGGTGAAACCCCATCTCTACTAAAAATACAAAATAAAAAAAAATTAGCCTGGAGTGGTGGCAGACACCTGTAATCCCAGCTACTCGGGTGGCTGAGGCAGGAGAATAACTTGAACCCAGAGGCAGAGGCTGCAGGGAGCCGAGATTGCACCACTGCACTCCAGCCTGAAGCAAGAGCAAAACTCTGTCCCCCTCAAGAAAAAGAAAACAAAAAGAAGAGAAGAAAAATTAAGCCTGACTGCAGCCTTGAGTCGCTGCTATGAGCCTTGAAACTTGGCTTTGATCCTGCTGGTAAAATAGCAAAATCTGAAAAGAGAGTCCTATTGCCACTTCTAGAAAAATCCATGGTTCAGGAGATCAGCAGAATTTTGTCTCTTGCAACCAAAATGTCTATTTTAAGGATTATCTAACCACAGGGTAGAGCCACTAGCAGAATTGTTCCCACTTCACGATACCTATTTTTATTTAGTATATGTATTTTCTTTGCACAGACAAAAATCAAAAATCACAAAAATGTGTATGTCATTTGAAAGGAAATAATGAGCACTGAATAACCCTGACAATTTGAGCATAACAGACTGGTTTTCCATTCTCATTCCTCCCATGTCCTTGTGTAAAACCCTGGACAGGTTGTTGAAATGCCTCAAGCCTCAGGAGCCACCTATAAATGATGGGTGTCAGGCTGGGCACGGTGGCTCATGCCTGTAATCCCAGCACATTGGGAGGCTGAGGTGGGCGGATCACGAGGTCAGGAATTCCAGACCAGCTTGGTCAACATGGTGAAACCCTGTCTCTACTAAAAATATAAAAATTAGCTGGATGTGGTGGCATGCGCCTGTAATCCCAGCTACTCAGGAGGCAGAGGCAGGAGAATTGCTTGAACTGGGACCCGGGAGGTGGAGGTTGCAGTGAGCTAAGATCACACCACTGCGCTCCAGCCTGGGCTACAGAGCAAGACTCCATTTCAGAAAAAATTATATATATATACATATGCATGTCACAGCCTAGCCCTTCAGTGGAGGGGAGAGGACAGAATGGACTAAGAGCAGTGAGTATCTAGGGAGAGCAATGGCTTCCATCCCAAATCTCCTCATTTTGGCGAGTGCTGGACTCCTGAGTTCTCCTGGATGGGAGAGGGGATCTTGATCTCAAAGAACAGGGTCTGAATGGCCCTGCGCCTAAGCCTGGAGGTAGAGGGCTGGAGTGATGAGTTCCAGCTCTAACATGATCCAGGCCAGGGTGCCATTCACTGCCCCGACCAAGAGGAGACCCTTCCCAAGGCAAAAGAACAGCTCCCCTCTTCTCCAGCATCTCTGGCTCCTAATCACCTTGCAATCAGCTGGTTCTTGTGAGAGGACAGAGCCCTGCACACCCACCCTGACCCCCACCCCACCCCCCACCGCCCCAGGCTGCCCTGTTACTTTTCCTGTCCACCTTCTCAGGAAGCTCTTTGCAGGCCTTGAGTTCACTGATTTCTTGGTCAGTTGTCAGTGTTTCCTCACCCAAGACAACGGATGAGATACTCCAAATCAGTGGCATTGCAGATTCATCCTTTACAGAATATGTAAAGAGCTCAACACGTCAGATGTTACACTGCAAATTACACTTATCTGTATGTTGGGTTAAAGTCCAAAAGCGCATAGAGAATACCCACAGCCACCTTCGGGGCTAAATACCAACGTCTCAGGCTCCTGCTGCATGGAAAACTCAAGAAGAAAAGGAATATGAGATGCTCAGGAGCCTAGGCTGCTCCTCAAGGCGGCTCGCAGGGACCACCCACTGCTTCTTCCTCAGTCTTCCAATAAAACGTGTTCTGCCTCCAGTGGACAGATCCGGGACAGGGAATGAGGGTTAGCGCTTCACCCACATCCTCATGGAGGACAAGCAGGTGGGTTTGAAGGCCCCGGGAAGTAATAAGAGAGGGTCTGCTTCTGAAAAGGGGCGTGAAGGGAAGGATTGGCTGGAAGGACGCTACCGAGGGGCACAGCACCCTAGCATGGGCGTCACTCCTTCCAAAGGTGACTCGGAGTTGTTCTAAACAGAAGAGTCCTGGTTCATGTTGGGTAATTTTGACATGCTGCTATGTAGGTTTTGCCATCTTTTCCTCTTAATTAAAGCCTAGTTGAAGGCCTTTTAAAGTTAATTTTCCTGGTGAGACAACCAGTGTGAACACACTAAGCTACACAGGCACACGTGAGCACGTTGCAAGCTAACAAGCGCTCGGCCGGCGGCTTCTGAGGGAACACAAACTGTGTAGCATTTGTTTTATCATTAAAATGTCCTTGCACTGTTTAAATTTTATGTCCAAGTCATAATTTCTTTTATGATTTACCCTCTTAATCAGTGCATCTAATGACCACCATGCTTACACTACACTCAAGATTCCCTTAAAAGGTTACAAACCCATAGCATTCCTTCCACAGGCTTCTTCGGCTTCCTCAATCCTTCCTTCCCTTTGGACTCTAGCTTCACTCCCAAACCAGTCATCAACCACCCCAGGTGACCAAAATCTCTGAGCACTCACTCTGGAGTCACCTCCAGCTCATCATCCCTGTCCACACCCCTACCAGACCCACTCTCCACTCCACTTTTATTTTAGTTTTTATTTTGTTTTACATTTTAAAGCTTAGCAAGTGAAGCTTGGGTGCATGAGAGCACCGTTAGTCAAGTGGAGATTGGAGAAGGAACAAAGCAATCTGTAACTGGTTGTGATCAATGATCTCTCAATATCACTGCATTCGGACCAGCCTACTTTTTAAAATGATGGTGTCACTTTTGGATCTATCCTGCCGGTGATGATGGATAGTCTGCTACTCTCCTTTGCCCGGGGTGGCCAGTGAAACTCAGCAGGGGGGTCACCATGCAGTGGCAGAAGCCAAGGGTGATTGCACATCCCCCAAGAGTGGGTCTCTTTGCACTTAGACCAACACAGAGGTGCCCACAGGGTGGGTGGGGCTGTCCTGTCCTGAAGCACGTGCACAGACGTGAGTGTCCTGCCCGCCCCTCTCCTCAGGACACTCACAGCTCCCACCTCACCTGTCCGAGAACACTGGGGCTTCCCCTCCTGACCTTAAGGTGTGTTGAGGACCTGGTGCCTAGAAAAAGTGCACCGATGCCAAGTAGCCTGGCATCACGTTAACCACCCACTTATCTCTTTGATCATCTTTACATTTTGCACTAAATTTGTCCGAACTCTTGATCTTGTCTTTTCATTTCTTCAGCATTTCTCAGCAACCACGAATCTCCCATATTCTTCTACAACTGGGTGGCAATGGCAAGGGAGCTTTAACCATGCCATCTCCTCACAGCTGGCTGTCCACAGAACTCATCATCATGTCGGCATGTGCTAGGGGTGCATGGGAGCACCATTAGTAATTTCACCCAGATCACGGCATGGACCATGCTGGCCTGGGCAAAGCAGACCATGAGTCAGCCCTCTCCCACCGCCTTCTCGGCCCTGCGAGGCTGACCATGTGGCAGGGACTAGACTTATCGGTTTCTTTATCACCCACCCCACAGCAAGTGCTGAAAATGCAATGGCCTTCACTAAGTGTGCACAGCCCTGACTGCCCCCAAGTCCATAGCACCTTTTCATAAAAGTGTTCACAGAAACACCTCTCCTGTGACCAGACCCAGCTTCTTTAGTGGGTTATTTACTTCATGTCTGCCTCTTCAAGATATCTGAGCTGGGTTCCTAGAGTCATCATCATCGCCGGGTTCCACCATCTGCAGATGAACCAATCTAGATTCACCTTCAAATTTCCATTTTCTAGCATGACCTTGACAACCAATTAGTCAATCAGCAGACACTTACTGAGCACAGATTCTACATGGCGATGCTCAGATACTGTGCCATCCCTGGAGGGGCATGGAGAAAGAAACCAAAATGCAGCTGAGAAGATGGGGTCTGCACACATGCCTTTCGAGAGATTCATGCCAAACATTTTATACAAACAATAAGATTAACATTCGCCAAAACTGTCTTTCCAACGGACTTTCCCACCACCCTCAGAAGTGCCTGCATCCTGCCTGCCGCTGAGAGCCAAAGCTTTGGAAGCATTGTCAAATTTAGCTCTATTCTTATCTACTGCCAAATTCAGGGTCTTCTTCCTTGGGAAATCTTTTCGACAGTTCTTACTATAAAAATCTGCTACCAAGTCCCTCTAGACCAGCAGTCTGTGGCATACATCTCTGAGAATGTGATAAAAGTTCCAGGCATTGTCTTCTTAAAAATGCACTTGTGCACAGATTCATAAAAATGTGCATATGATCTCAAAGGGTTCACGGACCCCCCCCAAAAAGAGGCCATGCTGTGGTCTAGACTGGACTATAGTTTCTTGACTCTCAACTTTTCATATATTTCTAATCTGGGGGTGGGTGTTTTTATTAGTCCATTCTCGCACTGCTATAAAGATACTACTTGAGACTGGGTAATTTATAAAGAAAGGAGATTTAATTAACTGACAGTTCTGCACAGCTGGTAGACCTCAGGAAACTTACAATCATGGTGGAAGGCAAAGGGGAGGCAAGGCATGTCTTACATGGTAGCAGGAGAGAGAGCGAAGGAGAAAGTGCAAGTTTTAAAATCATCAAATCTCATGAGAACTCACTCACTATCATGAGACCAGCATGGGGGAAAACTGCCCCCATAATCTAATCATCTCCCACCAGGTCCCTCCCTCAACACATAGGGAGGGACAGGAACTCAAAGGATGATGACTGGCAGGTAGGCAGATGGGATCAATGGTTCATCAAGTCAATTATCTCTACGTAAAGGGTCAGAAGAAACAGGACATGTCCAGGGTTCTCACTAGCATGCAAAGGCAACTGCCAGGTAATGTATGTCACTTAATAGCCAAAGATATCATGCCTCAAATTCATAAGTAGATTCTAGAACTGTGGGAAAATAAATTGGTTTAAAATCTCAATTCCCACCTACACAACTTACCCAGAGTACCCCCTAAAAGCGCAGTCACTCTTTTTCAACTAGTGATAAATGCTGGATACCCATTCAAGGTCACCTGGCAGGAACGCTTAGTCCACTGCCCAGTGCCACCATTGGGGGCTGGAAGCTTAGCCCTCCCATGCAAATTAGCAAAGTCCCAAAGCTTAGGCAAATATGACCAAAGATGCGTAGGACTGTGGCACCTAGAGAAGTGTTTCTGGACGTCTGCAGGCTGCCAAAGCTGGGGGCTCGCACCTGTGGCATCACTCTGACCCAGGGAAGAGTCGGTAAAATGTTGTAGAGCTAGCGGCTGCTGCATCTACCTAGAAGGCTATGAATAATAAGAAACTCAACCTAACTGCTTTGTCAACTACAGCTTTCAAGTCAATGCTACAGTTTCTGAAATGGCACAAGTGCACATCATATAGGACTAGAAAATGTTGTATTAAAAATTTGACATTATCTTCTAGGAGTTACTGCCAATCGTCTGACTTGATATGACACTTGACTCTGCTCGGAGACGGCAGATAGGCTCAGATACGGCAACCCGAACTCAGGGTTTGAACATGCTGCTTGAACATACTGGAAACACCAGCTAATCTTCCTCACTCTGACATTTTAAGAAGACAATTGCCAATTAAGGAATCAAATTAAGGACCATTTCTACAATTATTTTCCGCCCAAAAGGCTCAGTAACCTAACACAGTTCATCAGAGCTTTTCACGTTATACCCTTTCCCTTATTAACAGTTTGTCACTGTTGCAGGATAATGTGGGACATGCACTGCCAATTGTCCAGGACAATTCGCCAACATATTTTGCCAAGAACTTTGACCTGTGTTTCCTTGTTTAAGCCTCTGAGCATTCTCACAGCAACAGTTTTCATGTTTCTGATTCATTTATCCCTAACTCACAAATTAGGGGTTTTTTTGCCCAGGAAACCTTGTAAGCCTTGGTCCTCAGAACCACATTTTAATTTTGACTCTCAAAAAGGGCTCAAGTGCTCATTGTGACCAGAACTCCTCCAGGTTTGAGCAGGTGCTGAGCTGGAGGAGACAAGCCCCTAATTTCTTGGGCTGCCATACATTGTGACAGTCTATCCCTGAGGGTTGCCATTGTGCAGCGACGGGGGCACAACCACTTGGGTCCTGTGGAACTAGAGGTCTGGGGTGTGTCCCTGATGATTACAAAAGCATCTCTTCTCTCTGCCTGCCTCCTGCCCCTTCACACAGGGTCCAGCTAACATGGCCAAAGAGCAACACAATTTTAAGGCAAAGGACAACATTCTTGCATCATTACAGTTGTGACACACAACATCCTCATCAAAGTGCCAGGAAGTCTTGCATGTTGGAGAAACACATTTGCTGTCCACAGCCTCCCTCCCGTTCCCACATCTGGTATTTCCACATCTGATGGTTTCATCCATCCTAAATCCAAGTGGTATTTCCCATGGCCAGCTTTGCTTAATTCCCAGGGAAGACAGAAGAACCCTGCAAACTCATTTCCTACTGGAGAGATATTTCAAAATTTCCAAAAATTGAAACAATTCAATGTCTGTTAGTCTCATGAATGTACTTTAGAGACACGATGTAGACACAATTTCCTATAAAGGACTCCAGTGTCTTCCTTACATTTACAACTATTTTAACAAAGCTGAATTTGGGAGGCTGAACCATCCCTAAAATAGCAAAGAGGGACATCCTTTTAAATAATTTCTAGTTCAGCACGATAAAAGGCAGAAACTGTTTTCTTCTCGAAGCCTAGGGCTCCATCTTGGAATACGTTAGGAATAGAATTGTGCCCTCAAAAATTACACACTCAAGATGTATTTAATTGTTTTAATATCATTATAATCCCAATATTTTGTAAATTATCCAAGAAGTTGATCTCATTTTAAGAAATAAAGTCATAGTAAAAGAAAGATGTTTTTCAGTCTTCATAGTTTTAAGTACATATGAATATCAATAGCATAATCATGCAACCAGTAGTAAAAGCTAACATTTTTTGAACGCTCATCTGAAGACACAGAGAGGCACAACAGTTTTTCCTCTGCACTCACAAGCTTCTGACACCAGCTGTGTGGGAGGTTTCCCCACATACCAAGTAAGCAATCAGTTCTTCAGGGGAGACCAGCTGGGCTTCCTTTAATTCCACTCAATTCTGATTCCATCTATCTGAAGACAGTATCAGCGCCCACAGATGAAGGCTCAGTCCCACAAGATTGCCCCACTTCAGACCCCATTGCCAGGAATAAATTGTCACCTATTCTTCCGTCCATCGGTTATAAATTGGAATTTCCATGAACCCCGCCTGGGGTTTGATTAATCTGCTAGGAAGGCTCACAGAACTCAGGGAAACCCTTATGTTCACTGATTTATTATAAAGGCTACTGTATTACAAAGGACACAGATGAATAGCCAGAGCATGGAAGAGAGGCACAGCGCAAGGTGTAGGGGAAGGGGCGGAGCTTCCAGCCCTACCAGGGCACGCCACCCTCTAGGAACAGCTCCACATCTTCAGCTGCGGGAAGCTCCCCAAGCCCAGTCTTTTTGGGCTTTCGTGGAAGCCTCCTTACAGGGACATGATTGATTAAATCATTGGCTACTGGTAATTAACTCAACCTCCTACCCCGTCCCTCTCCCCAGAGGTGGTGAGTGGGGCTGAATCCATCCTTTAGCCTGCCTTGGTCTTTCCCAGGGACCAGCCCACCTCTGAAGCTGTGGTGGGGGGTGGGTGGGGCAGCCACCAGTCAATTCATTAACATACAAAGACACTTATCACTTCAGAGATTCCAAAAATTTTAGGAGTTGTATGCCAAGAAACAAGAGGAAGACCAAAGATCTACTTCACAGTATGAAATCTTTATGGCTGTCACTCATTAACCAGTATCACCTGTCTTCCACCTTCACAACACAATAAACGAACACATTATCATCCCTCATGGATAATGGGGAAACTGAGGCACAGAGAAGTTAAGAAGGTTGCCCAAGGTCAAACAGCTAGTTGCTCTTTGGGCAAATAAATTTATTTTTATTAATTTTGTTATTAAAATCCATCATTAAAACGGTCATCAAAAATTCAAATCCATCTCATCTGAATCCAGAGTCCAAAACCATATGATGCCCTTTGCAGAGTCTCAGAACCTAAATGAAAAGATCTGGAGCCAGAAGAGAACAGTGCAAGTGCTAAATTTTCAACATAACATCTATCATACCATTACCAAAATTACTCTCACTTTAATTCGGGCACATGTCCAACTGCAAAGTGTAAGAGCAATCCTAACCACCTGCATATTTCCTAATCCAGAGTAAGCACTGAACACACATTTATTGAACAAATTTTAAATGCCAGAAACGAGATACTGAGCTATCAAACTATTACTTTCCACTTTGTTTTCATCTGAATTCTTACTCTTAATCGTTTTACGTTCATTGATGTGGAAAAAAAATGAAAAGAAAAGAAAGAAATGGGCTTTTGGTTACAAACTGGCTTCTGGCCTAGGACAATACCCAAAGTTATTTATGTTTTAAATAAATGATCTAGTCAAGAGAAAAAAAAATCCATATATCGTAATATATTACTTGATAACCTCCATGAAAAAAGAGAAAATATGATCAACATGAAATAATGAAGAAGTATGAATTATAAAATTTTTTTTAAAGTTTTAAAAGCCTAAATTCCAGAAGAAATAACAATCTTATTATTTTCAAGTATTTGGGAAAACAAAATCTAATTATTATGGAGGCGCCCAATGGCTATTTAGTCAGACTAGACTGGCTTTAACAATTGATAAAAAGCATCTGGCATTAGCATAATGTTTACATGAAAAACATGTTTGTTAGAGATAAGCTAGGGATGAGAAATACTTCAAGAAGATAGCCCACTACATATCCTACATAATAAAAACTGTGTCATCCCCTTTTCCAGAGAATATTATTGATTCTGGACCGGGTTTGTGTATGTACCCGAAATAAATCGGATGCTGAGGCTTAACGAACCATTCCGTGGATGGTATTTTCCCCCATCACTGACCCATTTTCCTGCTTTGGTAAGTTTATCTTCATTGTTTAGGCCATTTCTGGACTAAAATTTAGCAGTTATTTTAAACCACTAACCCTGAAGGATCTTTAATCTCCAGAAACCGGATTTGGTAGTCGTAAGATTCCTCACCAGGAAGCCGAGTGGCTGGGCCTGGAGGAGGTGGGAAGGAGGTAGAGGACCCGTGCTCAGGGTCCTGCGTCCCAGGGCCCACTGACTGGTTCTGCCCTGGGTTGGCCTCTGAGCTAGGGCGCTGAGCGCATCCTGAGCAGGTGTGCGAGCTCACAGGCTCACCACAGAGGATGGCAAAACTCAGACTGAAAGCAGATCAGTTCTGAGAAACCCATGCCAGGCTCCCGAAGAGGGGAGAAGGCCACGGAGGGCAGAGTCTGCTCCAGGCACCGCTGTGCTCACTTGCCATCAGCCCAGCCCTCTCCAGATTCACTCAGGAGCCTCCACTTCAACCTTCTTCCCCCGCCCATCTGACCTTCCAAACTGCACCACACAGCTGGAACCGGGATTGCCGGCAGCAGCAGAAACCAGTGGAAAAAAAGGACAAAGAGAGAACTGGGAGGGCCATGTTACACGCAGGGGTTCAGCCTCAAAGTGAGTGCAAACTAACAGGTGCAGGCCTGCACCTAACGCTGCACAAGCCGCTGCCGCCGCAGTGAAAGAAGTCGGGCTATCAGTAGCCGCAGCCTCACCTGCTAGGAATGCAGATTCTCGGCATACCCCACACCTCCAAAAACAGAAGCTCTGGGGCTGTTTCATGGAGCCCTCCAGCTGATGCTGATGTGAGCTCACGTTGGACAACGGCTGGTGAAGGAGATCCTTGTGTGGGCCTTTCCAGCCCCAAGCAGTCTCGATGTCATTACTTTGCTGTTTATGCTTCTGAATTTGTCTTTAATTTAAGAGTAGTACGTGGCACAAAGCAAGCTGGGTATAACTGCTTGACAGACATTAACTCACTTAATCCTTACATTTGCTCCCTAAGGAAAGCAACTGCCCTCATCCCCATCATACAGATGAGGAAGACCAGGGCCCACACGTTTCCCTGCAGGGCCTGTGACTGGTGCACAAGCAGCGTGTCCCTGGACCATCTCCTCTCTGGATGCAGTTGACGCACTGCCATCGCCTTTCCAAAAAGTTGTGTCCACATCTGACCTGTTAATGCCAGCTTCTTTGAGAAACAGACTTTTCTTTTGCCAGACTAATCGTAGGGTCCTTAGTCTGGTGGCAGCAAGTATGTCACACACAACTCCATATTAATTCTGTAACACTAAAATGGCATTGCATTCTTTAAAAAATTCTAAAATGCAACTCAAAAATTCAAGCTAATGATAAAAGAGAGTTGTTTATATTTTAAAATGACATTTCAAAGCTGCTGCTCTTGGATGATGTGAAAATAAATGCTCCTGTGCTCAGAAATAAAGCATCACTTGCATACAAGGGGAACTGTGGATTTTAAAATAAATTTTGATTATCTTATATTACATAGTAATATATATAAGTAATTATTAGAGATGTAAAAACCAAATCTTCCACCAATTAGATCAGATATTAATATTATTTATTCAACAAATATGAAGGGAAAATACCAAAATGGTCATCATTGGGTTTATCTGTACAACGCTGAAACAAAAACAAATATCGACCTAGTACCTTCAAAAACGCCCCATGTGCTGAATGTGAGTGTTAGGTGAGGTTTATCTGTCTGCAATGAGGATACATGGTATTCTCCTCTGAATGTGCATCATCTGTCATTTTTTTCTGAATGTGGATCATCTCTGGGGATGAGTGTGGCTGCTGGGAAAAGTTTGTGGAAATAGCTTTCAAAACATTGAATTACAGTTAGAACACACTGGGTTTTGTTCTTCACAAAGGAATATCCGTGTTTTCTAAAGCAGAAACTTAATAAAATCTTTAAACAATTTTAATTGTGTCCAATACAGGAATACTGTGCCTCCAGATCTTCTGCTGAATTGGGCAATGTTTATTTAAGTTAGCTGCACTCTCTATGAGTGAATATACAAATGGCTTCCCCAATTGTTGGTGTATTTAGTGAAATGAAAATAGAGCAACTGACATCAAACTGGATGCTTCCAGCTCACAGCCAGTATCTCTAGCTGTGGTCCTTGCTAAAATAAGTGGCCATGGTACACTAAGATATGTATGTACATGTATTACTAAACAATGATAATTTTACAAATGAACAATGTGCTGATTCCAAGAGCAACGGAAGATGAGGAGGTTGAATAGCCCTCCTTTATCAGGTAAGAGGTACAACAACAGATACACAAAAGCCCAAGCGGCCTGGAAAAGATTGCTTTAATATCTGATTTGGACACTTGGCATTTGTCTTGTACCTTAAAGATAACGTGAGCTTTAAAACTCAGAAAAAATAAAATGTTTTTATAGTACTCAGATTAAAAACCAAATCCAGCAAAGCTTCCACAGAGAATATTACTAAACCACGGAATAAACTATTTACATAAAGTGTTCAGCAGTGTACATATTTCCAAGTCATGTTTAGTCTGTGGTGGAATATCTACTCCAAATTCCAAATTAAGGGGAAACACCCTAGTTTGCCCAGATTCATCTTTGTGTTCACTAATAATACCACAGGGGTGGACAGTGTAAGCCAGCAGGCACTCCCTCTAGGACACTCCGGGGGTTGGAGGGGGGACTCCCAAGAGAATGGCAGCTAGAAAATTGAACCAATCACAAGTAATTAATTCCCGATTTCCTCCTCTGTGTTGGGCACTCTCCCAAACATGGTGGGGTGCTTTAAAAAGAAGATTATGTCCTGGCAAGTGTTGGAACCAAGACACAAATGACAATGTAACTCCAAGCCATGTGGCAGCAACCACAACCAGCATTTCTCGAGTTCTTACTTCATGTGTGCATGCTCTCCCTAGACATGGCGATTACCCTCACTGTATGTATTAGAGACTCCAAGCTCAAAGAGATTACACTGCTACTGAATGGCAGAGCAAGAACTGCAATTTAGGCCAGATTTTTTAAAATCCAGATAGTCAACAATATTTCACATTACCACTGTCTGACTCGAGAGGGGACTGCATGGAAAAGGGGCAGGCTGAGAACTGTTTTAGGAGCTTCAGTGGAATGCATGCAAGCCGAGGGAAGACAAGAGGACACTGCAGGCCGGGGAGCAGGAGAAGATGAAACAGCTTCTGTGGAACGCAGAGATGAGTCCTTCCTTACAGTAACCAAAGCCGTATGTCGAGGAGTAGCAAGGAATGAGGCCAGAAAAATTTGCAGATCCGTACCACAAAGGGAATGCACAGCCAAGCCCAAAAGAGGTGGAGCCCCAGTGAGACAGTAGGTGGCCATCGGCCACCAAGATACTGAACCAGCAAGTCTATGGCCATAACTGAGGGAATTGAAGGCAATTAGCCTCTCACACCCTGAGGGATGGGCTGGAGAGCAGGAGAGCTGGGAGGAGGGGCAGGGCCACCAGGGTTCGGTGGTGATCCTGGCACAAGGCAAAGAGAGCTGGAAAGGAGTCCCAGCCATGGGAAGAGAGTCCCAGCCATGGGAAGGGAAAGCTACGGGTGCCTCTGGGAAGCATCCAGAAAGAAGAAGTGGGAGACTCTGTGACTGAGCAGACACGGAGGATAAAAAGGAAAGGCTAAAGCCTCATAGTCTCTGGGCTCTGTATCCAGAAACATCAGGGGGCACACCAGGACCAAAATGGCAGAGTTGGGAAGGGTGGTCAGTCTGCGTAAAAGATGAGTTCAGTCCCGAACATATTTGCTCGGTTTGAGATCAAAGCAAGACAGCCAAGGGGAGGTGTCGCATGGAAATGTGAAGACATTGACCTGGAGTTCAAGAAAGAGGTCTGGAGTCCCCTTCAGGGAGTAATGGTGCATCATGGAGCAGATCCCCGGTGGAAGTTAGAGAGTGCAAAGAACAAAGAGAAGCACGCAGGGCTGCCCCTGTGGCTCACCCACACTGAGGGGCATGGGAAGAGGAAGAAGACAGAAGCAGAGACACGGAAAGAGCGCCAGGAGGGACCCACGTCCCAGAGTTAGGACGAGGAGAACAATGGAGGGAAACGAGGCTGGAACCAGCTCACTGTGTACCATACTATCAAAGTCTTCACCCCAAAGTCATTCCTACAGTGTCAAAAGCCTCAGAAGAAACTCACCATTAAAACATGTTCTGGTTTATATCCCTTTTCATTGTATGCATAAGAATGGTAGGAATATGTCTTTTGTATTGTTCTATAGTTGACATTTTTTCATGGTTGTTTAATAATAGCAGGAAGAACAATGCTCTAACATTATTTTAGGTATTCTATTGTTGCTTGAGCTGACTCTAGCTCAAGAACTCAAAATACCAAACCTCCTTGTGAGACATTTTAATGAGGTTAATCCTTCTTCAATTTGGGGAACAATTATTATAACAAATATCATAGAATTCATCAAAACCGCTGTTGTCATTTATTCACTTCTTGATGTTCTTCCACTGTCTACAAAGTTTTGTCTTAGATCATCACTGGTGGGTTCCATTTGTCTGCAAAACCTTCACCAGCTCTTAACTAAATAACTGAACTTGTTATGACTATCCTTGCCAGTTCTCAGAAATTTGCCAACAGTCTTGTTAATGAATAATGTAGGGTTCTGTGAATTCCCTCATGGCCTGGCCCAAGTAAGGGTAGGTTTTCTGGGTCAGTTCCTAAAGGCACTCCTGACTAGAATCAGTCATCCATGCCGCAACTTTCCAAACATCCCCTGCCTGCCTACCTGCCACCTCCGAGAAAAGGGACAGGACCACATACTGGGGCCTCAGTTGGAGCTGGGAGCTCTTTTTTATCACTGGTCTCCTAAACCCTACCCTTCCAATTCTTTCCACCCCTCTGAGAGCAAAGTTCAGCCACCAAGATTGTTAACCATAGAAACAATGACATCTTGGCATCTCAAAGGAGCAAACTTGAAGGTCATCTTTCAGTGCAAAGACCCTTAGACTTGAGAGTGGACAGGCAGAATGGCCATGCCTTCTGTGGACAGTACACCATCACAGCGCACATGGAAATGACATGCTGGTGTATAGTTCCTATTTCTCTCTCATATCTCAGAGGCAGAAGGTCCTCCCAGAAGTTTCCTCTGAGTTCCTCAAAGCTGCATTCGGTGTTCCTATAGCCCTTCGATTCCCTTGATTGTGACATTTACCAGCCTGAGTTAGACTTGTCTGTTTCTTTTCCAGTATTTCTCACTAGACCTTCCTGCGGACAGAGAGTGGGGGTGAGTCCCTGCCGCATGGCCAGCACCTGGCAAGGTCATGGCAGGAAGGAGGTGTTCCAGATGCACGTGTGGAATGAAGGAAGGCACAAACGGGTCCGTGTGAGGACGGAACAGATCTGTCAGGGAAACTGAGGTATAGAGTTCGATGAGTACCTCCAAATCCTCTGCTTTTTAAAGCAGGTATAAATGTAAGATCCTCTGGTGCCTAAAGCACACTCATTCTGTGTACCTGTAACTATTAATAATGCATAGCACTGGTAATTCCGTGAATCTAGTCAGAGCATATGAACACTGTGTCTTCTGGTTGGTCTTAAAGTTATGTCCCTTCACCCTAGTCCAATTCCATCTATTAATAAACAGCTTGCAGACGTAAGGAATAGCTTCACCGGTATCACTCCTGAGATCCTGGGCAATGCTGCTCTTCTTGGGACTGATTCAGAAAACAGCCTTCTCATCTAAACTACATTTCCAGTAGAACATGGTCCATACTTATATGGAAATGAAATCTCACTTAGTTTGAACTCTAGGTCATTCAGTCCCAGAGGTGGTGACTAATGGTCAGGAGATGACAATATTGCTGGACAAGCATCACCACACTGAGGGGAAAGTTCACATTTCTAATCCTGAGAAATAATCTGTTAAGAAGCATCACACAGAACCAGCTAGAGGGGAGTGTGAAGGCTGCTGAAGGAAGGGTTCATTCCACCCAGTGCAACTGTGTGACTAAGAGCAGAGGGTGCTCGCCATCAGAACACTACTGGCACGTGTTTGTCTGGAGCCTGCAAGCTATTCCTCCTTTCTTGCTAAAGAAAAGTGGAGGAAGGGAGGAGCGGGGAGTAGAGTGGTAGGTTCAGCATGGGATGAAATCAATGGTTTAGAAAATCCACCCATGAGTACATAAACAATATGACCATAGCAGATACAGCAAATACAAAATTAAACAGCCTTTCATGAAGAAAAAACAGTAAGTGCAATTCATGCCTGGCACACAGCAGGTGATGTCTGGATGTACAAATGCAGGTGAAGTTTGATTCAGACAGTGCAAAGGAGAGGTAAGCCAACAGTCACTTCCACTGGCTTCTGAATTAGGATCTGATCAAATCCTCAGCATCTTATCGTTCAAAATGTACTTTTAAATTATGTTTTGCTTGGATCAGTGTTGAAGCTATTTCAGTGTTATGGTATATCTAACAGCTGATTTTGGAAGGAGGTAAGCCAAAATGTTCTTGATGGCATGAAAAGTGAGACAAATTTTAAAATTAGGCAGATTCAGTTTTTAAGTGATTTTCTTGTATACCCATACGTCATCTGCACATTAAGCACTTTTCTCTAATTAAACCAGGGAAAATACAGAGTAACAATAATATCTGTGAGGTCAGCTGTGATCAGAACTGCCCACATGCTGCATCTCTTAAAAAACAGTCCATGGCACCTCAAGGGACACCGCAAAGCCAGTGGCCGGGAATCTAATTGAGCTTTAGGAAATGATTAAAGGGAAGTAAAATTATCTCCAACTCAACATTAACGCATTTGATTTCCCGGGTGAGAACAGGATTTGCGTAACTGAGTGGTTCTTTCTTTCTACAGTCCTGAATGTTTGGAAAGTCAGCTCTTACAGTTAGCTTTGCTTTGCTAACATTATCCATCAGAAAATCGAAATGCAAACGGCTCCTATTTCCCAGTGAAGAACTTTCTCTGATTTACCTTACCATCATCAGGCTTCACCATCTCGAACCTTGGAAGCGTTCAATCTTTTGGTCAATATTTCTAGACCAAAATAAAGTGCTCTCAAGCCTGCTCTCTGGAAAGTTTTGTTATCTCTACCAAAGTGTGTTTAAATAACCGACTATGAAATTTGGGGAGACTGGGCTGGGAGGAACAATCTCAAGTTAATTGCTGATGTAATGTAAAAGCCCCCAATGGAGAAGTTGCCTCCAGGGAGACAAGCTCTCAATTAGGAGATGTGTGTGTAGTTCTCTCTGGCATGTAACAGTTAACAATTTCTATACAGTTAGGTGAATTTAGTGAATATCATTCTTGCAGGAGAGAAGAAAAAAATTTTTTAAAAAGGAAAACAAAGAACAAGATTAAGAACGGTAAAATAATAAGTATGGAAAATCTGGTAAGTAGCAAAAATCATTTTTAAGCATTTGAGGGAGAAACTGCAAAATGTGTTCAGAAGCCACACCTTCCGGGCTGTGGGACTGCATGGCTGTGACACTGAGCAACAGCTGAAGTCTTTACTCTCTCGGAGGGGAAGGAAAAAAGGAAACAACAGTCAGTCCAGGCTTGTCCACGGCTGGAAGCCTCGACTCCTGCAAACCGATCTCCCAGATCCTTTCTGGGCAAGCACATAACCAGAGGAAATGAAAACTAGAAAAACAATTTGTGCATGGAACAATGACACGGAGTTTCACTTTGGTTTCATGCTCAAATATGAATGTGGCTATAATTTTTTTAAAAATGTATTAATAGAAGGCAACGAGTTGAGGATGGTGGCTTCTTCAAGCGGGGCGTCCAGAAGAGCCCTACTTCTGCCTTGGAGCGCGCCTTAGGCAGCAGTCGTGGGAAAGCTCAGATACAGCTGTTTCCAGGCAAAGGGCCCAGAGCTTTTCAGCCTCAGCCACCAGGGTCTCCAGACAAGGAGAAATACACCCAAAGCTGCTCCCAGGCGCTAGGAGCTTGGAGCTCCCAATGTGGGTCTCTGAGCAGCGCGAGGTGGGCGCTCCCGCCCCTCCCGCCCCCAACTCCCTCGCGCACCCGGGACGGGTGAAGGCGCCCAGTCGCCGAGCATCACCGCGACGCGGGTTCAAATCCCTCTCCCCGCCACAGCGCGGGCTGTTTCTCCTCCTTTCCCCGGAGGAGTTCCCTAACTCTCCAGTACCCATACCATAACAAAGGAGGCTCGGTCCCCCAATGCGCGATCGTAGCCTACAGGGACCCCCAGCGAGCACCGGCCCAGAGAATGCACCTGGTCGTGCCACGCGCGACCGCCGAGGGGCAGGCGGACGGCTCCTGGCGCGGACAAAGGGGCCTCTCGGGGCGCCCAGGCTCGGGGCGGGACGCGGGGAGCGGAGCTGGCCGGGGACTCACCTTCGCAGCGGCCCGGCTGTGCTCCTCGTGGAGCAGAAGGGCGGCGGGCAGCAGCAGCAGCCAGACGCTGAGCCGGGGCCCCATGGTGGCGCGCCCGAGGCGGCGGGGGACGGCGGGGGACGGCTGCCGGGCGTGCGGGGGCCGCGGCGGGCAGCTAGCTCTCGGAAGGCCGGACTTCCAGCGCTGCGCACCGTCCCGGGTGCGGCGGCTCCAAGCGGAGACCTGAGCGCGGCGGGCCGAGCTCCCCAATTTGTTGGCGCTGCCCCCTCCCCCCGGCGGTGCGCGGGCGGCGCCTCAAAGGGGAGGACCCTGCGGCGCGGGTAAGAGGCGGCGGGAGCGCGCGGCTCGGGAGTGTGGCCGCTGTGCGCCGGGACACCAGGGCTCCGCGCTCCGCACTCAGAGGCTCCCGCGTCCCAACCCGCGCGCTCGAGGATCCAGGCCGAGGACCGAGAGGGGCCGCCTGAGCCCCCGGGGCCGCCGCCCAGGGAGTCCAGCAAGGCCGGCCGCCCTGCCGGTGTGCCGCCGGCGGGTGCTTCTGGAAGGGCCAATGCGCGCGGGCAGCAGCCCCTGAAGCCGACCCCGAGGTGAGAGCGACCCCCGAGCGGCGCCCAGACCCTAGCCCGAGAGCACCGGCTTGGAGCGCCCTGTGCAGGCTAGGGCTGCACGCTCTCGTGCTTGGGAGTAGAACGGGGGAGGGTGGGGGAGCGGAGACCGAGCTCCTCGGCCAAGCAGCACCCACCGGGGCCTAACGGGAGGCTCTCCTTCTTTCCGGGTCGTGGGGGGAACGGCCCTCTGGTCACGCCTGCATGCGGGGGGCGCACCGCGCAGTCTCCGCGTCTCGCGGACGGATACCAGCGGTGAGGATGGGCTGCGTCCCTCGTCCTGCGCTAAACTCGCTTTGTTTCTCGCCTCTAGGCTAAGAGGGACTGACCCGGGCCCAGAGTGGACAAACCGCCAGCATGGGGAGAGACCAGCGCGCGGTGGCCGGCCCTGCCCTACGGCGGTAAGCGACTTTCTGCCTGGTCCCCGTGGGTCCCCCGCGCATGGACCTTCCCTGTAACTCTCGGGGACGGACAAGCCGGGCCCGCACGCTCACGTGCCTCTTTCTCCCTTTCTCGTGCAGGTGGCTGCTGCTGGGGACAGTGACCGTGGGGTTCCTTGCCCAGGGCGTCTTGGCGGTAAGTCCTGGCTCCCGCTCCACGCGCTTGGACTTGCGCGCCCGAGAATGGTTGGGACGTTTGAGTGGCCGTGGAGAAGGCAGCTCGTCCGTGCGCTCCCGAGTGTGTGTGTGAGTGTGGGTGTTCGCCAGCCTGCCCACCCAGGTTCTGAGAAAGCTTGCTCTTCCCTCCTCGTGCTTTCCACCTTTCCTTCCCGTGGGTTCCCCGCGTCAATCCTGTGCTTTGCAGGCATCGGCCCTTTCAGGGGAGCTGAGAACTTAAAATGTAGCCTGAGGCACCGTTTTCGTTGCTTTGGGAAAAGCCGCAGCCGTAGAGGCCAGGAAAGAATGTCAGTCACTTGGCAGTGAGACGCCAGGCTTCGGGCGAAAAATGTTTTCCTGGAACTCGGGAGCTGGTGGGGAGGCTCTGTCACGGGCTGAGGGTTTTTTGTGTTTTTAAATGGGAGTCTCTGGGTAAAGGGGCGGGGCGAGGAGGCGAACAAGACAACCTTAGTGTTGTTTGAATCGAACCATTGCGAGGGAACAATGGCAGAAAAACCGCGTTTTCTCCCAAGTCCTGTTCCGGCCCTGGAAGATCTGCTCCGGGCGCCACTCTGGGCCCCTGTTCGCGGAGCCTGCCCCTCCACGCCGGCCATGCACAGCCCTGCCGTTACCGTGGGTGCAGCTGGCCACTGCACTGCGAGAGGCTTTGTACATTTTATGCGTTTCGTTTAAAGAATAGGAGCCACTTTTACCGAGCTTTATGTAACCATGGCTTAAATGAACAGGTTTGCTGGGTGAATTTAGTGCAGTACTCGAATGTTTAGACAGGATCTGAAAGTGTAGGGAGCTTTCGGAGATGTCCGCTGCCCCTCCTCGCCTTACTGTGGCCTATGGAGTAGCTCTGCCTGTGGCAGCCAGGGCCCAGGTAGATTCCTCCTGGGAGCGACCCCTCCCCTCCTCAGCGCGCACCGTGCCAGAGCAGCACGCAGGTACTAAGGGGAAAGGTGTTCGTGATTTCATTTGAATTCTGTTGTTTTTACATCGTTCTGCCCCAATGGAAAACAAACCAGGATTTTAAGGGCAGTGAGTGATGAGGAGCTACTCCCACTCGGGAAAGAGCTGCTAACTTTACTTTTCCGCTGCTGTTGGCTCCGGTTCAAAGCCCAGGTTGGGAAGTAAGAGGAGGACTCGGAGACTTTGACCAGAGCACTCCAGGCCAAAGTTTTCTTCCAGTTCAGTTGTGTCTCTCCGTCCCAGCCCCGACTTAAGATCAGAACCTAGATATTTGAAGTAGCCCAGTGACCCTGTGAATTCTAATGCACATGTCTGTGATGCGTGTAAGACTTGTCTCAGATTTATGAACCAGAAGCAGTGCATGCACGCGCACGCACACACTCTCAAAGAAGGGGGCGATCCATAGAAAATACCAAATCGGGCTGTGTGTGCTTTGGTTGTACTGACACCCGCATCCCTTTGTCCGCTAGAGCCGCTTTTATAATTTCCATATGTTCGTGCCTAAGGATGGTGGGAGTCCCAGGAATTCTTTTGTGAACTCATCCTAAAATTGGTGGAAAGACCACCGACCACCTAGGTCTTCAAAAAACCTAGGTATTAGCCTGGGCGCGGCGGCTCGCGCCTATAATCTTAGCACTTTGGGAGGCTGAGGCCTGCGGATTGCCTGAGCTCAGGAGTTCGAGACCATCCTGGAGGAAACACGGTAAAACCCTTTATCTACTAAAATACAAAAAATTAGCCAGGCATGGTGGTGCGTGCCTGTAATTCCAGCTACTCAGGAGGCTGAGGCACAAGAATTCCTTGAACCCAGGAGACGGAGGTTACAGGGAGTCGAAGTAGCCCCACTGCACTCCAGTCTGGGAGACGGAGCAAGACTCTGTCTAAAAACAGAACAAAACAAAACAAAAAAAGAAATAACAACAAGAAAAAACCCTAGGTACTAAACATAGCTCTGCCCTAATTTCTTAAATCCAGAGCCTCAGTTTCCATACTCTGAAGAAGTACGGCTTCTTACAGAGGCCAAGTACCCTAAGGCAGGTAGGACACCTCTGTGCCTCCCCAAAACCTCATCAATGCTGCAGGCTCACCCTCAGTCTCTTTGACTCTTTGATCTTGGGATAGGACCAAGAACATTGATTGCCCAGCAGAGCTTCTCAAAGTGCAGGCGCCTTAGAACCCCAGACGTAAATCACCTGGAAAGGCTTGTTAAGAAGTCAGGTCCCCATCTCAGACCTTCTGGTCAGACATTCCGGGGTGGAGTCCAGGACTCCGCCTTCCCACATAATACCGGAATCTGGGAACCACTGAGCTAGAGTACTGGGTTGAGAGGCAGTTGAGATTACTTGCCAATTCACTTCATTTCCCTGGGATTTAGATTCTAACTCAACAAATAAAAATAGATCTTTTTAATCATTTTACTAGGGACCTACTAATATGTGTTGTTAAGAGACTTGTAGTTTGTTATGTTCAACAAGGGGCCGGTCTTCTGCTTACTTATTTGGTAACCACTGGCTTTAATGGCTGTTTCTCATGAAATAATGTTTCAATTTTCGACTGTATTGTATCAATTAAGAAAACTTAAAGATTTTTCTTAATTATGGCAAGGACTCTTTCCTGGGTAGGTCAGTTCAGGAAAAAGGGCTGCCCCCGGGTCCTTGAAAAGTTTTGTTTCAGAAGAGCTAGGATGGGTAGTGAAGAGCCTGGGTGATTACTTATTGGGCACTTCCTGTGTGCCAATTACTCTGTACTAATGCTTCTGATCCTCACAAGAAAGCACACTGATGAGCTAGGTAACTATTATTACCCCCATTTTACAGGTGAGAAAAGGCACAAAGGGTTTGCAGCCCTTGCCCAAGGTTCCTGTCTTTGTAACTGAATGAAACGGGTTAGAACTCAGGCCTCTTCCTCCATACTGAGCTTCCCAGGGCCTGAAAGGTGGCCGGGAGTTTGGCACTCCTGAATTTCAGTCTTTGAGTCTCCTGGGGTGTGGGTGCTTTCTCCTTGGTCTTGACCTTGGACTAAGTGCAGCCGGCACTGATTCCTAGGAAGGAGGCTCTCCCCCTCCTTCCTCCTCTGCTTCTCCCACTCTGAGCATCAGGGGCACCGAGTGAAGGAGAGAAGCAAGACCTTTCCCAAAGGGAGGAAAGGAAGCTGAAATCCCACGGGGCAGCCTGGGCTCTGGACTCAGTGTGAACCCAGGTGCTTTGTGTGGGCACCTCAGGACACACTCCCGGCTGTCCAAGGTGCCTTTTCTAAAGGTGCCCTTGTTTGAATGCAGTGCCAAGATGCACAGAGTGCCTTCGTGTAAGGCAGTGTGACACAGGGGTCCCATCCCAGACTAGAGGCAGGTGACGGGGTGCAGTTCTCAGTTTGGTGGGCAACTGAGGGGCTGCCGCCTAGGGTGGGTACTCACCAAGCCTCTGCATCCTAGTTCTCTCCCCCAAAACAGAGGTGTTACTCATCCCACCCACCTCATAGATGGGAGTGCCGTGAGGTGTGTGGGTGCATGTGAAGTGCCTTGAGGGTCTGGCACAGCCCGGGAGCCAGGAGGTATCCCCTGGGCCTGTTTAAGGGACATCCCCTCGGCTGCCTGTTCTAACCTTCATGGAGGCTTAAAAGCACTCACTGTAGCCGCTGTGAGCATTGTCACTTATCTCCAGAGGCTGGCAGCAGCCTGAGGGATCAAATATGCAGCCGGCTGGGCGGTCACCTGAGGACCTCTGCCCGCAACCTGGGGCCACAAAGACGTGGGTTCACATAGGTATCAGTGCGGGGCCCCTGCCTGCCGCTTAGTTTCCAGGCTGTCCTCGGGGCTCCAGCCCCCGGAAATTCGCCTGACCTTCCTGTTGGTTGCCACCACCTTCCTTGCCCTCCAAGCCAGCAGCTGCGGTGGCAAGTCCTTTCCGCAGACTTTGGAACAGGGAAGAGATGTTCAGTGCCGCATGAGGCCCAGAGCTTTCTGTAAGGATCAGGAAGGACAGTTCTTTCCTACGTTTCCTGGAGCTGAAGCTCTATTGCTCAAAAGATGGCCCTCTGAGAAGAGAAAAGCACGGATTCCTCCTCTGCTCGTGGATAAACGAGCGTATCTCAGCTCTCTGGAGGCTAGTCTTCCTCTGGGGGTGGCTTGCAGGACTTGGCCACGATAAATAATAGCAGAGATTTGTCAACAGCATCCCAGAACGAGAGGTGGGTAGGAATGGCAAACTGGAAAGCGCAGGAGAGGAGAGAGGCTTTGTGCGACCAGGAGGCTATGTTTACCATCAGAGAGAGAGGTGAAGATCAAGGAAAAGGTTCTAGAATAGAAAAAAAATTTTGCTGAAATAATAAAAATCAAAGGACTGTGTTTAATTGTGTTTCTGGGGAGAGGGAAAGAAAACGAGTGTGTAGTTTAAATAATAGAGAAACTCAAGGGAAAAGCTAAGTGCCATGGAGATTTAACTTTTCAACACTGTTGATAATGTAATGAAGAGATCACCACCTGGAAAGTGGTTTGGGAATGTCTCATTCTTTTTATCTGAAGAAGAATGTTTCTCTTTGATTAGAGGGTTAGAGAAAGCTCTGAAACTGGCCTCTTGCTTTGTGTCTGCTGGTGTCTGCTTGTGTGATCACTGCTGAAGGTGGGAGGCAGCGTCTGCAACCCCCGGCCTTGGCTGATTCAGCTTGTGAATCAGGGACCAGGAACGACGCAATAGTCTTGAGAGGCCATAAAGTCTAATCCAGGCTGTTGCTAACCAGGTTCTGACTTCAGGGCAAGACACTTCACGTGCTTTGGCTCTGGAGCCTGGAAGAGAATGTTGTGTGGTATGGATCTCTCAGGTGATCAAGATACCAAGAGTAAGTTAGAGAGTCAGCGGTGAGGGCTGGGCTGTGCAGGTGTGCTAAGACCTGTGAGGGTGAGCTGAGGTCTCCGCTGTGATGCTGGGGATAGAAAGCCCTTCCAGATACGCTCCAGAATAGAATTTATCCGGCCTGCACCAGGACCTCGCTTAGAAATCAATATGCCACATGGGACTTTTTATCTTCATGGTGTCAAGAAGCTTCTGGAATCCAGTAAATATGTGACACGTCTCAGTTGAGATGAGAGAAAGGACAGAGTTCCTGGATAGTCCCCTCTTGATGTTTCCCTTTGGTGGCCACCCCCTTCAGTTAATGAGACCCTCTCAGGACAGGTGATGGCCTAACTGACTCACTGCTCTTGAGTTCATCGGTGACTCTGGAGGACTGTAATTTTTATTTTGGTTACCCATGAAAGAAGAAGGCAGTGTCTAATTTTAGGGAGACTTCATGGGTGTCTCCAGTCCTGTTGATGTGGTCAGAGAGTGAATTTCAAAGGAAGTGCGAGCAGCCCATATCCACCCAGCAGGCTCCTACCCAGGTGCTGGGTTCTAGCCCCTCCCCTGTCTCCTGAGCTCCTGGCTGGCTCCTGAGTGCTCTGCTTCAATGTCTTCTGTTGCCTTGGATGAGGCTGGCTTTTGAAGCAACAAGCTTTTTGGTAAAACCTGTTCCTTTTAAGTGCAGTGTGGTATCCTGGGGCGGGTCCTGGGACAGAAAAACTACACTAGTGGAAAAACTGGTGAGATTCCAGTGGAGTCTGCAGTTCAATGTGATAATGTTAATTTCTGTACCAGTGTTAATTTCTTAGTTTTTACAAAAATGTGCCATAGTTTCATAAAATGTCAATATGACATCATGATGTCTGGGTGCAGGGTACACAGGGACTCTCTGTACTCTCTTTGCAACTCTTCTGCAAATGTCAATTGCTTCAGAATTTTAAAATGCTCCCAGAAGTCATCAGCCAGTCACATTTGGTGTGCATGAGTCAGATGGACAAGTGCGTGGAGAAGGCTGAAAAACAGCCACTCTCGAGTGAGCAGATGTGGGCAGCAAGAGGAAAATGTTGCTCCCATTCTTTTCTCTAATAGAGTAAGTGAACAGAAGTCCCTTTCGCTGAGTGGAAAATACAGGAGAGGTAGACCCAAGCGAAGCCTGAGTAAAGGGATTTTTGTCCCCTGGCCGTGGTTGGAGTCGTCTATGAAGATGAGGAGGTTTCCCTGTGGAGTTTCTCAGCACCGCGTGGGAGGCCCGGTGGAGCTGTCATGGGGCCTCTTCCTCACTGGGGTGGGAAATGGCTGCTCCATTGTTTTCCTGAGCCCAGGATGGAAGGGCAGGCTTGTATTAGAGTGTTGCTGCAAGGACAGAAAACATGACTGTGGAGGAGCCCGGTGCTGCTCATACCCGCTCACCCTTAGGAACGCATCAGGCAGTACCTTCGTGCCCTTCTGGGCAGCACAGAATGGGAGCCCCCTTCCCGCCTGCTTAGGAAACCCCATGGGCCACAGGGACGGGCAGCTGGCAGGTGGCTGGTGGAGGACTTAGGCCGCCTGCACATGTGGCTCCTGAGTGCCCTGCCTCAGTGTCTTCTGTTGCCTTGGATGAGGCTGGCTTTTGAAGCAACAAGCTTTTTGGTAAAACCTGCTCCTTTTGAGTGCAGTGTGGTATCCTGGGGCGGGTCCTGGGACAGAAAAACTACACTAGTGGAAAAACTGGTGAGATTCCAGTGGAGTCTGCAGTTCAATGTGATAATGTTAATTTCTTAGTTTTTACAAAAATGTGCCATAGTTTTGCATTGCTGCAGGCCATGGCGGTGGGATTCGGAGTCCCAGCCTGTCAGTGGCCACAGCTTCTGTGTTAATTAGGGGCCAAGGGAAAGGGGCCCAGAATGAGGATGGCCAGTGGCCAGTGGCGGTTGCCTTGCATGGTTGCCTGTCATCACCCTGCTATTGATAACTGGAAATGAGAAGCATGAGCGGAGCCACCTCTGCCTGACCCCTGCCAGTTCTGCTCTGCACACCCTGACTGCACTCCAGGCCTTCGTCTCTGGGGGATAAGGATGGCCTGTCCCTTTCTACCAGGTGACCCGCAGCAGGTATCACACACCTGCACATGCCTGGAGCCTCTGTCCTTTGCAGTTGAGGCCCATTTCAGGGTCTAGCTAAAGTGTCTTCTCCACGGATAGGATTTTATATTCTTTAGGATCAAGGATTATAAGTCATGATTGTAACTCCCATAGACTTGAAACATTTGTCTTCACCCACCATCCACCTTTTTGTTTGTTTGTTTTTGTTTTTGTTTTTGTTTCTGAGACAGAGTTTCGCTCCATCACCCAGGCTGGAGTGCAGTGGCGTGATCTCGGCTCCCTGCAAACTCTGCCTCCTGGGTTCAAGCAATTCGCCTGCCTCGGCCTTCCAAGTAGCTGGGATTACAGGCACAAGCCACCATTCCCAGCTAATTTGTGTATTTTTAGTAGAGGCGGGTTTTACCATGTTGGCCAGGCTGGTCTCGAACTCCTAACCTCAGGTGATCCACCCGCCTTAGCCTCCCAAAGTGCTGGGATTACAGGCATGAGCCACCACGCCCAGCCATCATCCACTTTTTCTCCAGAAACGTGTCTTCCTTAGCTGACATTGCTGTTCCCACAGTCCAAGTTCGGGGCATCTTGCATCGGCCCTCATGGAATGATTCACGGATACCTTTAACTGCCCGAGGCCTGGAATACAGTGGGCCGTCAACAGAACTTGTTACATAAATAAATGCAGTTAGTTGGCAGCAATGCAAGCAAATCCTTTGGATGAGGAGTACAGTCATGGAACTATTAATAAAAGATGAGATTAAAATGTATTTATTCTTACTGTGGGTTTTTTTCCCCAAATTATCTGCTTTCTCCCACTGGATAAAACTAGCTGTATATGATGATAAAGGGATAGTGGATCAGTCTGAAAGATTTGCATTTTTTCCAAGGGATTGTTTCAACCCCACCCATAGAATTCCTGTTTTGTTGCTTTTACCCAGTTCAGTGATCTCCCATGTGGGAATTAGAGAAGAATGTGTGTTTTTTAATTTCATGGACTGATTATCTGGTACCTGGTAGATATTATATAACAATATTTTTCCGCATGTTGAGTGTTTTTGGATCCCTGACTGTGGAGTAATGGGACCCTGTGAGATCCGGGAAAGGGTTTCTGTTCATGCACAGGGTCAAACACACGCCCTGGACTGCGTCAGAAGCTGTGGTTTGTCCGTGAGATAAAGGAGATGCTGATTAGAAGGAGATGCTGGTTAGAAGGAAATGCTGATTAGCAGCCGTGGTGCAGTCATTGCAAGCTGGTGTTGAGGAGTATCGCAGCGACGCGATGGCGCTGGGGCCACCAGCCCAGCTCTCCTTCCCCCTCTGTCCTCCCCGCCTTCCAGTGATACTGGCTCCAGATTGGGTGAAAGGAAGGGGTCCCCTGGGAGATTCTTTGTGGGATCACCAGAACCAAACCTAAGAGAGCATCCCTGAAGATGCTTCC
Source organism: Macaca thibetana thibetana (assembly GCF_024542745.1). Lineage (NCBI taxonomy): Eukaryota > Metazoa > Chordata > Mammalia > Primates > Cercopithecidae > Macaca > Macaca thibetana. The sequence continues at coordinate 89,868,629 of NC_065594.1, forward strand.
AGCATATTCCAGAACCTCTCGGAGCAGCTGAAACACCCTGGGAAGAAACACGGCAACACCTGTTTGCTGAGCCACTAGGGCTGGAAACTGCTCTAAGCCATGGAGGGTTCACAGCTGGATAAACTGAGGCATGTGCTGGAGGGCACCTGGTAGGGTCGGTAGGAACAAGGTGGGGAGTGAAACCTAGAACTTGATGATTCTAAAACTCTGCTTTTAACCACTGGCTAGCTGAATAAACCCCAGCCACCGAACATATATACACGTCTAAAATACATAAATTGTTGTATATGTAAAACATAGGTATGTGTATTATGTGCAGAAAATGTTATCAATCTACATGGAATATACAGAGATAGATGATAGAGATAAAAGAGAGAACACACACATACGTATGCACCCTGTACTCCCGCACACACAGACACACAGATGCATGCACACATGCACATAGACACACATGCATCCAGCACACACATACAGAAACACACATCCACATATAGACACACACTTACACCCCACATACATACACAGAGATGCACATACACATGCACATAGACACACACGCACATATAGACACACACAACCCACACACACATACAGACACACAGATGCACACACAGACACACACTTGTACCCCCCCACACACACAGACACACAGATGCACACACACACATGCACATACACATGGATGTACACATGCACACACAGAGACACACATGCACATACATACATAGAGACACACTTGTACCCCACACACACACACAGAAACACATGTACACTCGCCTACACACGCATCCTCACACACGCACACACACACACATAGAAACACATGTACACTCACCTACACACACATCCTGTCACACACACACACAGAGACACATGTACACTCACCTACACACACATCCTGTCACACACACACACAGAGACACATGTACACTCACCTACACACACATCCTGTCACACACACACACGGAAACACATGTACACTCACCTACACACACATCCTGTCACACACACACACTTAGAGGATGCTCCTGGTTTCTTTTCTCTGTGGGGACAGCCAAGGCAGAGAGAGACTATGTCTGCCTCTGGGGAGCATCAGACAGACCTGTTTCTTTAGGGTTCCTTCTGCAGAGAGGCTGGACAGAGGCACGAGGGTGACTGAGTAGCCTCATGAACCCTGAAAACTGAAGGCTAAGATGACTGCACTCAGGAGAGGCCCTTAAAGGATGACCAAGAAATACGTGAGAATGGGCAAAGGGACAATTTCACCTGTAGAACCAAGAGTCCTGCAGACAAAAGCCCCAACCGGCCCTCTCCAAGTCTGGCTTAAAACCCCAGGCTACTGAGGCAGATGCTGCAGCAGCCGTGTAAAGGGGAAAAGGAGGGGCAGACACAGCTTTGTGTTTGGCTCTTGGAAGATGCTGCTAGTCCTAATTTAGAGAAAGACTTACTGAAGTCCTGTGGGCAAAAGAGACCTTCCTAAAATTATCTTAGACGTGCAGGAAACGCAGTGGACACTACAGAGAGACGGGGGGATTCCATTTTCCCTGGACGAATGCCAGCTTCCTTACGCTGGCTTTTCTCTCACTACCTTGTGTTTCTGCTGCTGCTTTTCAGGGACGTCCCCATGGGCCAACAGGAGGACAGGTGTGGTCTGTTAAAAAGAGGTGGAGCCTGTGGGCTTGAGCCCAGCATCTGGGAAAAGTCACTTTTCCTTTCTGAGAATGCTTGTCTTCATCTGTAAACGGGAGTAGTAAAAACTATGTCCCAGGGTCACAGTGGGATCATGTATGTGACATTTGTTCATTAAATGAACATGTCTGATTGCTACTGGGAATAATTCACTCACGAGTTCTAGAATATCCATCCTCCCATGGACTCACGTCTGGTCAGAGCAAGGACAAGCTAGGAACCGTGAAGTCTGATCTGTGTGTGTGTGTGTGTGTGTGTGTGTGTGCGCACACGTGTATGGTGTAGGGTTGTCCAACCATCTGACCAAATTTTACATTAAATATGTCATCTGGGATTATTCATGGTAAGACAGCAACCTGCAGACGTTCACTATTTGAGAGCCACTTTATTTGTTCTATATGAGACTTTCAGTACGATTGATCTCATGTACAGTTGTACTCATCAGCAAGCACCTGTGAGAGCCCCCCCACTCACCCTGCTCACAGGAAATATCAGGGCTCAAGCATGGGCCCCACAGGAATAGGGCCAACTGGGGTCTTGGGTTTGAAACTTTTGCTGCCGCCTGGTCAGGTGATGTTGGTGTGAGTATTCAACTCTTTACACTGTAGTTACATTTGTAAAACGGGGGTTAAAATAGTTCTTATGCATGTGCTTGGAGGAGCAAGAAGAAATTGGCTGTAGAGAGTTTAGCAATCTTAGCGTTGCTAAATTGGACAGAGGCACGAGGGTGACTGAGTAGCCTCATGAACTCTGAAAAATGAAGGCTAAGATGACTGCACTCAGGAGAGGCCCTTAAAGGATCAACACTAGTTCATGTCTACGTGGCTTTAGGTTGTTGTTTTTTAGGTCTTCGTCCTCATTACCTAGAGAACTTGAACAGAGAGTGAAGTCCAAGTTAACTAGAGTTACTGTTGGGAACCATGGTACTGGGACAGGAGGAAGCGGGCCAGCAGGACTGGCGGGTGTGGGGGACCTGTAGCAGGAAGTTCTGGTCTCCACGATTCTGGTGCCTGGAGTGCTGAGACCCTACGGTGTCTTGGTGACTCTGAGCAGGTGGTCGCTGAGTGAGAACTGGTGGAGATGTGCCTTCCCAATGCCTTGAGATGGTTATTTCCATTTTCCTTAAGGTTAGGAAATGTCACCCAAAGGAAACATTTTAATATTAATTAAAGTTCAGTCAAGGTGTAGCTAACTTATTTCCAAAACAAATGGAAACACTTATAAACAAAGAACAATTGGTTCAAATAACCACGAGACACAGGTATAATTTAGTGAAGCAAGAAAACTCAAGAGGCTTTGGTTTGGCCACATGATATAAAAATGCAAAACAGAATCTTAGGAGAGAGTTTCCTTCTTGAGAGAGCAGAAAGATTTCCCTCCATACCGTTTCCTAGCAGGGCAATTACTTCTCAGATTAGCATGGAAAGGCCTCCCAGACTAGCCTATACCCTCCAACAGCCAGGTGAGTCAGGCCAAGGCGTGGGTTCCCTGAGGAAGATTCCCGCTGGAAATTTCAGGGAAGAACCTCACCTCCTTCCCTTTCTTCCTTACTTGGTAATTGTCCTAATTGTAACAAGCATCCAAGTTACAATTCAAGACCAAGGAGGGACCTGAGGTGATCTCCTTTCCTGTCTGAAATCCACCTTCCTTTCCTAGCTGTTCCTGCCAGATTTCAGCGCCCCCTTCCCTTCTCCTCCCAAGACAGTCTTAGCTCAGACAGGATTTCCTTAGTCTTAGTCATCAGCTGTTATTGTCCAGCCTCCTCCTTCCTATTGTAAAACAAGGAATCTTAACAGCAAGTAGGCCAAAATTGTATATCTTCGGTGATATGTCGATTTCCTGCCGGTATGTGCAGACATCAGGTTGTGTTGTGGTTACCCACTTCAAGGCACCAGAGGCTGGAAAAGTCAACACATTTCTAGTTAAGGCACACGGCGCAGTGAGTTTTCAGTTGTCTGCCTTGGCTTTTGTGAATGTGTGTCTGTCCACCTGAAGGTTCTGGTTCTCGCATCCTGGGCTCTCCTTTTGCCAGGTGCAGCCGCACAACCCAGGAACAGTCCTAACCCGTTACATAAGGTGGCGAGGCGGAGTTGGCGGGTGGCACTGCCAGGTCACCTCCGGGCACTGGGTGACCCAGTCATTGGCCCCCTACGGTGACCCCCCGCCGCGTGGGTGCCACTGGCACCTCCCCTGGGCTCCCAGTGCTGTGATTTCTGGGCGATTTCTCTGCTCTCCAACATGAGTTATTTGTTATCTGCTTCTCACCTGATTGGAATTTAATGATCTAGAAACAAATGAGTTATTTCACTCAGGAGGGGGAAGGAAGTCAGATTAGTCATGCTGGCGCTTGATTTTTTTTAATCCAAGAATTCTTTACTTAAGAAGTAAAAGTAATTAAGAATAGTACTGAATCCTGCCTAGAAGTTTTAGAACAAGAAATGGGATGACGCCGATAGATATTTCAAATAACTTGAAAGTTTAGTTCCCTCTGAACAAAGTCTAACTCTGAGGCCATATGCTTCTCTTTATATAAAAACGGAGCAGCGTCTCAAAGAAAATAAATGTATTTAAAAGGAAAGATCATAGAGAGATAGAATTCATCCATTTTAAAAGTTGCCTTTTTCTCCTTTTTATAGCATCTTTCAAAAACATCTCCGCTTTCAACACTTCTAGCTCATCAGTGAGAGAGAACAAAAGGCTACAACTGTTGATTCAGGCAACATTTTTGCCTTCATGTTGATTTTTCTTCCTCATTGGGTTTAATTAACTAGAGTGTCTAAGAATAAACATAGAAAAAAGGTCTGTTTCATGGGCTTTTCTTAGTCTTTCACATGTAAAAAAATTACCTTAGATCTTTATTCTTTCTAAATATTTCATGTGTTTAAAAACTAGGTAACTTTCCTGTAATAAAAAATAAAATCTTGGCACGTTATCAATATAACACCTACCTTACAAACACAGTGTTTATAAACTAACCATCTGAAGGTAATCTTATTAATGTCACATATACACACACACATACACACACACACAGAGAGTATGTATATGTGTGTATATATATATTGCAATATATATATTACAAATGTGTCCATTTGTAATACTTTTTTCATTGTTTTAAATTGTGGTAAAATATACATGACATAAAATTTACCATTTGACCCATGTTTAAGTGACAGTTCAGTGGCGTTAAGCATACCACATTATTGTGCAAGTATCACTACTGTCCATCTCCAGAACTTGCTCGTCATCCTAAACAGAAATTCCATGTGCATTAAATAACTCTCCATCCATCCTTCCCCCACCCTCTGTTAATCTATTCTACTTTCTGTCACTTTGAGTGTGACTGCTCTAGGGATCTCATAGAAGTGGAATCATGCAGTGTTTTTCATTTTGTGACTGTTTTATTTCATTTAGTACAATGTCCTTGTATTAGTCCATGTTCATGCTGCTAATAAAGACATAACCAAGACTAGGCGATTTACAAAAGAAAGAGGTTTAATCAACTTACATTTCCACGTGGCTGGAGAAGCCTCACAATCATGGCAGATAGCAAGGAGGAGCAAATCATGTCTTACATGGATGGCACCAAGCAAAGAGAGAATGTACCAGCAGGGGAAATGTCAGCTGCTTATAAAACCATCAGATCTCAGGAGAACTCACTATCATGAGAACAGTATGGGGGAAACTATCCCCATAATTCAGTTAACTCCACCTGGCCCCACCCTTGACATGTAGGGATTATTACAATTCAAGGTGAGATTTGGGTGGGGACACAGAGCCAAACCATATCAGTCCTGAAGATGCATCCACGTTGTAGCACATGGCAGAATTTCCTTCCTTTTTAAACCTCAGTAACACTGCTATACTTTTTAAAGTTCTTATTTTTAAACTCAGTTTTGTTCCTTTAGTTGACAGGTTTCAAATGGTTAATGTCAGGAATTGCAAATCAAAGAGGTTTCAGAAATGGCGATGCAAGGCCCAGGTCCAGATGAAGGGAGGGGGGGAAGAGAGCCTGGGGATGACCTGCCTCTCTGTCTCTTAGAGGCGGCTTGCCCATGCCTCTCCTCTTGACGTTTGTTTTGCTTTCTGGTAAACGTTCACCACTCTTCCAAAGGAAGTTGGCTTGGGCCACGCTGAGTTGGTTCCCTCTGGGACAGGCATGGGAAACTGTCCAGGAGGGAACCGGGTGTCTGGGTGGGAAGCCAGTGAGTGAGGTCCTGGGTTGCCCATACAGGTACAGGCAGCAGACCTGGAGCAGTTCTCCTAGAGCAGTTACTGAAGCCCCAGAGCTGCGTGAGATTCCTCAGGAGGAGGATAGGGGATGGATGCATCAAGACAAGGGGAGAAGACATATGGGGAACCCTGGGAGGAGCTGTGAGAGGAGGCTGTGGTCAGGTGCAGGCCTAGATCTTCCCCACGGCTTCACCAAACTGATGGTCACCAGCCTCCCCTCTTCCTGTGGTACTGGGGTCAGAAGATGGAGAGTGGAGACAGTGAGCCGGTGTCCACCTCTGGTCACCGCCGTTCTCCTTCCCTGCTGCACTTCAGGCTGCCGAGGGCTGAGAACTTGGCTTATTCATCACCAGATCCTCCCACAGCGCAGGGACCTTCACGTAGATGCTGTAGTAATTTTATTAAATTGGTATATGATTTAACTCTTCCACGGCGACCCCAAGATAGGTAAGGTTTCCCTGCAAGGGCAGGTGGCAGCATGATCAGAGACTACTGAGGCCGCCCGAGTCAGGTCAGCTGGAGCGGGAGGGTGGATGCCCAGAGCAGGAACGAAGGGCGTGTTTCCATCTCCTTTTTACATTTTGAAGGCTTTGGCATGACCCCCAACACCAACTGTTATAACCAACCCAGCCAGTGCACTGTTGCACAGTCTAGGAGGAGCAAGTAGACAAAGATATGGATCCATTGATTATGAAAACTTGCAGCTGATTAAGGGGGGGTGTCAGTCCACGTGAAGTCCATACCACAGGGGTTGGGAGCTACATTCCCTGGAGTTCAAGGGCCTGTTGCTGCCCCACTGCCTTAGATTCCTATGACTGGACACCAGAGGCCCACTGGTGACTCTGGAATTTCTGTCGCGCCCTCTGTGGTCAGGAAGCTCTAACCAGGTGATGCCCCAATACCTGGGAGGAGGAGCGCATCTGCTGGCAGCCCCTTGCCTGAGATGATGTCAGGCATCACGATGAGGGGCTCCCCTGTGGATGCTGGACACCCATCTTGCTGTTTGCTTTTATATTTTTTGAGTTACGCATGCTAAATATGACGTCTCTGCAGCTGTAAAACCTGGAGCTGAAGAGAATGAGTGTCTGGGAAGCTGGGAGCCAGCCTGTGGGCTCCTCTTCTAGACAGAGAGAGCGTGCAGGATGCCCAGTGCCAGCCTCCCCCACCTGCTGCCTGCAGTGTTGCATACAATGAGGGCAGGCAAAGGTGAAGTCAGAAAATTGCAAAGGAAAGGGGCTTCCTCCTCCACACCAAATCTAAGCACAGGCTCCAGGTGGCTCCCTGAGGACAGGGACCAAGCCATGGGCACGCTGCCCCCAGTGCCCAGCTGGGCATCTGCTGTAGCAGCTGGAGTCTAAGCCACACAATAGACAGAGCTGGTGGGAGGAAAGAGAGAGGGAAAGGCGAGATTCCTGGCCAGGACCGAAGCTAAGTGGTTTGGGGACTTTTTGTTCAGAATCACAACACAAATCATTATGCTCAGTGCAAAAGGCATGACCCTCAAAAATGTGCACCTTGGGTCAACTGAAGGTTCCTCTCTCATTGGTTTCACTTGATTTGAATTACAGTCGAAAAAATTATTGGGTAGACAGACATTGGCTTATCTGCAAAGTCAAACTAACGCAAAATATGCTTCAACTGCAAGACAGAGTGCCAAACTATTTCAATTTAATAGCATGCTTTTTTTTTTTTTTTTTTTCTTGAGCTTCAACCCAAAGAGAGGCCAGGCGTTTGGCCAGTGAGCAGTCTATGAGCTGAGCTGTGCTTTTCTTCAGGGCAGGCAGAGGTTGGCCAGTGGCCTTCTTTGCACTCCCAGAAACTCAGTTTCATGGACGTCAAGGGTAAGAATGTGGAAGGTGGTCTGGTGGCCAGAACCACACAGTTCCTGAATGTGGTGGTCACTGTCCACCAATGCCCACTCGTGGGTGATAACTGGACTCACTCTTTCTTGAGACCTGTCCTGCCGGGCTCTTGATATTGAGGCTACTGGAGGAAGGAGCTTGCCTGAGAAGGCACTTCCACGAGGAGAGGGATCTGAGTCCACAGGGGAGGGGAGGTCTCTTCGCCTACATGCATGAAAAAGCAGGCTGGACACAAAGCCCCCGTCCTGGCTGGGGGTCAGAAGAGATGGGCCAGAGCAGCACTGCTTGAACTGATGCACATTTGACTCAACCAGTTTGGATCAGGCAGGTCTGGGGCGCCTGGGACTCTGCATTCCTGATGCTTCCAGGTGATGGTGGTGCCGCTGCCCAGGGGGCCACAGTGAGCAGCAAGTCCTAGAAGACGCCTCTGGAGGGCTCTTCTGGCCTCAGGATTCTGTTTCTCCCTTGAATGGTTGCTTTCTAGCAATCAGAAAAATGTGTAGGTGGGGCCTGCCGGCCCCTGGAATTTACTGCCAATCTTTAAAACGCAGTGAGGACTACCCTACACTTGCCTACTGGTTGATGCAGCTTTAGGAGTTGGGTGAGGGAAAGATAATTTTCATCTGTTCTTTGGAAGGGTTAAGGAGTTTCTCATTTACAAAGCTCTTTATCTTTTGACTTGTGGGACTGAGCCTTCCAGGATCATGTCATGCCTGAGAGCAAGCTCGACCCTGAGCACGGCAAACGCAGCCTTTACAGGCACAAAGAGGATGGGAACAAGAGGTATCATAACTGACTGTGTGAAAACATCTGCATCCCTACAAAGATGGACTTTCTTACACCATCCATCTTAGCTCAGCCTTTTAACAAAGTTTAGGCCACGTGTGTCCATAATAATAATCAGAAACCAACACATTTTTAATAAGCATTTAGAACCAATGATCAGAAACAGAAAGTGACACTAATGCTTTGTGGAGAGTTTACCTGAAGATTTTTTTCTCTTTGAAATGAAGTCGAAAGCACATTCCTCCCCACCTGTTACCTTCCTAAGTTGTTAAAGGCAGCCGTTTCTCCTGGAGTGATACTTGATTCTCCCTGGTGATGGTCTGCCATGCATTGATGGGCTCCAGTTAAAACATCTGTGAGACAGAGTCCTTTGGAAAATTCCATGAAAGAAAACCACCTATTAGAGATAAAAGCAAAGGTTCAGTAGCCAGATATATCGTAGAAGTGCCTTCCAGGGAAATCGTATTGGAAAATCAGTGACGGAGGTAAAGGATGCTAGGCTTGAACACTTAACTAAGGCTGCCTGATCACTGGAGGCTTCCTCCTGGAGGCTTCTAATCCCCGTATCACTTCAGCCTTTCTGTCTTCTCTGATTCCTTACTGCAGTAGGTGCTGCCCTTCCCTTCGGGGCACGGAATCTGCACTTTGCTTTGTGCATTGTCAAGGAGGAGAAACGGGCACTTCCTGCCTTATGAATGTGTCCTGTTCCTGAATTTCTTTTCTTTTTTTTTAATGGAGTCTCACTGTGTTGCCCAGGCCCGAGCGCAGTGGTGAGATCTCAGCTCACTGAAACCTCCACCTCCTGGGTTCAAGCGATTCTCCTGCCTCAGCCTCCCAAGTAGCTGGGACTACAGGCGTGCATCACCAGGCCCGGCTAAATTTTTGGTATTTTTAATAGAGACGGGGTTTCGCCATGTTGGCCAGGCTGGTCTTGAACTCCTGACCTCAAGTGATCCTCCCTGCTTGGCCTCCTAGAAGTGGTAGGATTACAGGCATGAGCCACCAAGCCCAGCCCCAAATTTCATTTTAAGTCATTTGCTCAGAACCCAGGTGGTTCCTGCCCTTTGCCCAGGAGTGAGGAGCTTCCACCTCAGTTCAAATCCAGCTCCATCAGTCCCTGTGCAACCTGGGAGGAGATCTGCATTTTTTTATTGGAAAATGCATCCCCTGTGAGATGAATTTATAATCCTCCCTCAGCAAGTTGCTGGTAGAATTAAACTCTACAGTGTACATAAGGTACTTAACCACAGTGTCTGGCATAGAATAAACGCCCAAAAGGTGCGATTCCTGCACTTTTCTCTCTACCCTCATCCACCTAAACCTCAGCCTCCTCTGTCTCTCTCCCCAGTGGCAGCTCCCAGCCTTCTGCTCCCCTGAGTCACGGCGCCTTGGCAAGTACTCCCCAAAGTGTTTCAATGCAGAGATGAGTCTTCAGCCTGTCTTTCCCTCGGCACATCGCAGGCCCCAGGGATTGTGGAGACAGGCTGTTTGAGGACATCTGTCATTCGAGCTTTCACTACCCCAGCATGCTGGGGCCCTTCTCACGCCCTGCAGCCTTCAGCGCGAGGTCACACAGAGGGGATACACTGGGCCCTTCCTGCTGCCCCGCGCCTGTCTGGCTGCCTCGTCAGTGACTCCTGGTCTGGTGGGAGGTGCCCGGTGGAACCCCCTACATCCCGTTCGATTCCTAATCTATTTCCTGGTGGTCAACCTGGCCCTCTGCTCTGTAGCCTGTGGACAGCACTGCCTTCCCTTGAGTGTGGGGTTGGTTCCCAACATCAGAGCAGCTCACGTAGTCTCAGATGGCAGTCACCTGCCCTCTCAAGAACGTGACCACTTTGTGACCTGATCAGGGATAGACAATAAGCTTGGCTTCGTGATAAGCCTGTATAATGTATCCCCTTCTCTTATTCCCAAAAGTTTTAAGAAATATTCAATTAGTGACTTAGAGTCACAACCCAGTTACCTCTGCCTGTCTCCAGCACACACCGCTCCCACACCAGCTCTGTGGTTGCTCACCCGGGCTGGCCTGTCCCCAGCACACACACACCCCTGCTCCTCCTCTTCGGGTGTTAACCTCAGCTGGCCTGTCCCCTGTTACAGCTTTGTGGTTGCTAACATGGGCTGGCCTGTCCCCAGCACACACACACCCCTGCTCCTCCTCTGCAGGTGCTAACCTGGGCTGGCCGGTGCATAGCACACACGCACCCCTCCTGCTCCAGCTCCAAGCTGCTAGTCCAGGCTGGCCTGTCCCCAGCACACATACTCTGACATCTGCTCCCTCCCTGGCTCATGATTCCCAGGGGGCCCCCACCGATGGAATTTCGGCCTCACCAGTTGCTCTGGTTGGGTTGTTTACCCCTCCACTGGCTTGCTTCCTGCCCTTCCCGGGGGTCCTCACCGACCCCCAAGAGCTCAGCATACACAATCACCCACTCCAGGTGTTTCAGACAAACTTCTCCTCGCATCACAGACCACATTTGATTCCATCCAGAACACAATCTGTGATATCACCTCCACCACCCAACCAGCCCTCCCAGCAGGTCAATCTCAGAAACATAACCCAGCATTTTACATTTGACTCTTGTCGTTAAAAGACAAGCAATTGAATGTGCTTTAGAGTGAGTCTCTTAAATAGTCCCAGATGGTTTTTAAGTGTGTGTCTTTCTATAGTGAAGAGATTGGGGTGGGGTGTTGGGTTGGAAAACAAAGAAATTCAGCTTGAAGTAGTCAGCTTGTGTTGTTTTAGGAGAGGAATTCATTCTGTGGGTGTCAGTGAAGCATTAAAATCCCCCCAGCAGCTCCAGAGAAATAGTTCCCTGCTGTGGCCCACACCCCAGCTAATTTTGTTTTCATCATGAGTTCAGGCAGTTGTCCTGGGTGAAGTTTTAGCACTTGTCCATCATCTTTTAAAACTTAACACTTAAAAAAGTTGTGACTGTAAGCAGCTTTGCAACTTTTGGTCACATACACGAAATGATTCATTTCTCATAGTCTTAGTAAAGTCTAAATAGGTTTTTATAATATTTTCCTAAAATATTTTTACGAAACAGTTTTTTAAATGATGAAGTGATGAAGAGAAGAACTATTAACTCAAAATCATATACCACAAACCTCATCAATCTAGACTAATCATTCTGACTTTGCAGTAAACTGTAGGCAAGAAGGAGTCTTCAGTTAAATTGATAGTCTGGAAAAGTTGATCAGGAATATAATCTGTTTAAGAAAAAAATCTTCAGGAACTTCTGGAACACTTACTTGTGGGCAAAAAGCAAATGTTCTTGATAAATGTTACGAATGTGTTAATTCATCCTGAAGAGCCTCTGTCGGACGATCATGAGTTCCTTGCTCAATTGTTGGATTGTTTAAAAATCAGTTCAACCTTGTTTCTGTTTTCAAAGTTGTCCAATTCAGATATTTTTTTCTGTTCCACCATTAAATAAAATTAGGAATCTTTTCCACTCTGGCTTGGCATGGAGGAAGAGACAACCTCTGGCAGGCAAGTTCACTGCTAACCGAAGCAGATATGGTGCAAGCTGAGATTTGTGTCCATTGAGCATTTTACTGGCTTTCTCTGTCTCATCCCTTGGTTTCATGAAATATGAAAATAGAACATTGCACTTTTCAGAAGAAATCGATGCCACAGATACATTTAGCTCAATGGGCTGCTGGGCACGTTTAATTCAACGATTGTGTGGTGCTAAGGATGGTAGATAAGGACCTTGTTCTGTGAAGGGCTCATTCTAGACCAGCTCGCCCAGACTGCTGTGAAGGTGAGCCAGGGGCTCAGAGGAGACACAGAGATGCCCAGAGATGCCCAGAGAGACGGACGGGCTCCGTCACCCAGCAGCACCTCCTAGCAGATCTGAGATCCTGGCGGATCCAAGACTACCGTGGAGCCCTCGTCCATTGTAGTCTTGATAAACATGCTGTCATCTAATTCACTAGCTAAATCACTCTACATATTAGATCACTTTTTGAGAAAATTACATGACTCACTGTTTTTAAAATCTTGTTTTGGAAATGATGAACAGAACCTTCTACTAGGCCAAAACCCATTGAGCTTTGTAGAACGACATTATGGAACAAACTTCATACTTCTTTGAGGTCCTGTATTCTGGCGAAAAATAAACTCTTCTATTTTAGCACAATATGTTTAAAGTCCATAATCAGGTACAGAAATAGAAAACATGCCAGTCTGAATAAAATGAATAAGTAAATAAATGGAGTTTAGACCTTTAAGCAAGTCACTTGTTACTTCAATACTGGGGGTATTCAATTTTTTAATGCAAATGTTTTCGAAGATACACTAATTTTGAAATAATGTGAGACACCACTGCAATCACTCTCACATTCTCAGTACACCTCTGAGAGCAGCAGCCACCCTCCACCGCCCCACTAACATCACCTCGAATCAACACTTTAAAAACGTACTTGCTGCCGTTGTTCTGGAGCTGGAGAAGGAAGATAGAGCCAGCCATAGGTGGGCATGCCCTGCAGGGAAAGGTGTCTAATAGTCACTCCATACCGCCGAACATTCCCACCCTCTTCCCTTACTGTGGGTGCCTTCGATTTGTTGTAGTTTCTTTGTTCTTGTCAAAGACAAGTTTCATAGGTGTTATCTCACTTTATCCTCATGGCATCCTTGGAAATAGAGGGCACAGGTGCAGTCAGACCAAATACAAAGAAAAAAATGCCAGTGGAAGTCAGTAACATGCCTGAGGCCTCTGGTTTGTGAAGAGCTGGTGTTGGAACCCTGACTTTCTTTTACTCAAAGGGTTTGTCCCAAGCGAATTATTCCAGGTCCACACAGCTCTGTTTGAACTGCTTCGGTGGGGCTGGGCGTGGTGGCTCACTCCTGTAATCCCAGCTCTTTGGGAGGCCGACGCGGGTGGATCACAAGGTCAGGAGATCGAGACTATCCTAGTTAATACAGTGAAACCCCATCTCTACTAAAAATACAAAAAGTTAGCCGGGTGAGGTGGCGGCGCCTGTAGTCCCAGCTACTCAGGAGGCTGAGGCAGGAGAATGGTGTGAACCCGGGAGGCGGAGCTTGCAGTGAACCGAGATCGCGCCACTGCGCTCCAGCCTGGGTGACAGAGTGAGACTCCGTCTCAGAAAAAAAAAAAAAAAGAAGTACTTTGGTGGATGCATCCATCTGATATTCTCAGCCACCCCATGGAAGAGACAGAGGAATGTCATGACCACCATGGCACTGGCAGGAGGAGAGAAAAACGCCCAGTGATGGTGCAGCACACCCAGCAAAGTGCAGAATTCCAGAGGGTGAAGGGGGAGTTGGTACCTGCAGTGAAATGCGGTACGATGAGGCCAACTTTTCATCTGTTTAAAGGACAAGACCAAGTGTGGCAGATTCCATAAGTATATGTCTTTAAGTTGCCAGATGAACCCTGTGTGTATTTTGTTTTTTGATAAATACAAATTACTCTTCTGAAAGTTTGGAAGCACTGTGACAGTTTTCCAATGAAATTCGACAGAGAATGAGTTTTACCATTAAGGACTCAAGGCTTTCCACGGCCCCTTTAACTGAGAATGGACCTTGATTTTGTTTTGCGAGTCACTCTTACAGCTGCATGACTTCATCTCAAGCAAGCTAAATAAAGGAATTTTCAGTATTATAACGGTCACTAAGCAGACAACTGACGTGTCAGCGATTAGAAGGGGTAAGGTTTCGGGGCGAGTGTGGAAAGATACTGCTGTAACACGATGTTTTACTCGGTGGCTTCATTGTGTAGGTGGGTGGCGAGTCGGAATGAAGCTGGGAGGCGTGGGGTGGAGGCGGGGGGGCAGCCCCAACTCCAGAGCTCTTCCCAGCCAGAATGTCAGTCTGATTGGGGCAAATCCCCTGAAGTCTATTGAAACTCCCCATCTGCCTGTTCACAATTCATCTAAGCAACTCTGAAAAGAGGATAAACCTCCTCAGGCCAGTATTTCTGGGATTCTGTTATGGTTCAAAGCAGAGTGCATCTCTTTGTTTTTCCAAGTGTCCGGTGTCTGTCTACCTCTCCTCTTGGAAGCGCTCCTCCAATCCACGGGGCACGATGGGGACCCCTGGCCTGCGGTGCCTTCCCAGGCTGTGCTTACATGCAGCAGGGCTGACTTGGCCCTTCTCCTTTAAATACAAGACCTCCTACTAGATACTTTTTGCTGAGAGCAATTAGTTTCCAAAACAGCAATTAAGAAGAGTTTTCTAGCAGTAACTGCCAGCAGAGTTGCCTGTTTTGACCTATTTTGGCTGAGTGGTTCCTCTCTAAATGGTTTGGTAATCAGGCTATTAGGCTGCTGGGGAGTCTTCCCTGCCACATTCCTCTATGGTGTGTCTTCCATCTTCCCGACCTCGCCATGCCATTGCTGCTCATGAAATGCTGTTTAAATAAACCCTGGGTGTTCAGAGTCTCTTAGGGTCAGTAATATTCTTTTCTTTCCATGCTGCTTTTTTTTTCTTTAAGAAAAGGAAATTTACTGATACAATTTTCTTCTAGAAAGATCACAATGGTCTTACCATCCTCCAAACATCAGCTTGAACATGTTATACTGGTCTTAAAATATGCCAGTAAAATCGTGCGACCGTGCCAGGCCATTGCAAAGGACGGTGAAAGCCGTATATTACAGTTCCCAATTACTTGAGAGTCATCCTAAAAGTGGATGTAAGGACAAAGTTATTTGAGAGATAGAAAACCTACCCCAAATCTCCATAATAATTTTTCTGCAGTAGTTGTCCTTTTACACGTCTCAGATTTCCATGCTGTTGGAAAGAGAGGACGCATCCTAATTTTTATGGCTTGTTCACCTCCACAGTGATGAAGTCCTGGAGCCAGGAGGGCAGTGGGCCATGGCTGCCTTGGCCCATGCAGACGCACGCCTGACCCTCGATTCTGGGCCGCTGACTTCCGTGGTGCTGGGAGGTGGGAAAGGAGGTGCACTCACAGACCCCACCGCCCATGGGAGGTGGGGAGGGTGATGTGTTTACAGACCCCGGGCAGCTCTTGATTCAAATCGTTCACAACCACAAAGCCAAGTTTCTGAGACCAAGGGCAGTAGGAGGAATGGGGGCAATATTCCAAACACCGACTCAAAGCAACCAACAAAAGAATGTGCTATCTTGTATTTACTCTCACAATGTTTGCCTTTCTCTGATTCCTAGTGAGGTCAAGCACTTTTGTATAGATCTACTGGCCATTTGGATCTTCTCTCTGTGATCTGCCAGCTCCAGCCTTGTGCCCATTTTTCTGTTGGGTGTCAGTCTCCATACGCACTGGGGAGCTCTTTATATTTTAAATACAATCCCCCATTTGGTTACCTGCGTTGCAAAGACCTTGTTTCACTCTGTGGCTTGTCTTTTCTGTCTTAATGATGTCCAGTAAGCGGATGCCTACATTTTATTGTCATCCAATTTATCAATTTTTTATGGTTCGTGTTTTCCCAAACTCATTCATTAATTCTAAATTTTACAATAGATTCCGTTGTGTTTTCCATATATAAAATCATGCGATCTGCAAATAATGATGGTTTTACATCTTTTTAGTCTTTATGCTTTTGTCCTTTTTTTAACCTTACTGTACTGTCTAGAATATATTAGCAATGTTAAATCAAGAAAGGTTTATTAGCCAAGTACACATTAAGTAGACTTCACCAAAAAACTTTGAAATGCATATTGGAACCTACATAAGCTATTTGCAGAACCCAAGCTCACTTTTAAAATCGTGGGATCTCCAAAACAGCTTTCTGGACTACCTTTGAATGGAAAGGGCCATGGCAAACAATTTTTTTTCCAAGTCCTCCTCATCTTTAATTAGGTTTTGGTCAGAGATTCAAATGCGAGAGGGATGTAAACCAGGGACAAAGTGATAGTGACAGCAGCACAAGTTCGTGCTTCTCCTGTTGCAGTGATAGACGGGACAGCTCCCACACGTAGCACCTTCTTCTAGAGCACTTTTCCTCCTCTTCTCTCCTTTTGTCCTCTTGAGTTTGAACATTGATGGTGGTATGTGATGTTCCTGAAAAGACAGGCACAGGCACATAGAGGGAGAGAAAAATTGGGCCCACGGAAATACGAATTCATCCAGATTTCTACTATGTTAACTTTTAATAGAGGAATCCCCTTCTATGTTTATACCATGTGTTGCCATCCTTAACAGCTCTATGTTGAAAGGTGACCAGTGAGTCCTTCCGGTAGTTCCTGGTTTCCTTAGTAATTGGCTTGTCACATATTTCTGCATCAACAGTATTCTCAAATGCACGCTTACTTTCGACATTGGTGAAGCTCACTGCTGAGCACAAAGTCCTTCATAATCTGAACACACAGTGATATTTCCAGAAGCCCAGATTCCCATGGTTGCTATGTAAGTTGTATCTCTGAGCCAGCAAGAAGTAGGTGCATGAGGTGTCCCAACCCAGCAGGTCCTTGCAGGCAGCCAGGCTTGCTTCTGGAGAGGGCAGAGGGGGAAGGGCTGCGGCTGTACCTGTGGTCAGTCGCATCATCCTAAGGAGATATTCCTGAGTGTCCAAGAAAACCACTGCTGCGCCCCACTTTCTGACGCTGACTTAGGACCCCTCCAGGGGTGTGGTGACCACCTGAAGGCCCCTGTCCCTGTTACTTGGAAGTGCACCCTTTGAATGCCGCCTGCTTCGAGGTGTAGCTCTCATCATCACCGAAGGGCCACTGCTTACTCTTTGTTGATGAAATCTGAGATGCTTCCACCTCCAAATTCCTGGGAAACATTAGTAGTCCCACTCCCCTTGCAGCCCTGATGTCCTGGGACCCCATGTCCATCCCACATCCAGTCTGCTTCATCCAAGCCAGGTCCTCTGAGCTGTTTGCTGTGACATCCGGAAGCAGCTTTGCTTTCTGCAGGGGGTGTGTTCTGGTACCTACAGGCTCTGTGAGCGCTGTCTCTCCTCACCCATCTCTTCGCTAATTCTCTTCCTGGGGGCGATTTCTCGTGGCACTTTTTCTTCTCCAAACATTTTCTAGCTTACCTAAGGTGGGTTATGATTGAGGTGTCCCCTGGCTATGACCTACTGCACCTGAGATGGGAAGAGGACCGCCCACGAACTGTGGTTCTGCTCCCACACTCCAATAACGTACGACCTTTCCTATCGGGACACGACCGCTCCCTCTGCGAGTCTGAACTCTTTGCCATGTTTCTGTGCTTTTATTCTGGGCCTTGGGCAGTCCCATCTGTTTTGCTGTGTAGTTATGATTATAAATAATAAGAGTTCTTACCATGTGTGATAAGTTCTTGTCACGATCTAGGTCCTGGGCAAGGTGCTTTACACGAATGACCTCAAGTGACCTTTACATTAACCCTCTGAGATAGGAACTAATGTCATCCTCATCTCACAGACAAGGAAACCGAGTCCAGAAAGTCAGGTTATGGTGGGGCCAGCACCGCCCACGCAGCTGGACTCGGGTGCTGGCCCCATGCTCCTGCTGGACGACGGTGACCATGCTTGCTTTGAGGGTGAGGGTCACGCCCAGGTGCAGCCTGTGTCCCCAGGTGCCTAGATACAGCCTGAACACACAGGCGTTTGATAAAAAAAAAAAAGCACAATATGACGCACAGTCAGTGCCTCTCTTTGGGGCTGAGTTGCGCGTGCCTTTAGGTTGGGCAGTAAAATTGGGCTTCTTAACATTGAGAAAGACTGACCCAGCTTTGGAGCTCAGTTTGTTTGTTTGTTCCTTTGTTTATCAAGCACAGCAGACGTGGCCCGCATCTAACTCATTATGAGCACCACCGCCATCTGCATGTTGGTCTGCAAGATGCCCTAAGGATTCTGTTCCAGAGGCTTCCCTTAGATTAGACCACAGAGCAGCCGTCTGCCTGGGGAGCAGACCCACGGCCGCATTCCAGAGGGAGTGCTCATGCTCATTTCTACTAAAATCCAGGTTTCGCACTTGGGAGCTGCTTCCGTTCCCAAGTAGAAACACATTCCATTTCCTTCATACGTATCGTGGTCATGGCACACTCATTCAAGATGTTTACGAGCTGAACATATTTGCTCCTTACAGTGTGGATTTATAGTCTAAGAAACTTGGAAAAGCCTCCATGCAGGATATTGTGGGACAGGTCAAGAAAATTCTATTCCCCAAGAACAAATGCTATGCAGCCAGTATTTATCAATGCTTTATTTATGCAGAGCATTTAGGAGTATGGAGAAATGCTTAATGTTAAGACAAAGTAAAGATGCAGAATTGTATAGAAAGTATGATCCGAGTTATGTAGAAAGAAGTGCAAGGGAAAAGACCAGGGAAAGATGCTGAAGTTCCTCCTGGAGCAGGGCTGCTTCGCCTCTCGGTCTGATTCAGCACAGTCAGATTCAGACAGTCCGTCTTCAGTCCAGGGAGGAGGAAAATAAAGAGCTGGGGGCCCAGCTCCAGGTGACCTCAATTGTCTGTCTGTCCCTCACCTGTGCTGCCACCCTGATCCCTGGGCATCTGCCCTCTGCAGAGGCTGAGCCCCCAGCCTGTGTCACAGTTCTCGTCACTGGGCTTCTCCTTGGCCCTCTGGGCTCAGGTGCAGGCATTCACGGATCCTGTTCATTGATCCTGTGGTTGGGAGTCCGCTGACCTCCTCCACTGCCTGCAACCGTGTCTCCAACACAGGCGACTCCTGAGATCTCTTTGCAGTGCTTCAGCCACGGCTCCTGATGGGGTTTGGCTGGGTCCCCACCAAATCTCATCTTGAATTGTAGCTCCCGTAATTCCCACATGTTTTGAGGGGGACCCAGTGGGAGGTAGTTGGATCATGGGAGCGGTTTCCCAATACCGTTCTTGTGGTAGAGTGAGTCTCATGAGATCTGATGGTTTTAGAAGGGGAAACCCCTTTCATTTGGCTCTCATTCTCTCTCGTCTGCCACGATGTAAGACGTGCCTTTTGCCTTCTACCATGATTGTGAGGCCTCCCCAACCACATGGACCTGTGAGTCCTTTAAACCCCCTTTTCTTTATAAATTACCCAGTCTCACTTATGTCTTTACCAGCAGCGGGAAAATGGACTAATACAGCTCCCTTGGTGCCCAAAGTGGTGACGGAGCTCCAGTTTCTGGTCCCCGGTGTCCACTCTGGCCGATCCAAACCCATCACATGACAGGGCTTGGCCACCCGTCTCCAAGGTGGTGACATTTTACTCTCAAAATAAAGAAGATAAAATTCTGGGTCCAAAATTACAAGATGCCTTTCTTCTGTGGAGTTTGAACTACTTCACATATACTATTTCACTATCTTCACATTGCGTTTTTGAAACAAGGGTGGGAAACAGGTAGTTGTGGCACACACTGTTCAAAGTCTCCACAAGATCCTAAAAGTCTGCTCCCCTGTAGTGTGCTTTGCAAAAAGAAGACTCTCGTGGCTTCTGTTGGCAACGTAGACTCATCCAGTCTCCTGTGGACTGCCACTTCGTTACTTCTAACCCACCTTTCCACCCAGAGCTGACATATGTGAAAATAAAAACTATGAAAATTTGCCTCTAGGTATCTTCTTGGAGTTGTTTGATTTTTGACTTTTTTGGTCTAGGCTATTTTGAACTATTTTCTCCACTGCTGTAGTATATTGAAGTAGAGTAGGCCATTTCCTCTTTTCCTGGAAAATATTCTGATGGCTGTCTTTGATAATATGTCTGATTGTCTCAAGCATAACTGATCTTTCATGAACACGCAGGGAATCATAATGGCGCTGCACTTGGAAAGTTGAATATAATGGTGCTATTCATGAAAATAGATGAATTCAAAAAAATGGGAAGTGAATATCTAAATGAAGTTGAACAAGTATGTTTTTATAGGCTCTGTAAAACAAAATGCGTCTTAGAAGAAGCCTGGGAGGTGGGATAACAATAGCTGCCATTGGAGGAGGGCTCCTGCACGCTGCCCAGGGCTGGGCCTTCTTTCTGATCCCTACGGTGACCTGGCCAAGTAGGCCTCATTTTATCTGTAAAGGACTATGTTGTGGAGGAAGGAGTTAAACATACCATTGTTCCCTTTCCCGGGGAAAAGGGGGTCCCTTTTTATCTGCATCAGGGGTTTTGCTGGGGGAATATAGGAGGCAGGACATGGACCTCAGGGGGTGGCGTCTCATCTGCAAGCAGCTCATCTGGGAGCTTCCTTCCCGAGGATGTTTGAACATATTATACACAGAGCCTTGACCCCAGAGCCTTCTTCCTGAAGCTTTCGTTGATCAGCAGCAACGCTGCTTGGAAGCCTCCAGCAAAGGCAGTTCATCCTCTGCTGCCTCCGAAGCAGTTCATGGGAAGAGTCACCACATTCAGCCTGGGACTGGCATCCTCTCGACAGCATCCATCCCAGGTGGCCTGGGTTGCCTCTGTGCTCCTTCATGGGACACTCACACCAGTTCCTGTACAGGTTACATCAGAAGTTCCCAAATGCCACTCTGGGTACTACGCTGGTTAGCAATGCAGTTTTCAATTTCCAAGGAGAAAAGAGGGGAAATGAGGAAAACAGACTACGTGTGTCTGTGGATGCTGATGCTGTTTTGTAGACATAGGACGTATAATATATGCTCACTGCATTCGATCCGTAAGCTTGTAGGGCAGTGACAGATGCAGTCCTGGCACTCTGATTCCGCAGTTCTGGGATGGGGCATGGGCGCCGGGTGTTTTAGAAGCACCCAGCATGATGCTGATCACCAGCCAAGTTTGGAAACCACTGGGCTCGTGTGAAGGACACCGTACCCTGCTGTTTGGAATCATAAACGTAAGATTTAAAATGGATTTTCCTAACCCATAAATGCCAGTGAAGGCTCAACAGCTGATGGGCAGTGGAGTCCAGAGTGATGGGCCCAGGAGGTGTTCCAGCAGCGTCTGCCAGGGCTGGAGGCTGTTGCCAGGCTCAAGCCAGAGCAGCACGGGCAGGAAGCCCCTGATGGGGAGTGGAAGGAAGTGAGATTGGACCAGCGTCAGAGGGCAGATGTGCTGGTGGCAGGCTCAGAGAGGGCTGCCTTGGAATTCAGAAAGCATGGTCCATGGTCCAGTCCAGGGGCTTTTAAAGGCTTAGGCTGATGTCCCCACTTAGCCACACCCTTGCTGTCCAAAAGGTCCTGCTCCACAACTGACCGCAAGCAGCCCTCCGACACAGTACTAGTGGCTCTAAGAATCTGAAGTCTGCCCGTCCCAGGGAAGTCCCTGCAGCAGGTTCTGCTATGTGTGTCTGTGTCCCCAAGACATTCTTCAGGACAGCTTTGGGAAAAGCAAACACTTTTTACCTGTTAAAAATACAGACAGCATTGATACTTGTGAAGATGTATGTGCTCACTGAAATATATGCAGTGAGCATATATTCACTCAGTAAACATGCCTTGAAAGTAAACAGCATGATGCCAAAAGCTTTTGACGTTCCTTTTCTTGTTGCTTTGCGGGTTAATGAGGCCAGGGGTGCGGATTAACAGCATTCTGGAACCACACAAAACTCTCCAAAGGAACCATTTACGCCACCACAATAGGGACCGTGTGTTGCTCACTTGGATCCTAAGCTGATTTTTAAATTAGATCTTTCCGTGATCCCTTGTTGAGTCCATTTTATGTACATTTTATTATAGTCTATAAATATTTCACTAGTTGATTCTAGTAATTAGAGAAAAAGTGTCTTTCATCAATTTAAGAGAGGAAGGAATATTCCGTTAAGGCTGAGCAGTTACTGCCTGGGAAGAGCTGGGGCTGAGGAACCCTAGCAAGGCTCCAATGGTGAGCTTCTGCCATGAGCTGGCAGAAAGAGAAAAATGCAATGGAAAACTGTGTGTGTGTGTGTGTGTGTGTGTGTGTGTGTGTGTGTGTGTGTGTGTGTGTGTGTGTGTGTGACAGAGAGAGAGAGAGAGAGAGAGAGAGAGAGAGAGAGAAGAGAGGAGAGAGCACAGTTATGGAGCCATGTGGCCAACTATTAAAACTAGGAGAAAAGACACAGAAAATGTCGTGTGTTGGGTGTGGGTAAAATGCTCCCCCTGAAGCACACTGAGGCTCTAGGGAGCCCGTCGAACCCATATAATTCTACTAGATCAGGAGGGAGCTGGCCTGGGCCTTCCCAGTTAGCACTCACTGAAAACGACAGGCCTCTGCTGAGAAGCTAAACCTGGGACCCCAGGGATGGTTTATCTGGAAGATGAGGGGAGAAACGTGCGAGGCAGCCAAGGCAATCCGGCCATCTCTGCGGCTGGGAAGAGGAGTGATTGTTTTCCTGAGCTGCAGCCTGGATTCGCTGAAGGAAAGAATGCCTCGTTTCTGGCCCCTGAAGACACAAGCTGAAAAAATGTCTGGCTGCTCTTCGCCGCCCTCCCAGGTTCTCTCCCACAGCCAAGAGCGACTGGCTGCTGCCCTGAGCCGGGAGGTCACAACACATGTGGAGTAAGAAGCTTGGATTTTTGTTTGGGGCTTTGTTTGGTTTTCTTAAGTATCTGCAGGACAATGTTTGGAAGAGTCCTATGCCCCATAAAAGGAAGAAAATGGTGCTCTTGGATTGTAATCAGTGACTTGTGGTTGGCAGTGATGCCGCTGCCTTCAGTACTGCAGGCCCATGCCTTCCACAGACCTTCCCTAACATCCTTTCGGGAGCTGATGGGGTCAGCTCTTTAAGACGCCATTTTTTCACGTTATCATCTGGTGAGAACAGAGATGAACCTCAGAGATGAAGAGTGTGACAGAGTGCAGAGAAAGTTCAGTTACTTGATTTTAAATGGGCCAGACAGTTGGATTTCTTTCACCTTTTGTGCAGAAAGCCTTCGTGGAGAGACTAGAGGACTGAATTCTGATGACAGTGGATGTGGGAGGGACAGCACTGTTATCGCAACAGCTTTGTGATGAGATTCCTGGATGGAGGGAATCACTGGTGCTTGCATATTTGGGACCTCATCTTAGGGAAGTTACCTAAACTCTCTGTAGTGCCCAGTTTTCGTGGGAGGAATGTCGTGGGAGCAGGGGCTTCCCTGACCTCGGAAGCCTGGCCAGTCAGTCTCAAACGAGTTTACTGCCTCTGACCCAATCGTGAGGACTCAGCCAGAGGGAGTGCGTGTCAGCCTCAGTCCCCAGCAGCGGGCAGCCTCTTTCTTTACAAGCCTCAGATTTCGGGGAAAACAACAAAAACAGGGTCAAAACTAGGTCTTTCATTAATAAAAGACTGGAGTCTCCCAGAGTTAATCATCTTGCTCATCTTTTTCAGTTCTGGAAATCTGATATTTGAACCTGGTATCCTCAGTCTTAGCACAATACCTGGGACCATAATAGATGCTCAGTAAACTTGGTGGGAGGAAAAATCAAAAAAGGAATTAAAATAGAGGTGCTGGGTGCTGAGGAGTTGCTAACCTGGACCATCCAAATAATGACAGTCTGTGGCACTTCAGAAGCGTTCCAGAAATGGAACAGTGGCACTCCGTGAAGCTGTGTAAACTCATAACGTGTCCTGTGACTAACCCAGTACGGAACACCAACACTATTCACACTGATTGGAAGGAAGAATGTTCGTCCCGGCGGTTTATGACGTTGCCAGCATGGCTTGAATCCTTGAGGGTGGGTGGCAAGTAGAGTGGATAATAAATGGGCTTCCTGTTTCACAGAGCCTGAGAACCTCTGGTCCAATGGGCACCTGGTACCCCTGCAGAGTCCAGTCTAAGAGGGGAATTTTTTTTTTTTTTTTTTGAGATGGAGTCTTGCTCTGTTGCCCAGGTTGGAGTGCGTGGTCTCAGCTCACTGCAACCTCCGCCTCCTGGGTTCAAGCAGTTCTCTTCCTCAGCCTCCCTAGTAGCTGAGATTACAGGTGCACACCACCACACCTGGCTAATTTTTGTATTTTTAGTAGAGATGGGGTTTCACCATCTTGGCCGGGCTGGTGTTGCACTCCTGACCTCGTGAGCCACCGCACCCAGCCGAGGACAATTTACTCTAGCCACAGATACGGCCACGGTCCTCATCTAAGCAGACTTACAGACATAGCAAATCCACCTTTCCAAAGACTTCATTCTAAAGATGTAAAAGAAAGAAAAAGGATAAAGGAAGAGGATGGAGAAGACTTGAGAAGAGTGGAAGTGTAGAAAGAAAATGTTTGAGGTTCGTCCCCTCCCCACCTTTGGGAGTTCCTTTGGCAGAATCTTCTGAAGGGTGCTTCTCCTAGCCCAGGGACAGAAAGATCCAGTCTTCCGGGGCAGCTGCAGAAGAAAAGAGAGCAGTCCTGTAGCTCGTGAAGACATTACGAAGCACAAAGAACTGCACAGAAACAGAGATTCTTTAGGGTCTCGAGATCTCTCTATGTCCTTGGCTGTTAGGTTACCCAAGAGCAAACCCCAGCTTCTCGCTTGCTCCAGGCTCTGCGTGTGTGCGTGTGACCCCTGGGTACTCTCAGGGCGTTTTCAACCATGCGATTCTGGGGACCTCAGAGGACTCTGTTCCTTTCTGACTTGTGTTCGGGCGTCTGGGTTGCTCCCAACAGGAGGAGGAGTATTGTCTATTAAGGGAAAAGATTTCAGTGACCTGGCAGGAGGGAGCGTCGTCAGTGTTTGACTGTTTATGGTATGTCAGGGAACTGGTTCCTGGCAGTAGCTTCCCTGGGGGTGGGGAGGGGTGTGCTGGGGGTGACAGGAAGCACTAAATCAGGACAGAGAAGGGAAAGAAGCCCGCCCTCCACTTCCGGTGTTCCCTGAGAAGGTCGGTGGCCAGCGCTGCCTTCACATCAGAACCCCATTTTAAGACATGTCCAAGCGCGTGGCGTGATCGGGACGAGGGACTTCTCCCCGGTAGAGTGTCAGACCAACACCGCCCTGCCCAAAGCCCTGTGTTCCCTGCTGTGTCGTGTTCCCACCCATAGCCAGGAGTTCCAGCTGCTGGCCGTCCAGCCCCTGTGGAGCAGTGACTAAGGGCAGCTGTGGGACTCACTCGCGAGCCTCAGGTTAGGTGAACAAACTGTACATAGTTTGTGGCTGATTAGGTGTTGTTAAGGATTTACTGTTCAGGGCTGTTGGTTTCTGCCACTGGCTTGTCTTCTCCCAAGCACAAGGGGCCTGCCTGTTGGCCTTTAGATCTTTAGCACTTAGCAGACTCTCAGAAGTGTTTTCTAGAGGACGTTTTCTGGGGAGTGTCCACCTGCACTGGTGAAAGCAACTCAGTAACAACTCCGCTTTGAGAGGAGCAGAGCAGGAGCCTTCCGTTGGTGTGTGTAAGGGGACACCGGCTTTAAAGACGCCAGGCTGAGTTGCTGTGTCAGGATTGAGTCTTTACTTCTCCATCTGGAGGTGTTTCTGCTTTATCAGTTTCTCCTTGTTTCCAGCTCTGTCTCGCTGCCAGAGGGCCGACGTTTCCTGGCTTTTGTTGTACTGTGGCACAGAGTCTGTTTTGAAAGGACAGGAGCATAATAAAAGCGGATATGAAAGAAGGGCCAGATGACATCACATAGAATACTGGAGGAAGTCCGCATTTGTGGATGTTTATAATCTCAGCATGTTAGTTGTTTGTAATATGATAAGAGCACTTTTGATACATAGGAGGACTACAAGCCTTGTTGCTTAGACAGGACTCATGAATTTTTGTCTTAGGCTCATAGTGACGAACAGAGAATGGGGATCTTGGCCTGGATCCCAAGTGACCCTGGCTCATTGGTTGACCTTGGGTACAAGGTTCGGCATAGTTGAGCCATTTAAATTGTGCCTAAGCCAGCTACTCACTGAATTTTTTAAAAGAGAGAGAGAGAGAGAGAATAAAGAAAGCTAAGAATTTGACTTATTAGAGAGGAATTAGCTTACTAAATTTTTTTCCTTTTGAAATCTTACTTCAGAGAAATTGATGGTACCTAGCACTTAACATTAAATCAAGTAAGACCTTTTTAAGGTAAATTCCGTAAGCCATATAGGGTCAGCATTGTATGCATGCTTACTGAATGAAAATCCTAAAACATGCAAGTATCTCCATAAAGAGCAATCTCCTTGAACAATGACAGTGTTGACACCTGCTGTTCTCCAGGTCTGTATCATGAGATGGAAATAAACCAGCATCTTTCCCCACTAGGGGAAGATGATAAAATGCAGGTTAAGAACATGGACCATGGATGCTGGGTACATCCTGGCGGGAGCCGGGCACTATCTTCACCTCTTCCCATGGGTTAATCTCGTTTTATCCTAACAGCAACCCCAGGAGGAAGGAACGGTGAGTTCTACCCATTTTTTAAATGAGGACACTGCAGGGCATGTGGGATGAGCATTCCTCACAAGACCACCCCACAAAACACTGACCTGGAGCCCAGGCACCCTCGGTCCAAAGCAAATCAAGTTTCTCGCAAACACAGTGCCATTCAGAACAAACCATATCTGCAGCACTGGAGACCCGCACACCCAGCTGGAAGCTTAGGGCAGGGCAAAGGCACAAGACAGGATCATAGCACTCTGCAGCCCAGGAAGAACCCATCTTCTTGCAAACACTCCAGATTAAGCTTAAAAAGGCTAGAAAAGTCAACTGTCTTCATGCACTGGTATAGGAGAGTAGGGTAGAACTGGCTTCTAAGATTTCACACTCAGGACACTCTAAAAATTGTGCTCAAACCTAAAAATGTGTGCATGCTAATTCTGAATTAGCCTTATTGACAGAGGTTAGCGTCCAAAAACTTGGTCTAACCTAGTCCGGGGAACATGCAATCTTTGTAGCTTGATACTGCAATGACTATGTGGCCTCTGACTGTGCATCAAACACAAGAATTAAAATCTCAACAACCTACTGAGGGGCAGAGAGGAGTGGGATTGAAAATCCACTGTTGGAATATCCAGGTGGATAATCCACTGCCAAATAACGGAGTGCTGCCTGCGCCTGTCCGTACTCAATGGGTGCTCTCTTCTCCTGGCCCCAGGAGTAGGCGTCTGCTATGACTTAGAGCAGATTTTATGCACAGACCTTCCTCCAGGCAAAGGAAAAACTACTGAGTGTGAGTTCACAGCAAAGGCATCCTCTATCCTTGCTGATGTGGGAAGACATAGGTATACGCCGTCTGAAAGCTGCCAGGTGTGACTCACTTGGCAGCGTACCTCCAGGAGAAAGGGCGGGGCAGAAGTGCAGAAATTCTAACCCAGAAGCCAGGCCAGCAGATAGGTAAAGTGGCTGTAGCGTGGGTGTGGTGTTGCCCATGGCCCCTGGAACTTTGATGGTCACGTTTGCAAAGATAAAGCTGCAGACACCTGAGGCTGAGCCTGCCTGGGTGGTGCAGCGCTGCTCTGTGTGCCGGTGCAAACCGGGACCTTCCTTGCCTAGACCAGCCTTCACCAACCAGAACAGAAATCTTATTGTGTTCTGAAAAAGGATTGCTGGATCTCTTTCATTTCATGCTTTTCAGATTTCTTTTCTCCCAAATTTAGCACAGAGGGCGGGTTTTGAACGGAACTCTCAAACTGAATGTACTTTTCTGGAATAAATAGCTTCAAGAGATGGAGCCACTCTGTTTCTTACAAACAGTGCAAAATATTTACCTTAGACCTATATGCCAGTACTAACAACATACACATTTTCATTCATTGCCAAAGAATACCAAGAACTGGCATGCCATATAAATAATTAAAATCTAGTGTAGATAATGTGTGAGGTAATGCTTATATTAGATGATGTCTCGGTGGACTCTCTCCCTAACTGAGCAGAACAAAAACAACATAGCTCACAAATATGTAAGGGCATTTATTCTAAATGTAACATGTAAAACTCTTCACTGCGTGTGCACTTACAAGTCTGAAAACTCGCTTCTAACTATGATTACATTGATGGCCTCTTGAACAAGAGTTAAAAACTCCTTGTAACTTGTTCTTCTCAAGACGGAGACAGAACAAAATCCCTACGGCGATTAAAAGGACGACATGACAAATAGCCTTCATTAAACATGGTCTTTTATGCAGCCAATTTTCTTATTATTAGTTATTTGGTGACAACATGACATTTAAATGAGTAGCCAATGAGAGAATATTGAAGTAGGCTGTTTGTTACAGCACATTTCCTCTAACTCATACTTGCTGATAGGTAATTGGAACAGAAGAGAATGATGTCAGTATGAGATGGAAGTCACGTTAGTTCATGCATGACGTTTTTCCCAGCGTGGTGTTTGCCCCACTGAGTAACAGGGTAGCTGAAGGGTAAGTAGAAGAATACACATCAGCACAGCAAACTGTCAAGGAATGAAATGCTGTAGAGACTCCAAAGCCCCAGTATTCTCTCTCTTGCCTTGCTCAGGCCGCATAGTCTCCTCAGAAATGCTTTCTCCACGGCTCTTCCCAATCTTTGGTTGTCCTGTCCTTGCTCTCTGCAACATAGCAGTGTTAGCACTTCCTTACACCCCCTTCTGTAAAACTATGCTGTCACTTTTCTTTAAGATAAAGTGCTTTATGTACTGCAGTATTTCTTTACTTGGGAAGTTAACATGGCTATTAAACTGTGCTATTATTTTTATCAGGATTGTTACCAATTTTATTAAGGCCCTAGTTACAAAGTTGCATTGGTATTGAGTGGTCTGCCCCAGCTCTCTTCTTCCCATGGACCTCGGTGGTTTGGTGTGTGGTTTTGCAGAGTATGAGAATGTTTGAGAAACAGTCATATACTGTGTTACAGCAGAAATGCCTGTTCTTAAAAAGAATGGGTGGGGACTAGATGTGAATCAGTGTGATTTGACTGTCTTCTTCCCAAGGTGAGTAGCTGGTGTGTTGAGTGGGTCTCGACTGCACTGACAAGGAAGGTGAGGGTATGGAGGACATTCCAAGCTGAAGGAACAGCGTGTACAAAGGCAAGTTCTTTGCGAGGATGGAACCCCGGAGGTGTTCATACTCCATGCATTGAAAATCCTCACATTCCCTCAGCACGTGAAATATGTGATTAAGCATTCGGCTGTAGTTGAAAGAAAAAAGAGACTTTGAAAGTGGAGGGAACAGTGGATGCAGGGGAGCAGAACCCCAGTTGGCGGGTCTCAGGAGAAGTGAAGTCTGCTATTCCTGGGAAGCAGTGGGGTGGAGGAATCAGAGGACAGCAGATGCTGGCTCCACACCCTCACCTTCCCTGTCAGTGCAGTTGAGACTCTCTCAAACACACCAGCCACTCACCTGGTGAAGAAGAAAGTCAGACTCACATTGATTCACATCTTGTCCCCACCTGTTCTTTTTTTTTTTTTTTTTTTTTTTTTTTTTTTGAGACGGAGTCTCGCTCTGTCACCCAGGCTGGAGTGCAGTGGCCGGATCTCAGCTCACTGCAAGCTCCGCCTCCCGGGTTCCCGCCATTCTCCTGCCTCAGCCTCCCCAGTAGCTGGGACCACAGGCGCCGCCACCTCACCCGGCTAATTTTTTTTGTGTGTTTTTAGTAGAGACGGGGTTTCGCCGTGTTAGCCAGGATGGTCTCAATCTCCTGACCTAGTGATCCGCCCATCTCGGCCTCCCAAAGTGCTGGGATTACAGGCTTGAGCCACCGCGCCTGGCCCCCACCTGTTCTTTTTAACCCGATGTGGTCTCTCGACTAAAGGGTCAATACCAGAAGCACCCAGCTAGCTAAGTACCCACCTAGCCAGCCGTTAGTGATTGACAAAAACATGAAGGGTGGCCATCTATATTAAGGGTAGAGAAGGAGAGGGGGTAAGGGAAGGTGGTTTCTGGCAATGGACCATTGACAGACCCCCAGCTGCTGTGTGGGACAGAAGTCACATGACTCAGATAGCAACACCCGGGCTCCCATCTTGTTCCGTCTCATCTGTGCCTGGGCAGGTGTACCTGTGCACAGGGGGACCACCTTCTGCAAGGTAGCTGGGGTGCATGTTAGTTCTCAGAATAGTGCCACCTGTGTGTCCACTTCATAATGACATCAAGAAGATAGGCTTTGGGATCCTGCCCACACCCAGCTCCGGGGTGCTGCTGATGTATCCAGGCAGTCCCAGCCAGGATCCTGGGTTGCCTCCGTCACCTTCACAACCAGGGAGCCGGGAACCGGCCGTGAAGGCCAGTGAGAGGCGAATTTGGAAATGGGGAGCTTTCCTGGGGTACTGAAGGAGCAGCATCAAAATACTTGAAAAGAAAGAGAACTCTTTCTCGCTTGAGGCTTTTGAGGTGTGTTTCGTGTGTAACTCAAAGCCTTGGGAATCTGAGGCAGAAAGTCATTTAAGATTAACTTTTGGAATCCAGTGAATAAGACCCTATTCAAAGGAGAATTTAGCCGTGGGTTAATAAATACATCTAAATTGCAATGAAAATAAATCTTCAGCAGTCTTAGCCACTGATCCCGTAGTCACCATAGACAGTATAAGGAGCAGTGGCTATGGCAGGGGTAATGGAACAGATTTCAGGAAGTAACTCAGATTGAGAGAAGCAGGGGCACCAGAACTCTAAGTGACCAAGACATTCGAAGACAGGCAAGGAAACCTTCAAATGAAGGCAACTCATACTTTGACGGGACACCCTCCAGTGCTCTGAGATGGAAATTGCCTGCATTTCAGTGCCCTGTTCTGTGGCTCCAGCACCCTGCTGTATGCCCACTGCAAAGACTGCTTGTCACATGTGCTGCCCAGCTCAACCCGGCCCCTGTGGTCGCTGTCCTGCCTCCCTGACTCCTGATGACGGCCCCACGCCCATGTCCACACCCTGGGTGTTTGCTGTGTAGGTTCCAGGCTTCTAGACCAGATGACTCAAGATGAGGCACCCGTGAGTCTCCACCCAGCACCTAATAAAACCACCCAATAAATGAGGGCTCAGCTCCTCCCCGGGTGAAGGCCAGGGTGCTCTGTTGACCAAGGGGAGGTCATGAAAGAATGGAGAGGGCTGGCTCTGCACAGAGCCTCATCCTCTGCGCTTATCATGGCTCACTGCCAAGTGCGAACACCTGGGTCCACGCCTCCGCATGCTGGGCCGTTGTGCACGCCTGCCTTCCTCGCTGGTGAGGAGGCGCATCTCAGCGCTGCTTTTTGCCTCTAGAAGAGCACTGAGTGTGAATTCTGAAGAAGTGGCCAGGGCAGGGGACGTGTGTCAGGAAATGCCAAGCCCCCTGTCCTAGCTCAGCCAGATGGCCCACCTGTCTTCACCTGAGGCCAGGCCCACCCATGCTCTGAGATCATCTCTAGCCCAGGACGACGTATTTCCAAGGCAGTGTTGGCTCAGACTACATTGTCTGGGCTTCAGCTCTCATTCACGTGTCAGGAGTCTAGGCCGGGGTGCCAGGTGTTGGCGACCCTTCAGCTGGAAAGGCTCATGGGGCTGAATTACATCCCCAAACCCTCACAGTTGCCCTGCGGAAGGGTGCCGTCATCCTCCCTTTGTCCAGAAGATGCTGTGGCTCTGAAGGACCAGTCACTTCTCTGCCTAAACTCTGCCCTTTGTCTTGCCCTTTGCCACATCATTCATGTTCCCGGTCGGCCCCTCACACCTGCTCTTCAGCTTCCCAGGTTCTCAGCAGTTCCCACCTGGGGCCCCGCCCGCCGTTCCTCCACTGTCATTCAGCCTGCTTTAAATGTCTCAGGATGACTAATGTCACTGGGATGAGTTCTGGCCCTGGTCTTTGGCCCACCACACACTGCATGCCCTGGCAGTCAAATTCCTGACTTCTTTTTTTTTTTGAGCCAGTCCTGCCCATCAGGACCCAAGCTCCAGCACTAAAGTACAGCTGTCAGAGGTGGCCCTGCCAATAGCACGCTGTGTGTGGAAAACACCAGACGTTAGGCTGCCTGAGGAGAAATGGAAGGTGGCCCAGTTGGCCAGTCATTGCTTGTTAAAATGTATAGGTGTGCAGATATGAAAACACGGGGCTTGTTGCTGGTGACTCACGGGAGGGCACCGAACGTCATGCCTCCTGGTTATGTCTTGCCGCCGTGTTGAACCAGGACGGGGAATGATCCCATTCCTCAGGTATTCGTCTGGGAGACAATAAAGGATTGCTTCCAGACAGGAAGGACGTCTGTCTTCCTAAAGAGTGTCTAGCCCGACTCTTGTTGAACTACTATCATTTCTTTCTGGTTCTCCTGTTCCAGATACACAGCCTGAGCTCCTCCTTCCTTCTCTGAGTCTCCCAGTTCCATGAGGACGCACTGACGCAGTCCTAACTGCTGGTACTCACTGGCACTCCATCATTGTATGTGGGGGAGCACCCCGTCCTTCAGGCATTTCACCATCTCGAGCTGGTGACTAGTTCAAGCCCATTCTGTAGAGTGAACACATTTATTTAGGATGCCCTTGAAGTACTGTTAAACAAAGGAAGCTGAATTGGCTGACTTTTCTGCCCGGCATATGGAGGAGAAGGGTTTGTTCTGGGTGGTGCAGTTGTGACCTGCACTTCCTCTTCCATATACCTTGCCCTGCTAATACCATGTTGGAATTATTTCCTTAATTTCTAAAGCTGCATGTGCGGAAATGGCTTATATTTCCTGTTTTGATAAACTAATAGAACTTTACTGAGAACCTTGTTCCCGAATTGGCTTTCTTTTCTTTTGGCCTCTTTTTTGATTAAAATAATAA
Organism: Macaca thibetana thibetana; assembly: GCF_024542745.1. NCBI lineage: Eukaryota > Metazoa > Chordata > Mammalia > Primates > Cercopithecidae > Macaca > Macaca thibetana. The sequence goes on from NC_065594.1 coordinate 89,901,647, forward strand.
TTCTAAAAGTCCGGCTTGACTGGACTTGTGTCAAAGATGAAGAATTGTATAGATTTTTTTTTTTTTGCCTTGAAATGTTAACTTTTTAGCTTTTAAAAAGATGATAGCTTTTTAACAATAGGCAATGTTGATCTTGTATGTCACTTGGCGTGGGTTATTCAGTATTCCTCTCTGGAGGGAATTTGGGTTAGATGCTGGGCACAATCCAGTTGTCAACTATCTGTAAATTCCCTTCAGAGGATGGCTCTTGTTGGCTGGAGGTAAATTGGCTTAAAAAGACTTCCTTGGACAAGAAGTTTCTTGGAACATGTAGAGGACAAAATATTCTTTGTTTTGGGACAGATGAGTTTTGTTCTTGCAACTTCATATAACTCGATTACTGCTTATTTTCTATGTGCAAGCTGAGAACAATCACCAGCATTTTTTTTTTCATTCATCTACATGGCATCCACTTTAGACGATACTCATGTCTGCAGAGGGCTGGGTGCATTCCCATGGTTTGTTCCCTTGCTATACGTTGACAGTTTGCAGTGGTAGTAGAGAAATAGCTAGTCTCAAAGAGTTTACATTGTTTATATGTTTTGTTTTCTGGCATTCAGGTTGTCACTTAAACCTATTTTTTTAGTGTCCTAAATATAAGGACCAATCTGCCATGAAGAGGAGTGACCTTGGGCAGTTTTCTCCACGTTTGGAGATGGGGCCATTCCTCAGACATCTACCGAGGAGGACCCTCTTTTCCCAGGTGGCAAAGGAAAGGCTCTCCCTCCGCCTGGTGGCACAGGATCCTGGTGAAGGCAACATGATACTCTCTTCTCACTGTCATTGGGTCACTCACAGAAGAGCCAGGGCAGCAACCGGGGGGGACCGGATGTCCTCTTAATCCTGCAGCTGCCATTCTTGATCTCTGCTCCAACTCCACTGAATCCCATTGATAAATGACGGTCTCTGCTGGCAGCCAGGGAGCCGGTGACTCCAAGCAAGAAATTCTCCACTCGATCTTGATAGGAGCCTGGTTCAAGAAACTAGAACCTGGTTTTCCTTAAAGGGTTCCATGACGTTTCTTCTTCCAGAGGTAAAAGACTCACCAAGGAATCTAGATTGTACATCTAGAGGGATTTGATGTCTGTGGTAAATCTATCCATGCAAACAGATGGATTTTCATATCTTCTTTTTTTTTTTTAATTGAGACTCAGTCTCATTCTGTCACCCAGGCTACAGTGCAGTAGCACGGTCTCGGCTCACTGAAATCTCCGTTTCCCAGGTTGAAGTGATTCTTGTGTCTCAACCTCGTGAGTAGTTGGAATTACAAGCGTGAGCCACTGTGTCCAGCTAATTTTTGCATTTTTAGTAGAGACAGGGTTTCACCATGTTGGCCAGGCTGGTCTTGAACTCCTAACTTCAAGTGATCCACTGCCTAGGCTTCCCAGAGTGCTAGGGTTACAGGCGTGAGCCACCACAGCCGGCCCCGTTTTCACATCTTTCTAAATGTAATGATGGAGTCTTAAATAAGACTCCAAGGAAGAGAATTCCCATGTAAGAAGTCAACCAAGAAATCCCTCGCCCAAAGATTCCCATTCTGCACCTGGAAAAAATGTCTGTTGCATTCCAATTGAGTAGAATGTAATCTAAGGCTTTTGGAAAACACATCTTAGCCTTTACATACACTGCCTACTGGCTCCTTAACGTTTCCAATTCCTGTAGTTTTGAATTGGCACGGCAATGCTGGCTACCAGTTTCAGAAGAGGAAAAAGAAGAGCTCTAGAAGGATATTTTGAATTTTAAAAGAATAGAAAGAGAGAACTACATTTTTTTTTGCATTTGGAGGAATTAGAGGTTCAGTGACTGAGTCCTCAGGGCTTGGAGCCGCCCCAGATGCAGCGCAGGTCACAAAGGTCAAAGCAAGGTCCAAAGGCCATCACTTTTCTAGGACAGACAGGCCAGGGGTCCACTGAGTCATGGAACATGCTGAATCTGTAACAAATCCTACCTTCTATTGCACCCAGGGTGATGGTTCAGTGGTTTCCAGCTTTCTTGCTATCTCTAGACAAAGCCTGTTTTCATAATGCCCGTCCGACCACCCAGCGTAGGGCTTTGCAAACCTCAGTGTGCTAACCTGGAAGTCATGCTAGAAAGTAGGATCTGCTCCAAGAAAGGTGGGGTGGGGCCTGCATTCCTCACTAGCTCCAGGGTGATGCTGATAGGGCCTGTCCACACAGCACGCTTGCCATGGCGGGGGCCAGCTGGGAGAGCAGCTGCCCTTCAGACAAGCACTCGTGACCTCTTTGACTTTGTGTCTAAGTCCCTGCCTCTGATCAGTATTCCTCTCTCTCTCCCTCTTACTCCCTCGCGTTTTATTTGTGGTGCGACTTCCAGGTAAATCTTCCTCAAACTCTCTATCCAGTGTCTTCTTTGCTACCTGCTCTCTCTCTTGTTTCTTTCTTTCTTTCCTTTTATTTTTTCTTTTTGAGATAGGGTCTTGCTCTGTTGCCCAGCCTGGAGTGCAGTGGCACAATCTCAGCTCACTGCAACCTCCACCTCCCAGGCTCAAGCCATCTTCCCACCCTAGCCCTCCAAGCAGCTGGGACCACAGGCGTGCACCACCATACTCAGCTATTTTTTTTTTTTTTTTTTTTTTTGGTACAGACAGAGTTTTGCCTTGTTACCCAGGCTGGTCTTGAACCCCTGAGCTCAAGCGATCTGCCTGCCTTGGTCTCCCAAAGTGCTGGGATTACAGGCGTGAGCCCCCGCACACAGCCTTCTCTCCTGCTGCTTTGCTGCTTGTGACTCTCTCTCCTCCCTTGACAGCATGGGTTTTGTCCCTATGAACTGGTGCAAGAATGGCCCGTCCTTCATCTCTTCCTTGCAGCTCAGAGACTTTCAAGTCTACTGTACTTCTTAGGTTTAAGCTGCTTTGGACTCTCTTATTTCCTAATATTTATAATTCACATTTATTTTCCATGACTATTCCTTTTGGTTCCACAACACTAAAGGTGTCAAGAGCTTACAATATCAGACTTAGCAGCCCCTTCCCTTTGTCTACAGTGCCTCTGCCAGCTTCTTTAATTCCTTTATCTTTCTTGAAGAAGCAGATAAGTCCAATGGGGTCTGGCCTCCAGGTTGGTGTGTGATGAGATAGTTGGCAAGGTTTGCTGAGAGAAGTCATGATTCATCCCCTAGGCAAACTCCTTCCATGATTTGGAATTTAGGTCTGAAGTTTCCTGGCCATGCGCCTGGGAAGCCACTGAGCTGGCTGTCAGCTGAGTGGGGACTAAGGATGTTCAACTGTGGGTACCGAAAGCGGCACTAGATTGAAGGAGAGCCCTGAGCTGCACGTGGGGGTGCACAGCAGTGTTGGAGCATTCTGAAAGTCATAGGAAGAATGGGCTTCAAGTCACTGCAGTCAGGATGGTCCTGATTCCCTGATGATGATCATGATGATGATGATGACGATGATGATGGCATGAAGTTGGTGCCCTCTCAGGCCTGGAGGTTAGGGGTAGCCAGTCTGTCTCTGCTTTCCAGCTGTGAGAGCTTCAGGCTGTCAGGCAGGGAGGTTGGCCTTGGGGGGTAGGCATAGAAGGAGTAGTGGAGCATAGCAGAGCCCTAGGGCACAGGCCTGAGCACAGCCAGTCCTCTCTGTGAACACGATAACACAATACTTAAGGACCCACACTGTTCCTTATTTGCTCTCTAACCATCCTCTTCTTCGCAGCTCTTACCAGAATTTAAATTATGTGGATTTAGTTGTTTGTTTACTTATTTCACCTTCTTGTCTACTTGGTCACCTGCCACAGGGCAGGAACAATGTCTAATCTGCCCCCTGCTGTATACCCAGAGCCCAGCACAGTGCATGGCTCAGAGGCAATTCACATCAGTGATCGTGAGTGAATGAATTTGTAAAGTGAAAGGTAGATGAAGGACCTCCCAGCCCCTTGCCCCTTGTCATGTTACTTTGGAATTGGGGATGTGAGGTGTCCTCTCACTGGTGTAGTTGAAGGAAGGTGCAGGATACGGTTCAGGTTCCTTGGTGGTCCCAAGTTCCCTGGGTAGGGAGGTTCTGTGTGCCTATGAGGAAGTAAGAGTCAGGCATTCTCCCGGGAGTGGGGTGCCCCCACCAGCTTTCTCAGGCCTTCTGGAGAACTGGTCCCACCGGGCCTTGAGTCCTTTCCTGCCTTGGGGTGAAGGACACCCAGACAACCGCAGGAGTTGGCCAGCAGGACTGAACGGCTGTAGCATGCCCCAAGAGCCCGGAGCACGTTCCACACCTACAGTGGGAGCTGCAGGAGCCTCCTGGCCCTGGGAGCTTCAGAGGGGTCCGCAGCCAGGCACACCTGCAGGGGGCCTCAGTGAGAGCTAGACATTGGAATTGCTCTACACAATTGCTGCCTTGGAAATTCAGACTTGAAATGAGAAATCAATGGAGGATTGAATTGATGTTTCTTTTATGAGTCTGTGATTGTTGTAAAAAGAGGCATGTCAAGTGCTTGGTGAGACCCATGAAGGATTCTCTAAAAAACACTGAGGCGAACCAGACCTTGTAGGGAAAAACGGGCCTCATGGAGACTGAAGTTACAAACATGGACCAGGGCCAGTGTTTATCATGAAGGGGGTGAACAGAGATTTGAGGAGGGTGCAGAGCGAGAGGAAACTCATCATTTTTATTAAGGAGTTGACAAGAATAGGATCGCGTCTTGTCTTTGCCTTGCGTTAAGCAGTAAAAGGAAGGGATAGGCTGGAGGGCTGGGAGCAGGGTGGCGGCAGGTACGTGCAGTCAGTATGCCTCTGCTGGAGGGAGTGGCCAGGCCACAGACATGGGACCCCACATAGCAGTCCTCACACTCCTCATGTGAGGTCCTCAGGAAGGCATTCGTGTCTCGAGACTGTTTCAGAGACCCATATCTTCTCAGGGGAATGCCAAGGCTCAGGTCAGAGACTTGTTCAGTTTTTAAGAGACTGTCTGGAGCACACACCCTGCCCTAATAAGTCAATATTTCTGTTCCTCCTGGAGGCCTGACATTCCAAAGTGTGGCAGTTCGGGCTCTTGTAGATGTTGGAATTCCTAAGAGTCTCTCTGGAGGACAGGTAAGATGTCAGTGGGAACACACATACACACATGCACGTGCATGTGTGCACACACGGCTAGCATGTCCATGGAAACTGCCTTGGCTTGGAATGAGCAGGGCTGCCTCTCAATGAGGTATTCCTTCCCTCACCATACAGCACCGGAGCCATCGCTATGTGTAGAGAAGTGTTACTGGGAGGTATCTTAGTCAGCCTACAAGCCCTAGTTCCAAAAGTAAGAATGCATCATTCAGTTTTGAGTGGGTTATGAATAACTTGCTACAACTAAATACAGTGAATATCCTCAACCTAGAATAAGGAGTCTGTTAGATCAATTTGAAACCATTAAAATCACTTCAACCTTTCATTTAGATAGAGGGATTTGGCAAGTGGCTTGAAAATCAAAATTAAAAATAGCATGGGAAGCAGCAGATGGAGAATATGAGTTGATGCTTTACCCTATAGACCCAGGAGGCCCGCCTGCCCTTCCCAGACAACTGGCCAGTGAATTATTGGGTCAACTGAGGACCTCTGCCAAGCGCCTGTTCATGCCTCCCTCGTGTGTGGTAAAAGGCATGAATGCAGCAGTTCATCTAGACTTGAGCTTTGGTGCTAAACTTTCTGGCTTAGTGTGGAGTCGGATTTCTAGAAATCACATATTCAAATCATGGGATTTATGAGCCCCATTACAGATAAACATTGAAGCCATTAAAAAATTGGCAAATACCTAGGATCCTATTTTAAGGGCATGAGAGGATTTTATATATGTTTACTTTTACACCATAAACTCCAGCTGCCTCATTACCTCACTCAAGGCAAAAAGATAAAAAGATAACTGAAAAGAAATGTGAAAGGCTTTCAAGGTACTGTTTTCTCTAAAGGGTTTGGGACTTTCCAACTTTTGGGGTTTTTTTTTAATGGTAGCGACTGATGCATCAGATACTATATTAGGTAAAGAATTATAAGAAGAACGTAAAAAAATGTGAAATTCTCAAATGAGACTTCTTTAGTAGAAAATTGTTAGTTAAAAGAAAAAAAGCAAAATTACCCATACAAAAGGAATGTGGAGTCATTGCTGGGACCCGAGGCCAACTCTGGCCAGAAGGTTTTGGGTCAGAAGCTTGCATGTCCTGCCCACCTGCCCTGGACTGTCTGGAAGACTCTGCTGGGTGGGAGTGGCAGAATGGGCCTGGCCATGCCGCTTCACCTCTACATGGACATTTCAGCTGGTGACAGGAATGGGGAAGGTTCCAGCAGACCCACTATCACAAAAAAACTTACAGAGGGAGTCCCCCGGTGATAGTCCCGTTTAGTCATTGAGACTTAACTCAGAAGAGAGTGAAAAGGCTGTGGTAAAATACAATTTGCTTAAATTGGAAAGGGTTCTGTCATCTGGTAAGTTTTAATTGCATGATAAGGTTTGAATCCGTGAACACCAGAAGCCAGCCTTGTGCAGGGTCCCTTGGGTGTGACTGTGTGATAATAGGGAGGCTCTGACAAAGGCTGGCTGAGGGTGAAAAGCTAGGTTAAGATTCACCTGTGAGACACTGCTCACCTGTGTGTGTGAGGGATGGCTGCACTAGCTTACCTGTGGGGGAGGGCTGTACTAGCTCACCTGTGGAGGGGGGGGTGGAGGGCTGCAGTAGCTCACCTGTGTCGGGGGAGGGCTGCACTAGCTCACCTGTGTGTGGGGGAGGGCTGTACTAGCTCACCTGTGTGTGGGGGGAGGGCTGGACTAGCTCACCTGTGTGTGTGTGGAGGGCTGGACTAGCTCACCTGTGTGTGTGGGGGGAGGGCTGGACTAGCTCACCTGTGTGTAGGGGAGGGCTGGACTAGCTCACCTGTGTGTGTGTGGGAGGGCTGTACTAGCTCACCTGTGTGTGTGGGGGAGGGCTGTACTAGCTCACCTGTGTGTGTGTAGGGGAGGCCTGTACTAGCTCACCTGTGTGTGGGGGAGGGCTGTACTAGCTCACCTGTGTGTGTGGGGGAGGGCTGTACTAGCTCACCTGTGTGTGGGGGGGAGGGCTGCAGTAGCTCACCTGTGTGTGTGGGGGGAGGGCTGGACTAGCTCACCTGTGTGTGGGGGGGAGGGCTGGACTAGCTCACCTGTGTGTGTGTGTAGGGGAGGGCTGGACTAGCTCACCTGTGTGTGTGGGGGAGGGCTGTACTAGCTCACCTGTGTGTGTGTAGGGGAGGCCTGTACTAGCTCACCTGTGTGTGGGGGAGGGCTGCAGTAGCTCACCTGTGTGTGTGGGGGAGGGCTGTACTAGCTCACCTGTGTGTGGGGGGGAGGGCTGCAGTAGCTCACCTGTGTGTGTGGGGGGAGGGCTGTACTAGCTCACCTGTGTGTGGGGGGGGAGGGCTGTACTAGCTCACCTGTGTGTGGGGGGAGAGGGGCTGTACTAGCTCACCTGTGTGTGTAGGGGAGGGCTGCAGTAGCTCACCTGTGTGTAGGGCGGAGGGCTGGACTAGCTCACCTGTGTGTGTGGGGGGAGGGCTGCACTAGCTCACCTGTGTGTGGGGGGGAGGGCTGCAGTAGCTCACCTGTGTGTGTGGGGGGAGGGCTGTAGTAGCTCACCTGTGTGTGGGGGAGGGCTGTAGTAGCTCACCTGTGTGTGTGGGGGAGGGCTGTACTAGCTCACCTGTGTGTGTAGGGGAGGGCTGTACTAGCTCACCTGTGTGTGGGGGGGAGGGCTGGACTAGCTCACCTGTGTGTGTGGGGGAGGGCTGTACTAGCTCACCTGTGTGTGTGTGTAGGGGAGGGCTGTACTAGCTCACCTGTGTGTGGGGGGAGGGCTGTACTAGCTCACCTGTGTGTGGGGGGGGAGGGCTGTACTAGCTCACCTGTGTGTGGGGGGAGGGCTGTACTAGCTCACCTGTGTGTGGGGGGAGGGCTGTACTAGCTCACCTGTGTGTGATGGGGGAGGGCTGGACTAGCTCACCTGTGGGGGAGGGCTACTATAGCTCACCTGTGTGGGGGTGGAGGGCTGTACTAGCTCACCTGTATAGCGGGGAGGGCAGCACTGGCTCACCTGTAGAATGAAGGTTGTACTAGCTCATCTGTCGGGAGGGGAGGCCTGCGCTGAGGCCCGGCTGATCAGAAAGGGAAGAAAAGAGGGTCACTCTGATTGCCATCATCTCAAAACGTTTAATACTGTCACAGTCCGAAAGGAAGAGCTAAGGTGCTTGTCCAGTAGCCCAATCTCCAAGTCCATCTTTGATCTGAATGTTGAGATCAAGGATGAGAAATACCTTTTTGCCCCATCGGGATTGTCCATCCAGGGAACTCCCTCCGTTTCCCACTGACTCACTTAGGGCTGTATCTGCTTCTCTGAGGAAACGCTCAGTGGGGTCACCCACTTGCCTGAATAGGTCCTGAGAAAAGCCTCTTCCTGGTGTTCCTCCTCCTTTCTGAGCATAAGTATGTCTCACAGGGCGAAGGGGAAAGGAAGTGGACTTACTCTGCCAACGCCCCTCCGTTGAAGTCGAAAGTGGTATCAGTGGTGCAGGCGAGGGTTTGGCATCCCACCAGATGCACCTGCCAGTCCTGCCAGTCCCGCTTCCTCACACGGCCCTCCCTCTGATCACCATGATGTCTGTCCTGTGAGGGAGCCACCGTTTGCACCAACGCCGCCTCCTCCCCTCCATGGTGGTCCACTCCTGCCCACCTCTCTGGGTTCCTCGCAAGCATTTTCTCCAGGCGCACGCTCCACATGTCCAGGCAGAAGGCAGAGCTGCTGCCCGTGCCCCGGAGTTTCTCATGCCTGCCACAGGCCTGCTCCTTCCTGATTCCTCTCTTCACATGGATCCAGATTCTGGGAATGTTCTCCTGATGCTGGAGGTCCAGGACTTTGCTTGGCATCTGGCACTTAGTGGGCACTTTTTTTTTTTTTCTGAGACAGTCTCGTTCTGTGGCCCAGACTGGAGTGCAGTGGCATGATCTCAACTCACTGCAACCTCCACCTCCCGAGTTCAAGCGATTTTCCTGCCTCAGCCTCCTAAGCTGAGAATACAGGTGCCTGCCACCATGTCCGGCTAATTTTTGTATTTTTAGTAGGGACGGGGTTTCACCATGTTGGCCAAGATGGTCTCTATCTCCTGACCTTGTGATCCGCCCGTCTTGGCCTCCCAAAGTGCTGCGATTACAGGCGTGAGCGACCACGCCCGGCCTAGTGGGCACTATTTAAAGGCTCATTGACCATAGAATATACAGCACCAAGGGTGAACCCTGGTCTCAACTGTGGACTCTGGTGACGGTGATGCATGCGGACTCAGCGATTGTAACCAGTGTACAGGTTGGTTCCAACCTGTGCATCTTGGTGCAGGATGTCGATAGTGGGGAACTTCAGAGGTGGGAGAGACAGGGGTATATTGGAAATCTCTGGACCTTACACTCGATTTTGCTGTGCACTGAAAACTGCTCTAAAAGTTAGTCTATTTTTTAATAAAGCCTTATTGAATGTTTGGAATGAATAGTTTCAAGAGTTGGAAGGAATCTCAACAGATGATATTTTAATACATGTCGTAGTTGGCAGTGTTTTAGGTAACTTTTCTTTGCCTTGTGTTTTATTGTTGCAGGGTGTGAAGAAGTTTGATGTGCCCTGCGGAGGAAGAGATTGCAGCGGGGGCTGCCAGTGCTACCCTGAGAAAGGTGGACGTGTAAGTCACAGCATTGCAATAAGTAATATTATCTTCCTCATACAGTCATGCCTCGCTTCACGACGGGGATACCTTCTGGGACACATGTGGCTGGGCAATTTCGTCATTGCTTGAATATCCTAGAGAGTACTCACACAAACCTAGGTGGTGTGGCCTACTACACATACAGGCTATGTGATGGAACCTGTCACTCCTAGGCTACAAACCTACACGTAGGCAATTGCAACACAGTAGTATTTGTATATCTAAATGCAGAAAAGGTACAGTAAAAATATTTAAAATGGGACTCCTGTATAGGGCGGTTACCACGAACAGAGCTTGCGGGACTTAGAAACTGCTCTGTCTGCATCAGGGAGTGAGGGGCGCGTGGATGTGAAGGCCTGGGGCGTGACTGGCACCACTGTAGACTCCGTAAACGCTGGATCTTAGGCGGCCCTACACTTAAGTTTTCAATATTTTTCTTTCTTCAGTAATAAATTAACCTTAGTTTACTATAACTTTTTTACTTTACAAACTGTTAAACTTTGTAAACTTGTTGACTCTTTTTGTATAACACTTAGCTTAAAACACACGTCGTACAGCTGTACAAACGTGTTTCCTTTTTCTGTGTTCTTATTCAATGATTTTTCTATTTAATTTTTGTTTTTTTACTTTTTAAACTTTTTTGTTAAAAACAAAGAAACAGACATGGAAGCTGAGGCCTACACAGGCTCAGGATGATCAGTATCACTGTCCTCCACCTCCACATCTTGTCCCACCAGAAGGTCTTCCAGGTAGTAACGCGCATGGAACCGTCTTCCCCTCTGGGAACAATGCCTTCTTCTGGACTCTTCCTGAAGCATCTGCCCGAGGCTATTTTACACTTAGCATATAAATAGGAGTATACTCCAAAATAACGATAAAAGGTAGAGTATAGTAAATGCAGAAACCAGGGACACAGTTGCTTATCACCAAGTGTCACACACTGCATGTAACTGCATGTCCACACTCTGATGCAACCAGGAACGCAGTAGGTCTATCCACACCAGCACCGCCACAAACATGTGAGTCATGCGTTGGGCAGATCTGGTGTCATCTTAGGGGACCACTGTCTTCAGTGCAGTCTGTTGTTGACCAAAAAGTCGTGATGCGGTGCCTAATTGTACTTCCGTGTGAAATGAGAGTGTCTTAAATTGCCTGATTAAGTCATTGCATACTTTGCTAAGAAATTTAATACAATTGTATTCTCTTCCACTAGAACAAACAATAATATAATGCAAAATTGGGTCAATGTATACCACTTTCCTACAAAATTGAGAACAATTTTAATTTTCACAAGCATCTTTTCTTTCGTTCATTGTTCATTGTAAGTACATATGTGTGTTTGCATGTGTGTTTATATGTACATATATAAAGCAATGATGTTTTATACTTTTACATAAGCAAAAATGTCATAAAAATATTCTGTAAAGAAAAGCGTAATTAGTTGCATTTATACTGCAATATAGTTATACAAACTAGAGGGCACTGGCAGTTGTATCATTGCTAACAATTCTCACTTTGAAAATACTCATTCCCTGAATGTCTTTTATGTGGTCCATCTGATAGATAAGTAAGAGGAAAAAAGGGTACCCCAAATTATCACCATTACATCTGGCAGAATTTGAAATATTGCCCTAATATTGGATTTAATATTGGATTTAAAACTGATGCCTTTAAAACTGAGTCTTGGTGTTACTTGGTTTAAAAATTATTATTTATATGTGCACGTTTAAGTCCATCTTGCATCTGCGAAGGTGTAGGGAGTAGCATTTTATTTTATGACACAGCCTCCTTGCCTTTATTCTCTGGACTCATGCATCTGCCCTAGGACTCATGCTTGTCTACACCTTCGTTTGGCAAATGCCAGGTTGTCAAGGCAACTGGAAACTCTTGCCTGCATTGCCCTGTTGTTGTTGGAATCAGAAATTATAACAGCCCTTGGGTGTCCAAATGAGTTTCCCCAAGTTGAATCCTGAAGTCAGTTTCTACCGTAGCCATTCCCCATCCTTACCTGCCAGGAGGAACGACCCTCTGCTGGAGCTTGGCCTCCGGGGCTGGGGTGCGACGCCGCTGCCTCCTCTCCTGTGTCCGCTCGACAAAATCAAGCGGCCACAGTTCGTGATAGGGAACCTCTTTATAAATGCTGTCATCCTATTTGCTGACCTGTGACCGATCATTATTTCACTGTCAAAAATCACAACTGAGGAGGCTTCCTGCCCCTTGGATCAAAGCTCCCGTCTCTCCACCTGCTACGTTCATTATTAGTTGCAATTCTCAAAGCAGTTGTTTCTGTTTTGGTTAAGCATTCCTCTGCCTGCAGTGGGGACTTTATGGTTTAGAAATTGCTGGTTGAAGATCATTTATCAGCACTTAACAAGGCTAAATAATTTTTAAGTTTATGGAAGCCATTTCACGAGATGTAAAATTCCCCCGGGTCCCATGCTATAGATTTTCGCAACGATGCTTCTGCTGCAGTGATGAGAATGCCTGACTGCAGACTCTCCACCCCGCAGCCCTTGACTGACTCAGCCTTATATGGGCATGGATAGAATTGGTGGTATACACGTATCTGCGAGACTAGCTGTGTGGGATGGAGTTACTGTCTAGCGGGACTCTGCATTCTTCTCCATGTCATCAGACAAACAGAACCCAAACAAACTGAGTAGAGGTGACCGGGTCTGTTCCTTTTCACTTTCTGTGATTATTTAATGCAGAATCAACATAGTAACATTTTCCATAGTGCCTTTAGGAGAATTTTATTCTTCAGCAAACATAGCTAGTTCAGATTATTTCAGTATATAATGGCATCTGCATAGCAGTGTACTGTTACGTGATGCCAGAGGTTTTTTCAATGAGGTTATTAAGAGGGAATTTCTAAGGATCCCCAAGGCTCTGTGATTTCGTGAAGCCACAGTGCAGGCATTGAGACCTTTTTCTTTCCCAGTGTCCCTAAGGAAGGAAACACCTTGAGTCTCTTTCTGTACTTTGCCAAGTAAAATGAAAGATCGACACCTTCTGGTTAATGTGATTAACATGAGTAATGCAGAACTCTGTGTGTGCTTGGCTTTCCGCTAGTTATTCAGACGGGTTATCAACACTGATCCAATTAGGCTGTGATTGGCAGCTGTGTGAAGGGTTGCACAAAAGACAGAGGCAAACGATACCCCTGCCCCGAGGCCTGGACTGTGGGATCCACTGTGCTCACGCGGCCTGAAATCTGGTTGTACCTGTACCTCTGGGTACTGCGTGATGCTTGACACTGTCGTTTCACTGGGCCGAGACCCATGCTGCCAAGGGACCACACAGAGCCAGTCACTGGGGTGTGTTAACAATCAGCACACAGGCTGCCCTGTTAATTCAGGTGAGACCCTGGACATTCACCAATAAAGCGATAGAAATGGCTGATGATAAAAGGTAAGAAAGAGATCAGTGATGCCATTTATCATTTTCTACAGAGTATATTCCTGGAGATAGTCTCCTGTATGTTACAGGAGACATTTACCCTCAGGACTGTTGCATCTATTGTATTAAAACATTTTTAAGATAGAGTATCTATTTCAAGACTACAAATCCAGTGCATGTGGCTTAACTATTTTTTAATTAACAGATTTTCCCAAATGCGTTCTTGCAGAAGCAGAGCTCTGTCTGCCCTACGTTTGCATTGATAGTATTTTTTTGAAGTAAGATAATACATAAAAATAGCAGCTGGACAGAACTTGCTGTCGAAAGGGCTGTGTGCATAGTTTGTTCTTTCCCACAGCTTCCCCTGGGGTGACTCCCGTCTCTTTTCCCTCTGGTGCTACTGTAACAGCCCTGGAAATGCCTGGCTGCAGACTCTCCACGCCCCAGCCCTTGGCTAGCTCAGCCTTTTATGGGCATGGTACCCCAGCTCATCTGTGCATCACCATGGTGACAGCCAACATCGGAAGTTGTACGTCACTGGATAACTTTTGGACACTAAGCAGAAATCACAAGCATACTATGGATTCCAGTTCCAGATGGATTCTCATGTGACCAGTGAATGAGCTTTGGGTCAAATTTATGGAGTTTTGTTCTCTATCCTTGGGCGATGAGTGATGGACTCTCCTAGCAGGGAGAGAATTGCTTCCTGGACAGAACCAACCGGTCCCATAGATAATTCCAGCAAGCCACAGAGTTGAGGCATGAAGAGGCAAGGTGGGAGCTGTATTCCAGCTGCTGGGCATGACCCACTTCCCCTCCCTGGGCAGAGCTGGGAGGAGCTGAGCCAGGAGCCAGCCCATGTCCTGTAGTTCACATAGGAGCACACTGACTTCAGGAGGGAAATGGCTTCTGCAAATCTCACACCCAGATTGTGGTAGAGTCCAAAACAAAACTGAAGTCTGGGGACTTAGACAAATTCTTTTTCCAGCATAGTCGTCTTTTGTGTCCATACTCCTCTTCCAATGTGTCAGCCTAGAAGAGTGAGGCTCTCCGGGGTGCAGGGAAGAACACAGGCAGCATGAGAAGAGAGTTTCCCCTCGTTATGCAAGAGTTATGCTTCCCTAGTTAACTCTCTAACCACCTCTTCAGTTGTTTTGTGAATTAAAAAAAATAACTTTAACAAATGATCAGGACTTTATTGTTATGTGAGGGTCTGTATTTCAAATAATCTCTAGTAAGTATATTGGAATAATTATAAATTATAAGTTCTGATTCATTGGCACTGCATGTTCTCAGATTTACCCCTCCACTGAATACCAGGCAATCATCCAGACAAGGCTGCCTAGACCTTCCACTAGCACCTTCCACTGCAGCCCTCCCAGGCTCAAGCAATTCTCCTGCCTCAGACCCTCAAGGAGCTGGGACTGTAGCCATGCACCACCACACCCGGTTAATTTTTGTATTTTTTTTTTTTTTGTAGAGATGGGTTTTTGCCATATTGCCCAGTCTGATCTTGAACTCCTAAGTTCAGGCAATCCGCACACCTCAGCCTCCCAAACTGCTGGGATTACAGGTGTGAGCCACCACACCCAGCCTTCTTTTTCTATTCTCTTTTCAGTTTTCTTTCTTTATACACCATGGAGATGGAAGGCAGTTGAATGGAAAGCATCAAAGTTAGTTTCAGTTACAGAATTTCTAATAGAGTTATCAGCACCATGCAATGTAAAGGTTAATAGTATAGAAAGCAGTAGAGGGGCAGGTAGGAAATCGGAGTCAACAGAGAAGACGACTTTGCTTTGCTTGTTAACTCACCTAGAATATTGTGAAAGTCTTGGATTTTTCCAAGTAAGGTTAATTTTAGTTCATTATTTCAATAACTTAGCCAGGTTCCTGTTCCCCCCAAACATCTGATTTTTGACCATAAACTCTGATCAGATAGATTGTTTTAATTTTTTTAAGGACATCGACCTTCACAGGCCACCTCCTGTGTCCTAAGGCACTTGGGTGTTCCAGAAATTAGTAAATGTGAAGACTGGTTGGATAACTCCAACTTGTTGGGAACTAGGAGATGGGCAGATGGCTGTGCCGCATGACAACAGGGAAAAGAGAACCCACGTTGTCAGCCCCTGAACTACTGAGTGTAGGTCCCGACATCACTCAGCATGCATCCAAGCAGGGCCCACAGTGCCCCCTGTGGCCTGGCAGCTGCAGCTGAGAGCCTGGAGACCATGCTTCCGGAAGGTTGCAATTGACAAGCTCGCTCAAGTAAGCAGCGGCTGAGTGTGCAGGGCAACAAGTTGTGTTTAGTGAGTACATTTTTTCATGTAACTCAGAGTTTCCCACAGTCTATGGGTCCCTGGACTTGGGTCAAATAATCCTTAGCCTCACCAGATTTCTTAAATTCAACAATATAAATCAAAGTAAAAGAAACCAGAGAGAAACTGAGCAGAAAAAGCCGCCAAGAGAAGAGGGAATGGGTGCTCAGAGTGGGATGGAGGCAGATAATGAGAAGCCAAGAAAATTCCTTGTCTTTGGCTCTTGCTGTCAGCTCAGAGGGGTCATCCTGAGATAAAAAAAAAAAAAAATGAGCTCCCAGCCTCCGGGAAGGAAAGGAGAGGGTGCCCCACACAGATATGAAGCAAAGCCATTAGCAAGATATTCCCTCTAAGGAGAGCAGTGGTCTTGCCAACGGCATCTTCTATTGTGTATTGCCAATCATAAACCTTACCCTTCTGTGTAGAGAGCCAAGATTTTAAAATAAAACCCCAAGGAGAGAATTGCAAGGCCCGGGCAGCAGGGGTTCTTTCATGTGGCTGTTCCCGTGGCTGGAGGGGTTCTGAAATTTTTGTATTTTTAGTAGAGATGGGGTTTCACCTGTTGGCCAGGCTGGTCTCAAACTTCTGACCTCAGGCAAGCCACCCGCCTCGGCCTCCCAAAGTGCTGAGATTACAGGCGTGAGCCGCCGCACCCAGCCTCTGTCTTAGTTCTTTGAAGATGTGTGCCTGTGTGGAATTAAAACGTCAGTGCTGTAGCAGACCGCTTTGCAAACCACCTGCAGTTTTTCCAGACAGAAACTTTTTAATGGTGCGCCCAGCATACTTAGCAAAAGAAATCTCCAGCATTTTACACGCTGCACAGAAAGGGCAAGAAATTAGTCAGACATAGCAGAAACACTACTTGGCTTCCAGGCTTTTATAGCCCTGTCTGCACATAGCTCTCACTCACTTTCAGAACCACGCAGTTATTTTTAGTGTGGCTTTGGAGCAAAGGTGGCCTGGCTCATCCAGCACTGCAGGGGCTGCAGCAACTGGTGCTGCAGCAACTGGGTCTGTGGGTGAGCTCCAAACTGGCCCATTTTCTATCAAATCCTCAATGGTGTTATAATGGTTCTTTTGACATAAAATATTTATCATATGGGGTGGGATGGCGAGTGGAGGAGGGGCCAGAAATTTGTAATTGCTTCTCTCTTCATCAGCTGCATAATTGACTCAATTCTACGACAGTTTATTAAAAGTCCCACTTCAAGAAAATGAAGAAAATGGTTAAATCTCAATGGAAAGAAAGAGCCGCATTATGTTCTGAAGCTCCAAGTTTCAGAAAATATTCTTTTTGTAAATATTTAAGCCCAGTAGGTCACCCATCTTGGTCTTACTTTCCTGAAACCCTGACTTTATATTGCATTTTCTTTTCATCCAGGATTTACTGTCTAGAATAGTCTTACACAGTTTCTGTGAGTTTCCGTCTCTCCACTCTCCCCAGATCCTCCCTCTACCCCTGGCTGCAAACTCACAGGGATTGGATGTTCAGTGTGGTAACTGCTGGGCACATTCAGCTATTTCTTTTTTTTTTTTTTTTTTTTTTTTTTTTTTTTTTTTTGAGGCGGAGTCTCGCTCTGTCGCCCAGGCTGGAGTGCAGTGGCGCGATCTCAGCTCACTGCAAGCTCCGCCTCCCGGGTTCCCGCCATTCTCCTGCCTCAGCCTCCCGAGTAGCTGGGACTACAGGCGCCGCCACCTCGCCCGGCTAGTTTTTTTGTATTTTTAGTGGAGACGGGGTTTCATTGTGTTAGCCAGGATGGTCTCCATCTCCTGACCTCGTGATCCGCCCACCTCGGCCTCCCAAAGTGCTGGGATTACAGGCTTGAGCCACCGCGCCCGGCCTCAGCTATTTCAATTTCAGTTCTAATTAATTAAAATGAAATGAAATTTCAAATTCAGTTCTTCCGTTCACCAGCCACACCTCAAGTACTCGCATAGCCACAGCTCCAGAAGATGACTGCTCTGTTTACTTCTGTATTCCTGGGGCCTACGTGGGGCCTGACACATGATAGATATACACTAAATATTTGTTGAATGAATACATATTGTTTTTAAATTTTAGTAGCCAACTGTGGCAATGCATAATCCACTGCCTGTGTTAGGGGCCAAGTTTCCTGTCTTTCAAGGCATTTTCTCTCTCTTTTTTTTGAGACGGAGTTTTGCTCTTGTTGCCTGGGCTGGAGTGCCGTGGTGCCATCTCGGGTCACTGCAACCTCCACCTCCTGGGTTCAAGTCATTCTTCTGCCTCAGCCTCCCGAGTAGCTGGGATTACAGGCATGCGCCACCACACCCGGCTAATTTTGTATTTTTAGTAGAGATGGGGTTTCTCCATGTTAGCCAAGATGGTCTCGAACTCCTGACCTCGGGTCATTCGCCTGCCTCCGTCTCCCAAAGTGCTGGGATTACAGGTGTGAACCACTGTTCCTGGCCTGGCATTTTCTTTAATTAGAACTATATCCTCATTGAATGGAGCACCAAAGTATGAACCTCGAGACTTTGTCACAAAGGGCTCTGTGACCTTGGGTAGGACACATGACTTCTTTAAATGAGTCTCCTGAGGGCTTCTCACCTTGCTCAAATGGGCCTGCCAGAGCTTTGCACACTCCTCACCCTATCCTTCTCTCTGCACCTCCCCTTTCTCCACGCATACCCTTGGCTCTCCAAGAGTCACTGTGGCCCCCTTGCAGCCCCTGCTGCTGGGGCCTCCTTCCCGGTTCATTGACTCTTCCCTTCTCTTAGATCAGTGCCTTACATGCAGTAGCTGATAGAAACTACATATTTGAGTGTTGAAGGAATGTAAAACTCCATTGCTAAAAGGAAGCTAGGACCTTTCTTAGGATGAAAGAAAATGCCACTTCCGAAGCTCAACACTCCATCAGATTGACAGGTTAGCTGGGATCAGATAATAATAGCTATTTCATGTCTTGGTTAAAAACCTCACACAGACTCCAAAGAACTGTTGATAAACTAGAGTAAAAGGAATTCATAGTTGCATTCTTATAAACCAAACAAAAACGCTGACTTTCGAAATCCTTCTTTCTGACCATCTGATGGAAAGTTTTGACAAGTATAGCACTGAATCATTTCCCCCTCTCTGTTAGAGAAGAAATGGCAATCTTCAAAGACCATCGTTTTGTTTTCTTGGCTTCCAATTCATTCTTAGTAAACAATTGCAGGATTTCTAAAAGACCAGACCATAGTAGTTACCAGACAATGAGATGCTTTCTAAAACTTACTTTGAATAGAAATGTTTTCTCTGAATCTGTCTTCCCTCATGCAGCAGGAAGAATGTCTAAAGCTATGGTACCTTCGTAGAGAAACAGCGTCCACAGTCAGTCTTCCCAGTGGGGTTTGTGTCAGCAGTCCTTTAGAGGTGGTCTACACAAGAGTCTAAACGTTCCTGTCTGTAAACAGTCTTCTACGAGACTGCTTTAATAATAAAGAGAAAACCACTAGATTGTTTTGCAACATGTTGAAATTACGGTGGTTGTTTTCTTCTGGAAACAGTAAAATAATAGCCAAGGGGAGAAAATGGCAGAAATGATCAAACCAAGGAACTGTACGCGCATTTTCCTCACTGCGGGGCCTTTGAATTTGCCAGCTAAATGCGGCACGCAGTGGGTATGCCAGGAAGGAGGAACCCCAGGGAGGAGGAAATGGGGGTCCCTTCATCTCTGCTTTATTTTGTCCATCATTGAATCAGAAGGACATGGTTAGTGTCCTTCATCCTCGAACGGTGAAGATGCTGCATACATTGTGTATTACTATCATTGGCATTAGGGTAAATGAACATATAGTAAGTGTATTTTTAAATGAAACTGTCATTTCAAAATGTCCTTCGGAAACTGGTCAACCTGAGGCCCTGAGCTGCCTGCACTTCTGAGCCCTCTGGCATCTCACCCAAATTTGTTCATTGTGGTGTAGACAACCGAAGCGCTCAAGGCGTCCAAGGTCTGACTCACCTGGGAAGGACAAAGCGGGTCTTCCAAAGGCCACATGTCCCCACCGATTAGAAAGATTAAAAGACCCCTGTCCCTTTGCTTTCTGTGTCCAGCCTAGAAGTTTGCGTTCTAGGAGAATGGCAGCAGCCGGACACCTCCCAAGAACCCGATGCCAGCCCCGTATCGATGGCAGCTTCCTGCGAAGCCACTGTGAGCGCGTGAAAAATCCCCGCCGTAGGAACAAAAGTTTTTGTGTCTAAAACACTGTTAGGGTGAATAACTCTTAGAGGTTTGGAACCAGAAATAAAGAAAAAGAAAAAGAACAAAATAAAATGGAAGTAATTAATGTTGGGTAAATAATATCTTTGGCCTAACAAGTTCTTGGCTCCATTGTCAGCATCCGTGTTTTCTGTTAAATTGTTGTCTTTGTGAGGCATTATTCCAGTTCTTCCTCTTAAAGTCTGTTTTGAATAAAGCAACTGAAGGTTGGATGAATTCTATAGTGAGCGTGATCTCTCTCTAATGAAAATTAAAGTTCTGGCAGGTCTTAGTTCTGCATGGTAGTAATTATTTTTAAGAAAATGCACTTTAGGTGGTGATTTTGGCATTGTAAAAGTCTTATGGAAATAAGAGATGTATGTCAAGAGAACCTTACTATCAAAATCAGTTTTGTGCATTGCACCCATGCGTAGCATCTGTCAATGAAACCAGCCTTTCTCAGGTTTGGTGAAAGGAATATTGCCATGGTCTTTAAGGACTGATGAGTTTCCACTAATTTAGAGGAAAATTAACAGAATCCTATGAGTCTGGAGGAAGCAGTTCGCTTTGGTTTGTGTCGCTTTTAGCATACTACTCATTTCAACCCCGCTTAGAGAAGTGGCAGATCTTATACCCTCAGGCAGCTGGGATATGCCAGCCACAGAGGGCAAGATCCATAAATCTTTAACAGATTTTACTGTGCATGTCCACAGCCCCAACCGACCATACCATTGCAACCTGAAAGAAAGAGAGGATTGAATAAGCAGTCCAGAAAATTCAAGCAAAACTCTGAAACAGGAAGCCAGGCTTCCTGCACTTGAAGGCCTTGGGGTAAATTCCTCATCATTTAGCACCTGAAATTTTACAAATATTTGGCCTTTTCTTAGAAGAATGATGAATTATCGGTCTAGAACATTGACTCGTCTTCTCCCAGCCCCGTATTCAGGAAGGACAGAAGAATGCATTGGAGACCAATGAATATCCACTCTGTTCTAAGGACTCCAGGGAGAGAAATTGGACAGACTTTACTGGTAACTTAATGAAAGACGAAAAAGGCGTAGGTTTAAATATATCCAGAGTAAAATTCACAAAGGCCTCAAGTCATTAAAAGTATTACATATCCAACTCCCAAAAGTTGAACTAAGAAAGTTCCTCTTCTTCAAAATAAGGTTTTACTTAGAGACTTTCAGTCCCACTTAAAACTTCAAAGCAATAAGCTTCATTTCACAGCTCCACTAAATGAAACCTAATGGTAGACATGCCTTTGACTAGACATAAAGTAAGCATGCTTTCTAGAGAAAATAAATAGAGAGGAGGTTTCTTTCTATTTCCGTATCAGTTTCACCTCTTTCTAGAAATGATTGCTCGTCTGGACAGCATTTGTCATGAGTTTGTTTTCACTGTAAAGAGTGAAGGGGAGAGATGACCAGGGAGTGATACCCAGCTGCTCATCTTCAAGGATTGTGTAGGAGTTGAGCGGACGAGGTTTCACTGCAGAAAGCCAGTATTGTCAAGAAGCATCCTGAGAACATGTATAATCTCTGCAAATGATAGAATAGTTATATTAGTGCCCTAATGTATTATATTTAAGCTATTTTTCTACTTCCCAATCAACTAAGGCCAAAGAAAAGGGGGGCTGAGCTAAATAATAGCATTAAGATGTTTAATGTGAAATCCAAGAACTCTAAAATAATGCAATTAGGCCAGGCGCAGTGGCTCACGCCTATAATCCCAGCACTTTGGGAGGCCGAGGCGAGCAGATCACGGGGTCAAGAGATGGAGACTGTCTTGGCCAACATGGTGAAACCAGGTCTTTACTAAAAATACAAAAAAAAAAAAAAAAAAAAAAAAATCAGCTGGGTGTGGTAGCGCATGCCTGTAATCCCAGCTACTTGAGCGGTTGAGGCAGGAGAATCACTTGAACTCAGGAGTTGGAGGTTGCAGTGAGCCAAGATCACGCCATTGCACTCCAGCCTGGTGACAGAGCGAGACTCTGTCTCAATAAATAAATAAATGAATAAATAATGCAATTAGAGTTACAGTATGGCCATTCAGGTTGACCATTCCTAATCCAAAAATCCAAAATCTGAAGGGCTCCAAAATCAGAACCCTTTTGAGCACCGATGTGACGCTCAAAGGTCATCTCGTTGGAGCATTTTGGATTTCAGATTTTTCAGTTTAGAGTTGCTCAACCAGTAAGTATATGCAGATGTTTCAAAATTCAAAAAACTCCCAAATCCAAAACACTTCTGGTCCCAAGCATGTCAGATAAGGAGCACTCACCTTCTGATGAGCTTCAATCATTGTGATTAAAATCTCACACCATTCATAGAGAGCACTGTTAACACTACAGGCAAGAGCACTATTAACGCTATGGGCAAGAGCACTAACGCTAGAGGCAAGAGCACTATTAATGCTATGGGCAAAAGCACTATTAACACTACAGGCAAGAGCACTATTAACGCTACAGGCAAGAGCACTATCAACGCTACAGGCAACGGCACTATTAATGCTATGGGCAAGAACACTAATGCTACGGGCAAGAGCACTATTAATGCTACAGGCAAGAGCACTGTTAACGCTACAGGCAACAGCACTGTTAACGCTACGGGCAAGAGCACTATTAACGCTACGGGCAAGAGCACTAACACTACAGGCAGCAGCACTATTAACGCTACGGGCAACAGCACTATTAACGCTACGGGCAACAGCACTATTAACGCTACGGGCAACAGCACTATTAATGCTATGGGCAACAGCATTGTTAACGCTACGGGCAAGAGCACTGTTAACGCTACGGGCAAGAGCACTATTAACGCTACAGGCAAGAGCACTAACGCTACGGGCAAGAGCACTATTAATGCTATGGGCAACAGCACTATTAACACTACAGGCAACAGCACTAACGCTACGGGCAACAGCACTATTAACACTACAGGCAACAGCACTATTAACGCTACGGGCAACAGCACTGTTAACGCTACGGGAAATAGCACTATTAATGCTATGGGCAAGAGCACTGTTAACACTGGACAAGTGGTGCTTCCAACCAGAATGCCCATCAGCAGCACTCAGCAGGTGGCACCGTGGCATAGGCTATGGTTAATAAAATTGTAACGTAGGAAAATTTTAGCTTTGACATATGCCTACTTCTCTTCAGGAATCCCACCCTTCCCGCCCTACCTTACAAATATGCACTAACTCAGATACCTCAATGATACTCGGATGACTCCAGCCAGCCTCACCCCAAAGCTCCCCATCGCACAGATGAGCCTTCTCTCCCATCATCTACCCACCAGCCCTCAGTCCAACCCTACTTTCTTCAATTCATTGATCTCAGCACAGCGTAGGGAAGAACATGATTTTTTTAATCTTTTCCATCCTAAAGTATTAATTATCAATAGCTGCAATATACCCTGACTTCATAGGAAAACTTGTACCTCATTCTAATCACCTTCTTCTGAGCATCTCACTTTTCTTCTTAGGTCTTGGCCTTAAGATTTCAACTTGACTTTCTAGCTGCTGCCTGATCAACATGGAGTGAAGTGAAGTGATTTCCGCTTGGATTTGGAAGCTGTGCTTCTAAAACTCTGTCCTCAAATCGCATCACCCTCTTTTACCAAGCACGTTATTGCATTGCATTGGCTCACTAGTAATGTATTTCTATCAAAAAAAAAAAAAGGTTTTTTTTTTTCTTCTTTCAACAAGTGTTTTGTTTTGTTTTGTTTTTTGAGACAAACTCTCACTCTGTCGCCCAGGCTGGAGTGCAGTGGCGCGATCTCAACTCACTACAACCTCCATCTCCCGGGTTCAAGCAGTTCTCCTGCCTCCGCCTCCTGAGTAGCTGGGAGCCTGCCACCACGCCTGGCTAATTTTTTGTATTTTTAATAGAGACAGGGCTTCACTATGTTGGCCAGGCTAGTCTTGAACTCCTAAACTTGTGATCCGCTCACCTTGGCCTCCCAAAGTGCTGGGATTACAGGCGTGAGTCACCACGCCTGGCTTTGTGGGTTTGTTTTTTTTTTTAATTTCTGCTTTTTCACTCTTGGATTTCCACTTGTGCACTTAATTTTTGAACTTGATTCAGGATTTTGTTTTGATTTCTGTTAAATTGTGGAAAGATGCAGCTAAAGTTGCTGATGTGGAGATGGGGAAGTAGAGGGTGTTCTTCTGCCCTTGATTTTTCTCTCTCCCTCTCTCTTGCTTGTCTAATACTGATCTGATTCATAGACAGTCCGTGAAGATGGCTATTGACCAAAAAGGAGATTTCTAAATGTTAATTCCTACTAGTATTTTTGGGACTTTATTTTGAGGATAGCAGGGATGAAAAGGGATAGCTATGCAGCTATCTGCATACTCTCAAGTCGAATAATCAGACTGAGGAAGTCAACAAAAAGAACTTTGTGGATGGAAATGAGCTCCTTAATTCCAGAAGATTAAAAAGACTTCTTTAGTAAAAGGAAATAAAGTTTAACAAAAGGGGTGCCCTTCAAAAATGTCAGTTATCTTGGAAGGAAAGATGAGTAATGGAAATCCCTTAATCACAAAGATGAATAAGATGCGTCCTTTAAAACTGGCATTTATGGAGGACAAGGGTTCTTCACCAGCACCCCGCATCCTTTTCTAGCAGCTGCTGAAATAGTAAGAGAAGCCTTTGGAATTATCTTATTGCGTAGAATTAATTATTAATTATTCCTAGAATTAAGATACATATGGGCAAGAGCACTATTAAAGCACAATAAAGAAGCTCAGGATCTTAAAGTGAACATAATGTGCACCATATGTGTGTGTGCATGTACGCATACCTAGATCTATTTACATTGGTGTTCTGAAATTGTATACATCTTATATTTACCAAGTATTTATGTATTTTCTGTATGCGTGTGTTTCCAGGAGAATAACAATGTACTGTCCTAGAAAATCTTTTCAACTTCTAGTGCTCAATATAGGATTTTAGTTATTTTTAGCACTTAATCTTATCTGAGAACTTAAAATGAAGCCCAGTGTGTGTTTTTTTAATGTCCTGCAACTTTATTAGAAGACACTGTTGCTTTTTAAAATTTATCATGTTTTTATATCAAGCCTGTGCCAGATGTTCCTACGTGTTTTGAACAATAGCTGGTTTTGAAACCATCAGTCACTCCCCTCATAGCTCTGCCGTGAGCATCGATACTCCCTGCTCACTGAGAATAGTGCAGGGTGGGCGGCCGGGACCTCTGGGATATGAGAAAGCCTGGGAGCCTGGGCGCTGCAGACTGTTCTGTCTGGGGTCTGATGCTGGCTCTGCCGTCTCCCTCAGTTCTTATCCTACTGATCTCTATATGCTGTTGGCTTTGAGACAATAGGAACTCCTGAAATGAATAGGGAATTGGCTCATGGATGGGAAAGGAGGCAGGAGTGGGTGGACAAGGCCGGAACCACATTTGCACCCTGAGGAGCTGGGAGATTCCGCTCACCTCTCTCTCTCTCTCTCTAAGAATGCTACATCCCACTCAGGGGGTTTCCAATTGTCCTTACTCTGGTGCTGGTTGACAGGAACTTAAAACATAACTGAAGCATGAACAACGGGGTATGTTGATGAATGACTGACAACATCCCATTGTCTTCAGAGCCCACCACACCGGGCCGGCCGTCATTCCACTGTTGAGGTGGTTCCTTGAGAGAGGAGGCAGAAGACCTTGTGTGGGGGTGGGTTCAAGCACAAAGAGTAAACTTTCCCAAAACCCTTCAACAGACTTTTTTGTTTAAAAAAATAATAATGTTTCCGTCTTTGAACCCCAAGCCAGTTGACCCATTTTTCTTTCATGTGATTTGTGAGCTATTTCAGAATCTCGTAAGTCTCTCTTTGACAGGTCAGGAATGTGGAAATGAGAAGTGTCATCCTGTAGAGTTTCTCTTCTCTGGAATTTGTCTTGTGTTATTTTTTAATAAAAATAATCAGTGTTATGCTATTGTTTCAAATTTGGAGACATTTTACTCTTTGTGTATCATTGCCTTTCTTTCTCAATGTGTGTTATTGCTGGAAGGCGGGCAAGCTTTTTTCTTGTTTGTAAAGATCTCTTCTCCTGTTGCCAAGAGAGAGAACCTGAAAAGACAGAAAATTTCCAACTTAAACTGCAGATATCATTTAATTGATTTTTTTACAGTGCTTTAAATGTTACTCTGTGGCCACTACAGTGAAGCAAATATTATTTTAAAAGCTTCATATGAAATAATCATTAGTATCTTGTTCCATTTTAAAAATTGCAGGTGTTTCCTATGCCTTTGGGCAGGTTTTGTTGTTTGTCTTTTGTTTGTTCATCTAAATTTCCCATTGTCTGGGACATGCACAATGCGTGTCATGGAAGGTCATTGTTCTGGTTCACATGATTTTATTTCCAAGCTCTGCTATGGGTTCTGATGTATGTTGGCTGCTGTGTGGCTGTGTACCCATTTCTTACTAGCCATGTGGTTTAGTGACTAAACAGTTTATTTCTTTATACATAATATTTCTCTGAGTTGGGATGTCAGTTACCTGTTTTCACAATTTAAAAGGAAGCATAATGATTTCGTTGTAAGTTTTTTCGGCCAGCACTATGACTCCTTTGGGGTGTCTGATCCACTTGAATAGCACATGTGGGCTGCAGAATATTCGTATTGTTGGAGCACCCCAAACTGTAGGATTTCCATTCCACCTGCCACCCAACCCGTACCAACTGTGTTGTGAATGCATTTTATAGGTAGGGAAATGTTTTGCAAATGTTAACCTTCTTTACCTTCACAGAGTTGATATTTAGTTGGACCATTGGTAGCAAGTACAATTTTAAGAACGTTTTAAATTTCGCCTTCAGAGGGCATCTGTGGTAGAGGGCTTTGGGTAGTGAAATATTTGACTACTTTTCTTTAAAAAGCAAAAATCAGAACAACTTATAGAACAGTCCTCCTGATGTGATCAGCTAATAAGAAATGTGAAGCAGCTGTTAGACTTAGGTAAAACTTAGGATTTAAGCAAAAGGCTACTCTCTCCTGTCCTTATGTGTGGCTTAGTCACACTCAGGGGTGTCTCCTGTGTTGAATAAAGTGGCCTCCAGGTACAGCCACTGCTCACACATGTTTGGTTGTGCATGTGAGAGATAAATATCCAAGCCGCAGGGTGTGTGAGGACATAGAAATCCAGGGTATCCCTAAAATTATATCAAACTCTGCCAAAC
Organism: Macaca thibetana thibetana; assembly: GCF_024542745.1. Classification (NCBI taxonomy): domain Eukaryota; kingdom Metazoa; phylum Chordata; class Mammalia; order Primates; family Cercopithecidae; genus Macaca; species Macaca thibetana. The sequence goes on from NC_065594.1 coordinate 89,928,494, forward strand.
TTTGCCTGAGAATCTATGACATCCTAATGCCTCCATCCTCCAGCATCTGTGGAGTTGGCTTCTTTCTGCCTCTGTGTTTTCCTTATCCCTTGTTGAGTGTAAGTTAATCGGGCACATGCCAAGGTGCAGCATCCGTTTTATTTTTACCCCCTTTTGGATCCTAAGGCTCTTCAAAGATATAATGCAGCCCTGTGCAGCCGTGGTTGGTTTTTGTATGGCCACAGTAGAGACTTGGCGCCCTGGAGTAACTCCACCGATTATCCAGCTTGAGAGTTTTCAACTGAACTGAAGTTTTATTAATGTTCATCGTAATCGTGTCATGTCCAATTTTAGCACTTGGTATGAGTTAGAGGAAAAAGGAGAAAATGATGCCCCGTTGGGTCACCATGCATTGTCATGATACCTACCCAGCATTGATTGACAGCTTACGGTGGCCCAGGGACGGTGGGGACACTTTACATCCATTCACACTTCCTCCTTAGGACAGCTCCCTGATGTAACCCCCTTCTACAAGGAGGAAATTCAGTGAAGAACAATGACATGAGCTGCCCAAAATCATATCATTAGAGAGTTAAGGAACCAAACTCTGACCCGAGATCTGGAGCCAACACTTAACTTTCCCTGAGAGGCATCCTTGAAAATCTGGTTATGATGTTGCACCTTGAAACTCAGTTGTTCAGAATTATTCTTTCTTTGTCAACCTGTAACTTCCACATCAACTCTTTCTTTCCCTAAACAAAATCACTAAACCAGAGAAGCAAAAGTCTGTAAGGCCACAGTTTTGTGAATTAAATATCCATCCTTTTCCCCATCTGTTCGCATTTGTCCTACTCTCTTTCCTCTTTTGGAAGCAGCTCTGTTCCAGGAATTGGCAAATCGATTTGGCTCTTTTTGCTTTCCTCTTTGCTCACAGGGAATCTCCTGTTTGTAAACCAGAAAGGTTCTCCAAATACAGCAAATGCTTTCCTCATCTCCATCCATACTAGTTAGCCTCTCCTCCTGCTCTCCTGCTGTGTCCCACTGCCCCACCCCTGACTCTGTTAACCTCATGCTGATTATACTTCTGTAGTTTCATTAAGTGGTTAGTTTTCCCCTCTTCAGAAGCATTCCTGAGTCAGGAACACCCTGAATGCATTGGAAGTTGTTCAAGTCTTACCCTCAAGGTCAGGGGGAGATATTGTGTAGCTCTGCCAATTAATCTCCTTAGAGGATTGTTTAATCCTAAAAGTAATTTTTATAGCTCCTGGTTTTAAGTCCTTTCTTTCCTGGGGCCCTTTTACCTTAGTCCTTATCTACTCAAATAAGGCACATAGAAGACATTCCTCACTATGAGATGTGTGGGGTTAGAGCTGTTGCCCAATTGGACTCTGAGATGTGATACTTCTCGCCATTCGGGTGTGAAGATGGCTCACTGGGTAAGCATCTTGACTTCGGCGTCAAATTCCAGCCCTTACACCTCTGTCCCATCTCCTGGGTGAACCATGTTCCCCTTTGCCATCGAATTCTGCCTCTGAAAATGGAATCATAGTTACTGCCTCCAGCAACTCCAATGTGGCGATGTTATTGAGAGATCAGTGCAATGCCTGTCATTGTGCAGAGGCTCAACAAATGCTGGATACGATCATGTTTTCTCTTTCTGTGGAACTTGCACAACAGTCATCCTCAAAGGGACGGAAAATGCCAGTCAGTTGGGCATCGCGGGGGCCGTTGGGTTTGTGGGCTAGCATCCCTGCAAATAAGGCTCCCATCAAAGTCTCATAAAGGAGGTATTTTGGATCTTGAGTCTTTTTAAGTTTTTGATAGAGCCGAGTGCAGTGTCTCATGCCTGTAATCCCAGCACTTTGGGAGACCAATGTGGGTGGATCACTTGTGGTCAGGAGTTCAAGACCAGCCTAGCCAACATGGCGAAACCCCATCTCAACTAAAAATACAAAAATTAGCTTAGTGCTGTGATGCACACTGATAATCCCAACTACTTGGGAGCCTAAGGCAGGGGAATCGTTTGAGCCCTGGAGGCGGAGGCTGCAGTGGGCCAAGATCACGCCGCTGCACTCCAGCCTGGGTGACAGAGCGAGACTCTGTCTCAAAAAAAAAAAAAAAAAAAAATTGACAGAGAAAATCATCATGATTATGCTACATCTTTATACAGGAGTAGTCTCTACAAGTTTTTATTTGTTTAATTTTTCTTCTGTGCTGCAGAAGCATTTCCTGGGCTTTTGACATTCCCTGAGTAAATAAAGGCTTTGTCAGCCTCTGTTCTGATTTGGGTAATTTATACATCATTATGCAGAGTAAGCAACAGTAGAATCACAGTGTTGATTTCAGCTGAACAAAATTTTTTGCTAAGGAAAGAACTATCTGACATTCACTGGCTTAGGGATATTTGGGGAGACACGATAGCTTGCAGTCGAGAGTGGTCTCCTGCTTGTTCATGATGGTATGAGATGCATTCCTAAATCTCTTATGTATCACTTCTGATCTCACTGAGAAGAACTAGGTAAGGTATAAGCAAGGAAATGGTCTCTTATCTCCACCCCCTTCGCTGGTGCTGGCAGAGCAACAGTCTGGAACTGTCTGTGTTGGAAGGTGAGAGCCTCTTTTTATTGAGTGACCGTTCTGTTTGCTGCTTGATATCACGTGAGCCTCTGACCTGCTTAACTACATTTTAATCATACTGCCTCGATTCATATTCTTGGTAGATGAATTGTGATTCATTATTTAATAATCGTTAGCGCCCCCCCCCCCAAAAAAAAATCACTATTTTTCTGATAGTTTTGAGGGTTTTAACAAATTTTTTATTGGGTTTCGGAAGCTTTACTTTTTTAATAAAAATCATCATTTTTACATTACGTATTTGTTTCATGTTGCAAATTATCAACAGGAATGCCTCTCACGCTGCAGTGTGCATGAAGCAGCCTGGGCCCCTTGGTAAAGCGCGGATGCTAGTGCAGCAGGCTCAGGGGGCCTGAAGTTCTGCAGTTGCCCCAAGCTCCCCAGTGACATGGTAGCTGCTGGCCCAGGGGCTCTACTTGGAGTTCAAGGCCCCCGAGGACCTTCCTGAAACCCCCTTGGAGAGCCAAGGCCAAGCCGAGTGCAGCCTCAGGTGTTCTCCTGAGACTGACACATCCTGCCTGCCATGGTGAGGCCAGGTTATGAAGCAGATAATTCATTGTATGCCTAGAAGACATATCCTAAAAGTGATCTTTCTTGCTGCGATATGGAACTAGACCTGTCTTCACTCAGTGATCTTTGGAATGGCCAGTGCAGTTCATCTTATTCAGGGGAAAACTTTAATTTTACTTCTTACATTGAGTGTCACTATGTTCGGTTATTGATTATCCCACCAGCTGAGACTTGGATGGGGTGTGTCTTGCACACCTGAAAGAGCTAGGGTGGGGTGGGGATATTTGCTTATACCACCGTGCCAGCTGTGGCATTCTGCTCATGGTCACCGGAGTGCATTGTCAGATGGTTCTTGGTTAGGACATCTCTATTCTCCAGGCAACGGATGCCATCTCTGCCCTTGCTTGGGGTCAGAGTGCTTTAATCCAGATGCAGCGTTGGTTGCATCTGTCATTATTGGCTCATCTGCAGCTGTCCTTCCTCTGTGGTGAGCCTAGCCCTCACTCCTGCCTGCGTTTTCTGCCTGGTCACTCTCCTGACCCTCCAGTTTACTTGCTGGCTCTGGAGGTACACTGAGCAAGGGCACAAACTCTCCCTGTATCCTTCTCGATCCCAGGACCCAGCACATCCCTGCAGCTGCTCCTGGGTGTGCCCACCCCACCCCCACTTGGATTGGAGCTCCCCTGAACTAATGGGCTTTCCATGGGGAATCAGGAGGGTGGGAATTGTGATGCCATTAAAATCATTTGACTCAGGAAAAGAGTTTCAGAATAATCCCCAAGGACCAACTCTTTACAGAAACTCCTCCCCCGCCTTCATTTTTTTGGCTTTGACTATGGAGAAATTCATTATGTTGAGCTAACCTTGGTGAAACAATACTAAAAATAGAGATAATAGAAAAACATGTTAAAGAAGGTAAAATCATCCAAATACATGCTTTATAAAATTCAGCCTAATACTTAATGGTTTTGTTCAGACCTAATTTGAACATATCACAAGTATATTTCAGTAAAACTTTCTTCTTTGCAGAACTTTTCTGGAAAAAAAAAAAAATGTATACTCTCAAAATGTTTCTCTTGTTAGCAATCAAAACCCAGTTTGGAAAAGTGAGTGGTTTGTTCTGAAAAACAACAAACAGGACTTGTGGGAATTCAACAGAAGTATAACCCACGGCCTTTAAGAATATTAAAACCACAGTCACATTTTACACAGTTTTGGCAAAAGGAATAGCCCAGGTGTCTTGAATCAAGATGTAACGTGAACTGAAGAACTTCAACAGGCCTCATTTGGCTTTTGTTCTTTTTGAGCAGAGATTTCTGCTTTCTTGGCTAAAATGAGATGTATGCAGCTTTAATTGTATCTCCCTTTATTCAAGGTCTTCACTGGCGTAACCTTAAGTATCAAGGATTTGCTGGTCAAATCATTTGTAAATAAAACTGAGATGTAAGGAAATAGAGACAAGGGAGTATAAAAGTTTTGTCCAAAAAAAAAATAGGGACGGAACAAATTCAGAGAATTGTAGCTATAGGAAGGACCTAATACACTAGCAAGTCTCCTTTCCCGGTTGAGGAAACCGAGGCCCGCCATGGTCCAGAGGTGCACCTGCGGCCTTATGAGACAGAACGAGGCCCTGTCCTCCGGGTCCCTCGCCTCAGGAGATTCACTGAGATAGAGAAAGATTCTGGAATTACAGCTAAATCAGGAGGCCCTTTAAGATTGATTTAAAGAGCTAAGAGAAAATACTAAATGGAGTGAGTTGTTTCCAAGAAACAGAAATAATCAGTAAAGTTTCTTTTACAAGGAAATAATTGAAGCAAATGCCATCTGTATGAAAAGTCGCATGAAAAGCCACCCCAGTGGGCACTTCGTGAACGCAGCATTCTCTGCAGACAGCATTTGAACGATAGTTTGGAAGCAAAACCTTTCGAACCACTGGGAAGAATGTTCCCAGTCTGACCTAGACAGTCCTTAGACAAGGAATTCGGTCCCGCGGTGTATTTCCTTCTCCACAGTGTGCTCATGGTGGAGACGTCCGCGTTGGTGTCGGTGGACACAGTCATGAATGGAAGCTGCCTCAGAGGAGGTAGAGCCTCCATGTCCCACAAGGACCTGCCTCACGCACCCTCCGGCTCCTGTAAAGGGGAGATCATGGAGCTGGGGGCCTTTGGGCCCTGTTTGTAGTCTTGCCTGGCCCTGACCCATCCGCACCTGCCTAGTTCTGCAGGCACAGAGGAGACTGCACCTTCTGGTCTCAGGCGGCTGCACCAGGGCTTCTGAAAAGGGGCAGCTTCCTCTCAGGGACATCAGACAACAGGAGCCACCAGATATCAAGTTAGGCTATGCATCTTTCTGCCAAGTGGGTCCTTATGACCCTATTAGTGATTTTCTCGCAGAACTGGAGATACCAGTGAACACGTGATCGAACTCTCAAAGACAGGTCAGAAAAGGAGCTTCGGGTCAACAATTTGTTGTTGACCTCCTTGAATTTGCATTTGGGAATCCTCCTGTTAGTGGAAAGGGTGACCCTGGGCCCAGAGTCTGGGATTGAATCTGCCCCACTCCTTTTTCATTCCCCTTCAGAAACAGATGAAGGGGAAGTCTGTAAAACACACAGCCAAGCACCTACTGCACCATCATCTTCATATCATCATTGTTATTACTCCAAAATGATGGTGGTGATAATAACCCCACTCCCTAGGTCTCAGTACCCATACTGACATTTTATGCTCTCACTTTTTCTGATGGATTTTATTTTTTCTCTAGAAGCCTGATGCTATGCCTGGATTATTACTTATTTCAATGGGACAAATTTGCACTAGAACTGCAGTATTTGTTATCACTGAATTGTTCAAGGTTGCCATATGTAAATCCAGCATCGTTTGTGTCCTGCTGCTGTTGGACAACTACTCTGAGATCAGAAAATAGAAGTAGTTTAGCTAGTCTAAAAGGATTTCCATTCATCGAATCATAAATAGAGAATAAAACAAACCCTTCTATCCATTACTAAACCTCTCCACTCCAGATGTCTTCAAACAAAGCAATTATGGTGGACACGTATTTGAGGACAGGTTTTTCTCATAAACAGCTGCATAGTGCTATAGCATCCTTGTTGATTAGCCAACTAGAATAAGTTCTTTCCATAGCACATTTTAAAAGACTTAGGGGGGAAAAAAACAAGACTTGAAGTTTTCATAGAACAATGTGCACCCGTCTTCCGCCCACTTCCCCAGAGAGAAATGTATGAATCACATAGCAGTAAATGAATAAAGTATCAAAACAGGTGCTGGAGACTAGGGAGCATGAATCATCTTTTTCCTTAGATACTTTGTAAATAAAACAGCGTGTATTTATGGTAAGTCTGTGCATAAATTTCTATTTACAATGAATTATATAAAATAAATACAATGTCATACAAAGTAAACAAAATTGAAGCATCTATTAAATATCACTTTAACAATTATGTTAAATTGTTTCCTTGAATTGGTCCAATTTTGAAAGAGGAATTTGAATAGGAGAAATCAGCCACAACACAGATTCCTCCTGTATTCAGACTTTAAGGAACTCTAGCGATCTATCTGAATGAGTGAATAATTTATTTCCCAAACCGTTTTTTGAGAAGGTCAAAAATGTTGCATCACATTTTTCCTTTTGAAAATATACACTTTGGATAACAGAAAAATAATCTGCAGATAATTTTTTAAAGGTTTTTACTCACCTTAGTGGTAATTTCTGTTTATATTAACCTTAAGAAAGTGTTCAGAATGGAGTTTGAGTGGCCATTTCATTATGAGTTGTGGATATTATTGTATAAAACATGTACACAAAATTCCACTGATGATTTTATCTAATTTCACCTGTAGGATTCTGACAGGGAATCAATTCAACTAGCTCTTGTAAGCATCACTTTTAATGGACCACATTTTTTAAGTGGCCCTTGTTTATTTTTTTAATGTTTGCTCAAACTTGTGGGGATAGTGCCGCGTTCTGCGTATCCACGCTAGGATGTGGCCTTTTTGAGCTATGGAAGATGCTGTCAGAATGGGGTCCAGAAAAAACAAATAGGACACTCGTTATTTTCTTGTTGACTTCGTTACCCATATGTACCATTTACAATACTCATGGGGGACAAAAGGAAGAGAGGGAAAGAACAATTATATCTGAATATTGCAAGCTAATCTTTTACAAATTTTACCCTTTAAGGGTTGATGGATTCAGAAATTAATCAACTGTACTTTTGTCTGATAAAAGGTAATATTGTACTGCAGTGCAATTATGGTTTTGAGAGTTACATTGATTGGTTGATATCAGATCAAGAATAGATTTTGTTGGTGGGGTGATTTTTAGATTGAAGGAGGTTTTATACACATAATAAACCAAGGTGCTAGTAGGATGCAATCAGTGGTTATTTTGTGTCAGCCTTTTCTTTTCTTTTCTTTTCTTTTTTTTTTTTTTTTTTTTTTTTTTTTGAGGCAGAGTCTCACTCTGTCACCCAGGTTTGAGTGCAGTGGCACGATCTCAGCTCACTGCAACCTCCACCTCCCGGGTTCAAGTGATTTCTCGTGCCTCAGCCTCCTGAGTAGCTGGGATTACAGGCGCGTGCCACCCAACTAATTATATTTTTAGTAGAGATGAGTTTCACCCTGTTGGCCAGGCTGGTCTCAAACACCTGGTCTCAAGCGATCTGACCACCTCGGCCTCCCAAAGTGCTGGGATTACAGGCATGAGCCACCGCGCCTGGCTGTGTCAGCCCTTTTCAAACTGAAGCAACACTCACATTGATGCACTTGGCCACTGAGAGGTGAACTGCTGGCAGACGATGTACAGAGGACAGAAGGACTGCTGTGCAGGCGGTAAATGGCATCTGCCAGACTGCACAGATGAAGGTTCCTGCCCTGGTCACTGCCACACACAGTAAATATGATCAAAAGAGTGGTAATGTGCTTAGACTTGTGGCTCACTCTGTGTGAGAAGGAAAATCAAATACCAAAGCCATCTATAAAGTAGCAAAATTGCCCTAAAAGCTGCAAATTAGGTCACCATCATAAATCGATGACAGAGAAGTACTTGGAAGACCTGGAAGGATATTCTAGAAATAGCTACCATCTTGATGGTTCATCTATTCTTAATTACTTAGGGGAATTTTGACACCTTATTAAAACAGGGGAAAGTCCAAGGTGAACTCTAAAACCCTCCTTAAGTATCCAATTCTGTGATTCGTTGTGAAGCACTATCACACTTGTCCCAAGGGAATTAACCAGTAATTTCAACCCTTCATGGGGGGAGTCACACGCCAGGTGGACTCTTGCATGCCCTTGCTCTCAGGTGGTGGCTTGAGTCCCCCTGCTCCTCCAACAAGGTCACCGTCCAGCTATTAATATTACTCCCAGTCCCCTGGACGTGCCATGTCCTCTGGTGCCTGGAGTGCCTGGCTGCTGCCTTCATTCTCTATCTGACTGTCTCCTGCTCATGCTGGAAGCCCACACCCAATGTCACCTTCTGGGGGACGCTGGTCCCAAACACCTGCCTTCCCGGGCCAAATCACAGCCCAGCCCTGTGTCCTTAGCAGCCTCCAAAGCTGCTGTCTTCCTTCTCCATCCCCCCGTGGACTGCATAGAGCTGATGCGGAGCAGCACTTAGTGAGGAAGGCCGCGGCAAGCTCGGTGGTCCAGTTTCCCTGCAAATAGGGGTTTAGAAGGAACCGAGAAAAGAGGAGATGAGGGTACACTGTATGGAAGAAATGATATTCACAACTGACAGCAAGGAACAAAAAAGTTAAACACAAAAACCACAATATGAACTAAAAGGGCTTAGAAATCTGAGACTGTTCCCATGAAGAAAATCCTCATCCTGGATGTCTGCGTCTGCTTGGGGAGGCACAGTGATTATGATAGTTGGTGGTTACAGCGTGTGGATAGACCGTGGTTAGAGTGTGTGGATAGACTGTGGTTACAGTGTGTGGATGGGCCGTGGTTACAGTGTATGGGTGGGCCGTGGTTACAGTGTGTGGATAGGCCATGGTTATGTTGTGTGGATAGGCCATGGTTACAGTGTGTGGGTAGGCCATTGCTGCAGCTTGTGGATAGACCATGGTTAAGTGTGTGGACAGGCCATGGTTACACTGTGTGGATAGGCCGTGGTTACAGTGTGTGGATAGGCTGTGGTTACAGTGTTACAGTGTGTGAATAGGCCATGGTTACAGCATGTGGAAAGGCCATGGTTACATTGTGTGGATAGACTGTGGTTACAGTGTGTGGATAGGCCATGGTTACAGTGTGTGGATGGGCCATGGTTACAGTGTGTGGATAGGCCGTGGTTACAGTGTGTGGATGGGCCGTGGTTACAGTGTGTGGATGGGCCGTGGTTACAGTGTGTGGATAGGCCGTGGTTACAATGTGTGAATAGGCCATGGTTATGTTGTGTGGATAGGCTGTGGTTACAGTGTGTGAATAGGCCATGGTTATAGCATGTGGAAAGGACGTGGTTACATTGTGTGGATAGACTGTGGTTACAGTGTGTGGATAGGCCATGGTTACAGTGTGTGGATGGGCCATGGTTACAGTGTGTCGATAGACCGTGGTTACATTGTATGGATAGATTGTGGTTGCAGTTGTGGATACACTGGTTAAAGTGTGTAGAGTGTTGAGAAATGCTAAGTAACTTTCAGCCTCCCTGATTGCACCAAGCAACCTTTGGTGTAACAAATACTCCAAGGTTTTCAGACACTTGCTCAAGTTAGAGAACAAAACAACTGCAGGATTCGCTGTGTAAGAAGAGAGACTTGGGTGTGTTTCTTATGTAAGTCATGGTGCCAGAAAAGTACATTGGCTCCTGGGGATCGCCGACCCCCACTCCAATCTCAGCCATCATTTCTAGCCGTGCGATTTGGGTGTATCCCTTAGTATCTTTGATCCCTTTTTGTCTGTAAAAATGGAAATGAAAATACTCATAGATTTTATGTGGAGTTTATGAGGCAACTAGTGCACCATATGGAGTGGAAAAATGCTATTGCTGTTATAATTGTGTAATTAATATATGTAGTATATAATACATTGATATATAATGTATCAATATGTAATTATAATAATAATAGCATTGTTATTATTTCTCCACTTTGGCCCACAAACCTAAATTCAGCCCCTTCTATGTAGAGAGTACTCAGATAAAAAAGAAAAGTGAGATGCTTAGCTCTAGAAGACCATGATCTGGAACAGAGACAGAAGCGTGGGATCTTCCACTAAATTGGGAAAGGACGTGCAAAACCCACGCTGGGGGCCGTCCCCCTCAAGGGCTGCTAGAGGGGTCTACTGAAAATGGCCCACGGTTGGGTGCTAAATGAGGAAACATTATCCAGAAAACTCACTTAAATGGAGCGACTGAGGCCAGGCATGGTTGCTCACACCTGTAATCCCATCACTTTGGGAGGCTGAGGCAGGTGAATCATGAGGTCGGGAGTTCGAGATCAGCCTGGCCAACATGGTGAAACCCCATCTCTACTAAAAATACAAAAAGTTAGCTGGGCATGGTGGCCGGCACCTGTAGTCCCAGCTACTCGGGAGGCTGAGACTGGAGAATCACTTCAACCCGGGAGGCGGAGGTTGCAGTGAGCCAAGATCCCACCACTGCACTCCAGCCCAGGAGACAGCGTTAGACTCCAAATCAAAAAAAAAAAAAAAAAAAAAAAAAGAAAAAAAATGGAGCGACTGATACCCACATATACGAGGTGCATTAGCACAACCAGTATTTCCAAAGGCTGGAAGGTCAGCCTTGCCGAGGGCCGGACCCTGAGCTGCTGGAGGCCTTGAGAATGGCCTCCCACGTCCCCACGGACAGAACTGTGGTGCCCGGGCAGCATGGGCGCTTTCATGTGGATGTTTCTGCGGCCAGAGGGGATCTGAAATGTGCAGGGACAAGGACCCATGCCAGGGAAGCCAAGTGTCAGCTGCATTCACCCCCCCCCCGCCCCCCCCCCAGTCCACTGCAGTCTCACACCTGCCGGAGGAGGCAGCCCGGCAGTCAGTGACCCTGAGCTGGGGAGGAACGCAGGCGGCTGCAGCCCCCAGGGAGCCCTGCACTTGTTTCTAAGAATAGGTGGCTTCCGGGATCTGGAGTTCGGTTTTTCTAAATACACCTCAGCCTGGAGACTCAGAGGCAGGCAATGGGGCCAAGTAGGCAGCCTCAAGAGTGACATCACGGTTTCCTCTTTTAAGGCGATTCTGAGGCTTCTCCCCAGGCCCCTCCCGCCTGGCTGCTGCAGCTGCACGCAGCCACCTCGGCTTCCACCTCTGCGGAGCCCTGGCCTGCCCTGGCTTGGCTGTGCCTGGGTTTGGGACAGTTCAGTGTGTATTAAAGAAGCAGAGCTTGAACTGCGTTGAGAGTGTATTTTCCCTCCTGCCTGCTCTTGTTACCTGCATTCCAAACACGTGTGCTTTGGTTGTTTCTAAAGCTTCCCCGTGGACTACATGACTGAAAATGAACGAAATGATGATTATGTTAAGAAGGCTTCACAGTGCCACCTTTAGAGGGTGGCCCAGAAGGCTGAGGGACAGGGGCCTATGTAAGCTTGATGGGAACAGAATTCCTAAGCTGTAAGGTAACATTTCTGTGCAATATGAAACCTGAGAACAAGGCTTAATAATAGCTTGGTCACCAAACCTCCCTCCAGGGTGGTGGCAAGCGAGCCCTTAAGTGCAGTCTGCATTTCCCCAGCCGAAGCCAGGCAGATACCAGCACCTTGGGAGGCATTGGGAGCATGCTGGTGACTTCTCTTGGCCAGTAGGTGTGGGCGTGGCTCAGTGCTCCAGACACTACTTGAAAAGGGAAGGTTTCTGGGACTCCTGGCACCACGGCCTCTCCTCCGCCCAAATTTCAAGATTTATTTTTACTTGTTGAACGAAAAAGAGAGTGAGCCCTGTGCTCTGTCATGCTCCAAACTGCTGCCCCATTTTTAGACCACAGAGCAAGATGAATGCTGTTGGAAGGAATGTGTTTATGAGACAGACAGTTTTTAATCCATCAGAGAGCAATACTTGCAACTTTAAATATGGCACATGGTGAAAAAGTGTCCCTGTGATGAGTCAGCAAAAAAAAATTATTTCACCCCTCACATAAACGAGGGTTTGATTAGCTCATTGATTGCAGTTTTACTAGCGTGCAGCACAGACACAAATTTAAATATAACTTGAGGGAAAACTCTGACATCAGAATGTGTGCATGATAAACTGTGTTGCTCAAACTTCAAAGGTCTGGTCTCCATTGCTTCCGGGACCTCCCGCTGCCTCCCAGGGGACAGATTCCCCGTGTGATCTCACAGGCCAGCTGCTTCGAAGCTGTGTCTTTTCCTTGGGGCCCTTCTGACCCATCAGCTCCCCTGTCTCCACTCCTCACGGTCTGCCCCCACCCTCTGTGGTCGTGGCTGTGGCCCTGTGATCTCTGTCCTGTCTCCTTCTGACAGATTTTCCACCTCATCCTTTCTTTAAGCAGCTGACACTCAGACCCATCCTTCCTTTGTGTCTGATGTCTTTGGTTGGGTTTATAAAGGCAAGACACTTCTCGCAGCCCATGCAGGGCATCCTCACAGATCAGCTTCTTCAAGGAGACCTAGCCCAACCCGTGAATGAGCGGTGGCCGCCCTGGCAGTGTGAGAGCAGGAGTTGAAACCTGCCATCACCCCGGCCGAAGATCACATCACTTCCCTTTTCCATAAAGTAGTGCATCATTTGGAGGATGTTTCATGTCTGTGAAGCACCATCACCCTTCTCCCTAATCTGTGCATGTGCATATCTGTAGGAGTGTGCGTGTGCGAGACTCCATCCTTCGTGATTTAACAAATCATGGAGCAGCGATCAGCAGCAGCAAAGATGACCGTCACGGCCGGGGAGCCCGTGCTTGATGTGGTCAGCATCGCCTCCCTTCAGGAGGGCCCGGCTCAGTGAGTCCTTCTCAGACCCCTCTGTCTTCCCCATGGTCCACCAGACTCTCCATGCAAGGAAAGATGATGGACATCAAATCGACTGTAGGCTGTTCTTCTCTGTGCGCTCTCACGAGCACTGACGCCTCTCAGCATGATTCTCCAGGACTGCAGCTCCAAGAGGAAAGCTGGCCCCGGAATCAGGCTGCTGTTCAGGGCCTCCTTGCCTGGTCCAGTCCTTGGTTAGGTGAACTCCAGCTGACCAAGACAAGCATTCGCGGCATTTGGTTTAAGCAGCCTTTCATGTTTATTGTGATAGTGGGTGGTTTTCTTTCTAAAGCAAAAAAAAAAAAAAAAAAATGTTTAAAAACATTTTTAAATACCCTACCTCTTAGGTGACTTTTACTCCCTTCTCAAAAACATCAGTGTTTCCTAAGTTCGTCAGTAGCATTTGGCCAAGTATACTACACACTTGATGAAATTACTCAGTTTTATTAACTGCCTATTTTATCGGCATGGGATGATTTAAGATGAAGACTCTCAGTGTTACGGCTTCAATTCATTTATTCAAAAAGCATGTATTGAGCCTGCACTGGGTGCCAGCTACTATGCTAGGTGCAAGGATGTAAATATTCATAAGACACAGTCACCCCACTCAGGACTTTTTGCTGTGCACTTTTAATGCCCTGTGAAGAGGAAAGTTCGGAGAGACCCACTCCCCTCAGGGGGTTTCTAGATTGTGTCCCATCACAGGAGTACCAGGGCTCTTGAGCTCGATGGGAATCCCGGGAAGTCTTCCACGGAAGGTGGCTGGAGCCTCTGTCTCCACAGATTCCCAAAGGTCATGCAGTGACCCTGCACAGGGAGCCTTGAAACCTTTACAGCTGGAGCCAGAGGGACCCCACACACCTTCTAGCCCAGCGCTGGGAGTCTGTGGGTGGCACCCCCAGTGTGATGTGTAGCACTCCACGCCGTGCCACAGGTGAGGAGCAGAACCTGGTCCACACTCACTCTGGTAAACTGACACGCTGTTAAGCCATGTTTTAAAACTTTTGGGAACTTCATTGAACTCAGCAGTAGTTATTCCATAGGGCAGCTGAAAACCATTCTTTAGGGACTAGAAAGTCCGTTCTCATGCCCTTTGACTTCCTTGATGTTAATTCTAAATGACACATTCTCAGGATGTTTTCCCCCAGAGGAATCCTATATGACAGGGCTGTGTACGGGTCTGAGAAGCGACAGGGCAGCCTGCAGTTACACTTGACTGAGTAATCCGCTTGTTTAGGGCTGTGGCCGGTGATTCCCTCCTGTTCCCATGCTATCCTAAACACTTGCAGTTATCACCAAATCTGAATCCAACCCTCATCTTTTATATTGGAATTCGTTTTCTTTTTTTTTTTTTTTTTTCTTCTTCTTTTTTTTGAGGCGGAGTCTCGCTCTGATGCCCAGGCTGGAGTGCAGTGGCCAGATCTCAGCTCACTGCAAGCTCCGCCTCCCGGGTTTACACCATTCTCCTGCCTCAGCCTCCTGAGTAGCTGGGACTACAGGCGCCCGCCACCACGCCCGGCTAGTTTTTTGTATTTTTTAGTAGAGACGGGGTTTCACCGTGTTAGCCAGGATAGTCTCGATCTCCTGACCTCGTGATCCACCCGTCTCGGCCTCCCAAAGTGCTGGGATTACAGGCTTGAGCCACCGCGCCCCGCCTGGAATTCATTTTCTAAAAAGACATATGTCAAGTGGAAGCTGTTTCATTTGTATCTGACATTATCTTTTCAAACTGTTTATCCAATCATTTGGGTCCCAAGTGAATTATGAATTCATCAATTTAAGGAAGAAGCTTGGGGGTTAAGACTTCATTTTACGATACTCCCGCATTCATGAAAAAATGCATTTATTTTTAGTAGTGCTTTAATGCATTTATTTTTAGTAGTGCTTTGGATTGTGTGTTTTTGTTTGTTCTTTGGTTTTGTTTCTAGAAGAGTCTTGTTGGAAGCTCTGTTTCCACAATGCTGGATTGGCTGCGGTGGGGTCCATAACCCACTGCCTGTATCAAACTCATACTTCAAGAAAATATTAAATAGTTGCAGTATCTACAGGGCCTCTACAGAACCCCTTCTGCTATTAGCAGGGATGTGACTTTAGTTCACAAAAGAACTAGAAGCAACATGGTGACTATCAGCAAACCTTACCAATAAGAGTAGCCAGACTTGGTCATTTGTGAGGAGTCCTGCAGCCGGGGTTCCAGGATCTCTGTTGCTTGCCTGCTGTTGCCAGTGCAAATGTTTTATCATAGTCATGATCTGTTTGAGTTAAAAGAATATCCAGAGATATAACAATGCATTCTTTGTCTGAGTCATTAAGGATGTTTCTGAAGAAGAAATTGAGTCGTGAAAAGCACAGATTCAGAGCCCAGCAGATCTTCCTTTGAAAATTGGCTCTACAGCTTACTAGCTCAATGCCCTTGAGGAATTCCCTAACATCTGTAAGCCTCAGTGTTTAGTTCTGCAAAACAGAAGAGCAACACCTTTCTTGCAGAGTCGTCGTTGGGATTTGAGGTAGACGAAGTAATCTTCAGTATCTAGTGATCTTTGGTCCCCAGGTGCTCGCTAAAAGGTGGCCTCCACCGTCCTGAGAGTGAACCACTGCATTCTTCAGTGTTCCCGGCTGGCAGGCGTGGACTGCTGGTTCTCTTCAGTTTGCTCTGAAATCTCACTCTGCCCTTGCTGGATATTTTCCCGGGTTTCTTGGGCTCTTTCTGCCCCCACGTGTCTTGCACATCCCGGGAGATGTCTCCTCTGGGGCCTTCTCTCCTCTTGGCCCCACGCAGTCTGTTTGCTCCCAGGGTGGATTTGGAGGAGAGTCGTAACAAAGAGCCAGGTTTTCAACAACAAATGGTAGGAAGTGAAGAACTTCAGATTTGAGATTCTAGGAAAAAAAGAGGAGCTTGAAAGAAATACTGAAATACTGAAAGTCATGGTTGAATATGGTGAGAATTTAAGAGTAAAATAAAGAATCAGCAAGTAAACAAGTCAGTCAACAACTTGACTGATTTAAAAGAACCAATATGAAGAGTCTCAAGAATTGTTTATTTTATTTATTCTTGCACTCACGTTCCAAAACAATTTAAGTAAACTCAAAGAATGGTGCTATAGTTGAAATGTAAATGGAGGAGGTCTGGTTATTTATCTCCGAGATGCAGGGGGGAAAGTGGGTTTTGAAGAGGAGGAAGCCAGGACAGAATACCCAAAGTCTGCAGGAACCAGGAGCTGGAACCCCCGAGGGCAGTGGGAGGAGAGGAGGTCACAGCAGCGCTGTGAGTCCGCAGGGCTCTTCCGGCCCCTCTGCCTGTGTGTCCACTCAGTATGTGAAAAATGTTTGTGAATTGTTCACCCAAAAATGTATTGTGCAGCAGCAGACGTCCCCTACCCCATGCAGAAAGAAAGACCATATTAGTACAACGCCTGTCTCATTCCTGTTTCCTCAGGGGATGCCTGAGAATCCCTTGCTTTAAAATCCCCTCCCGACCCTTATCTAACTGTGGTCAAGAATAATTGTTGGCTATTTCCTGCTCTGGAAACCATCCGGTCTGCTGTGGTGCCCTCTATCCTCCCTCCTCTTTAACTATAAATTAAGTCCTAGAATAAGGAAGTAGAGGAACTGAGGCAGTTTAGGACCAAGAAAGTGAAGCTAAGAAATAATTGTATGAGTCTGTAAGTGTAGAAAGGGCTGATAGCCATGGGGCAGGTGGTTGATTTTCATCCTCGCCATGTAGAGAGTAAGAAGGAAAAACTTACGTGGAGGATTTTGACTAGGCTGGAGCGAGAACTCCACAGTGATTCAGCAAGTATCCCCCACCCCCGCAACAGCTGCGAGGTGCTGGTGATCTCCCCCTGGTGTCCCCCACCTGGGAGGAGTGGCTGTGGTGGTGCTGAAGGCAACAGTGTGGAAGTTGGCTTCAGATCCCTTCTGGCAATGTAGATTCATGAAAAATGCTGAATACAGTTCATCTCATGTGCTTTTCTTTTGTGAGGTATAATTGAGCTCTTTCTTTTCTCTAACAAGCTCATTTTAAAGGCTATTTAAGGGAAACATAAAATTAAAATATCAAGCTGAACCTCTCACTGGCTCAATTTCTTAATGCTAAATTGCTCTCCCATCCAAGAATAATCTCAAGAGATTGGAATTTATAAATGGCAATACTTGGATGTGGAAATTATGTTAGGACTACTATTTTCATGAATACAGTCCAGTATAACATAAGGCTATATAAAATGAAATATTTCTGTTGAAATGTATTTCAATTCTTTGTCTGAGTAGTGAGGATTTTATTATTGGATTTTAATTACTCAATTTTCAGCTATATTTAGTGCTGAAATTCTAGACCATTTTAAGAGAATCCCACTATAAAGAAAAAAAAAAAAAAAAAGGCCAGGTGCAGTGACTCACACCTGTAATCCCAACACTTTTGGAGGCCAAGGCGGATGGATCATTTGAGGTCAGGAGTTTGAGACCAACCTGGCCAACATGGTGAAACCCCATTTCTAGTAAAAATATAAATAATAGATGGGTGTGGTGGCGCACACCTGTAATCCCAGCTACTCAGGAGGCAGAAGCAGGAGAATCATTTGAACCTGGGAGGCAGAGGTTGCAGTGAGCCGAGATCGCGCCACTGCAAGCCAGCCTGGCCGAGGGAGTCAGATGCTGTCCAAAAAAAAAAAAAAAATTTCTTTTTTACATGACTCAGATACAATGATGGTCAAAGTATCTTTGCCCAAAGCATTACTATAGGACTCATAGTGAAAACCTTCCAGCAGAATGAGGTGTTGGCCATGCCCCCGCCACTACACCAGGACTTTCTCCACCATATCTGTGTGCTGAAGAGTCAGATGGGACAGTGGAAGCGCGAAGGAAGAATCCATGCTGGAAACACCTGTGCTTGACTTTAAAAAATTTTTCTCACAGGTCCTTAGGTTAAGAATCTTTTAAATCCCTTGACAATTTGGCAAATAGGTATTTTATAATCATAAAACAAGAGAAAACATTGATGTAGTGCTTACTTTGTGCCAGGCACTGTTTTGCCCTGTGTGCGTGTGTGTGTGTGTATGTGTGTGTAATTAACTCGCCTATTACTATTTTCCCCCCTTAACATGAGGAACAGAGAGGCTCAGTAATTTGCCACGTGTCAGCTGTTTCTAACCTGTTTGGACTGGTCAGCATTTGAACATGGAGGATAGGACAGTCACACGACATTCGCACGAGTAGAGAGAGGAACGTTGACTTCTGAGTCACAGGTCTCCTGGTAGCGCTGTCATACCTTAGAGATGTTTCACAGCCAGAAATCCAAGCATGCGTCCCAGACTGCATGACCCGTACCCCAGTTGTGTTGACCTATGTTCATTTCCTGACGTGTGCAATTGCACAAGGATGGTCTTGGTGCGCATGACCTCTCAGTCCATTCTCTGGCCAATATTCAGTTCCTTGTTCTCGCCTTGCCATTTGCCACACCTCAGTCAGCCTTGTCTCCCACACTGCTGCTGGAGAGGTGCGCACCTTCGCGTGTACGCCCGTGAATTACCTGCCTTTGCCTTTGCTAGAGTGAGATGCATTCCATTATGTAATACATCAAAACATACACCAGAGTTCTGGCCCGTCCGGTGCTCTTCACTCAGATCCCCTGGCCACCCCCTAATTTTTCTCCACTTCCACAGCTTGCTGACATAGATTTGATTTTCAATTCAGAACAAATACAAAACAAGTAAAAAAGATCTCAGGGAATTAGCAGACACATGTCAAATTATCCACAGCTTCTTGCTGGAGACACATGGAAAGACAGGGTGCAGCGTGTCTCCAGGGAGCCAGAGCTGGAGAACTCCTGGCAGCCTCCATTTTCTGCAAAGCCAAGGGTCCTCCACAGGGTTGGCCCTAGTGCCCAGAGGTCAACAGTGGAGACCTGTCTCCTCCTGGGAGGACTGGGTCTCAAATCAATGCATAAGATGACAGTTAGGTATTGCCAGCATTTCCCTTACAAATCCTTCAGGTAGGGCAGTTTTGGAGCACAGTGGTTGTGTCTTAGGAGGTCCAGCAAAGCCAGTTCCCTTCAACATTAGAACAAGTCTCGCTCTTCCTTCTACGGAGCACTGCCTGGGAAGTGATTGCCACTGCCATGTTGTGTGACAGAGGACAGTCCTTAAAGAGGGGTTTCATTCATTGTGGACAGATACTGTATGAAGGCACATGGGGGATTTGCTGACGGGGAGGATGGCAGGGGAGGTGCCCCACAGTCTCAGTGCTTGCTCAGCCTGTCTGTCTCTCTCCACTCCCTGCCCCACTCCTCATGTTGCAAAGTTAAATGCGAGTGTGACACATTTTTCCTGTGATTTTCATGTTACATTTTTAGATGTGGTCATTATATTCAACTGGATATAACATTTTGTTTCTAATTGAAAACTTTTTCCCCAAAAGTTTTTATGCTTTTGAAGCAAATGTGAAAGTCCATTTTTGGCTGAGTGCAGTGGCTCATGCCTGTCATCCCAACACTTTAGGAGGCCGAGGAGGGCGGGTAACTTGAGGTCAGGAGTTCGAGACTAGCCTGGCCAATAGGACGAAACTCCGTCTCTGCTAAAAATACAAAAATTAGCCAGGTTTGGTGGCACATGCCTGTAATCCCAGCTACTCAGAAGTTTGAGGCACAAGAATTGCTTGCACTCAGGAGGCGGAGATTGCAGTGAGCCAAGATCGCACCACAGCACTTTAGTCTGGGCAACAGAGCAAGATTCTGTCTCAAAATAAAAGTCCATTTCTAATTCCATTTGAGAGATATGGAATAAAATACATAAAAAGTAAAGAGTCAAAAGAAGGAAAAGGTTTTAATGCAAATGAATGTACTCTTCTGTCTCTTCTATTGTTTGTAATAGACTTGATCTTTAAAGCAGTTCTGGATTTACAAAATATATATATATATATATTCAGAGAGTACCCTTACCCCCTCCCACTACCTCCTACCCCTGGTTCCTCTGATTATTAACATCTTGTATTAGTGTGCTGCATTTGCTACAACTGATACCAATGTTGACCTTCCATTATTCTTTTAAATGTGAATCTGACTTTGGGGATTTGTGTGACTGAATCTTGCAGATTGCGAACGATTTTTAACAACCAGCCCATGCTTGTAAAAACATGTGGAAGTTTCTCTGACTCTGAAATAAGAGGGACAAGGTGGTTCCCATGCAAGCTTGCATTGGAGATGGGGGAGCGTGTATAGTCCAACTCCACGCCCCGTGTTTTTCTTGAGCAGCCCTCTGGGTCGAATTACTCTGGACTTCAGCTGAGGCAGGGGCATTGTTTCATACTCAAGAAAGCTCCGAGAGTGGTAGAATCTGGCCAGTAAGAAGTTCTGTGAAATGGGACTCGTGTTTTCTGGAGAACATGCCTTCATGACCCTTTGATCATGAGACATCCCACCATGCCCTCCTTTAACATCGCTGATGATGAGGACTGACCACCCCGTCATTAAATCCCATAGCAGTCTAAGATTAAGCCATTCAGAGTCTTACTAGAAATGATTAAGTGGACCCTTTTTCCTTGTGAGGAGAGAATTAAAGGCGGTTTCCAATCCCTAATGATAAAACCAGCATCAAATTGTAGAGAATTGCAATTTCTTTCTTGTGAATAGCAAATTTTTGTCTCCTTTCATTTTTTAAGCTGTTGAACATGTCAGATGGTATGCATAGAGAGATTTCAGAGAAAAGGTCTAGTCAATGTGCAAATGTTTTGTGGTTTTATTTTGAGTTTGAAGCCAGAGCACTGAATTCCACAAGGCTTGAGCCTTGCTCTCTCTCCTGAGCACCCAGGCTTCATGGACATGACTAATAGGAGTTTATTCACAGCCTACTACCATCCTTGGTCATAACGTTGCTCAAGGCCCGAGCAGGCCTGCCAAGACCACAGTGTAGCCCTGTTAATATCACATGACAGTCGGAGAGTTTTTGGAAAACCTCCTCTGGCTGACTGTTTATCCGCCCCCATTGATATTTGTCTGAAGATAAGTTATACAGTCTGTTTACTTACAAATGCGTCAGAACAGTCTTGGACTTCTGCACGGAGGTTCTGCCAAATACAAGTCTCACAGGGAAGTGGTTTGGGCAGCCCCGGAACCAAAGAACCCCTCAGAGCATCACAAGCCATCGCTCTGTGTCCCTGTCATTTAAACAGGGATTCAGGCTTCAGGTTGTCAATATTTGTAGGCTTGATTGGAGGGAAATAAGCCATAGGAGCATTTTTTAAATGAATTTTTATTTCTCATTTCCACTTAGTAATGGATGCACGTTTTTCCATCAATAAACATTTGAACTTTTTTCAGTTTTTAAGAACATTGTAGGTGGCATATTTCACAATCTTGGCAAGGCAGACGTTTTTGGAGTAAATTGAAACTGGAGGCCAGAAGTACTGGCTCTGAACTGAACTGCCACTTGCAAATCGATGTAGCAGAAGGAATAATGGATCATGTGGACCACGCAGAAAGCGATCTGAGACAGGCGTGTCAGCCGCATGTGGATGAATAGTCCTTTGTGGGCAGGAAGGAGAGGGAGTGGGTGGGTATGGGGGCAGGAAAAAGAATCAGCTCTGTGTTTGGGGGCTGTGAGAGGACACTCAGAAGAAGGCTTTTACACCATATTTTATATTCACAAGTTTATTTATGTTATTTTGAGTCCAACAGAAAGATTCGCAAGCGTTAAACTTTAACAACCCCCTAATGATCGGAAAAGATGGGCAAATCCTTGCTTTAAGAGCAGCCGTATCATATGGAGAAGAAGTCATCTATGTTGGGAAAACTCGCAAACAGATGCAGGCTAAAGTGAACGATAACTCTCCACACCATTACATTTTGAAGGGCTTTGAAGTTATTTTTAGAAAAGCTCAAAAATCTAAATCAAAAATCAGATTTTTTTCTTTTTTTTTTCTTTTTTCCTACTGCTTCCTTTTCCTTTTTCTTCTTCTCTTGTCCCTTCTCCTTCTTGGTTGTTTCTGTTGCTGTTTTTACATGTCCCTTTAGGTGGGGGGAAGATACTGTGTGAAATACGTTCAAGCGCAACTTTTTGAAAATAATAAAATGCGTGTTTATTATGAGGAAACCTCAACCGCCTATAGAAATGACATCAGTAAATGTGAATAAGCAAAAGATCAGAGATATAAGTGTAGAGTCATCATTTCCTTTATGAGTCAAATAACGAGCTGGGCGCAGTGGCTCACACCTGTAATTCCAACACTTTGGAAGGCCAAGGTCGATGGTTCAGTTGAGGTTGGGAGTTGAGAGCAGCCCGGCCAACATGGCGAAACCCCATCTTTACTAAAAACACAAATGGTGTTTTTAGTGTTTCGTTTTCAGTTTAGTGGTTTTAGTTTTCAGTGGTGGCAAATGCCTATAATCACAGCTACCTGGGAGGCTGAAGCAGGAGAATCGCTTGAACCCAGGAGGCGGAGGTTGCAGTGAGCCGAGACCACGTCATTGTACTCCAGTCTAGGCGACAGAGTGAGACTCTGTTTAAAAAAAGAAAGAAAGAAAAGAAGAAACAAACAAACAAAATAACAAAAAGCACAGTCAGCATTATATGATATCAGACATATCCAGCCCAGAGGCAGGATGGAGTTGGAGATCTAGTCCATCAACCAAATCAATTTAGGTTGATTTTTTTTTTAACAATTTTTTTTTTCTAGCAAAGTCAAAAAAAAACACTATTTTTAGCCTTATTTGTATATAACTGTATCTTTTTTGGCTTACTTAGACCATTTTATCGAAAGAGATCAACCACAAATTCCTGCCGGTTTTTAGTTGTAAGAAGCTTTTTTTTATTGGCAGGAAAACTGGGAGAATGTGTAAGCTGTTAAGCAGCCAGGCCACTCTGTGCCCATTTTTCTGGTAACTATTGTGAAGGATGTTTAAGAAGCAGGTCAAAGGAATGAAAGGGCATCGGAGAGAAAGGTGAAGAAAATGTATTGAACACCTGTCACATTTTTCCCTCACTAGCTACTTAACTCACACATCTGCACAGGAGCCCAAGGTTCAACCATGTGTCTAGATCACCAAGGAGAGTGAAGATAAAATCTATTCCTCCCGTAAGCCCTCAGAGCCTGTGATGTCAGACACCTCGTTGAGAGATAACATTCACAAAACCACCGGAGAACCTTGACAGCCATCATATATTAGTGACATATTCATGCTGGCATGTGGGGCATAAGTGAGCTCCCGTATTGACTTGGTCTGAGAATGAAGAAGTCTAGCTTTACCCATAATGGGCTTTAAAGCAGCTCTTTGAGTTTGGTTGGCCCCAGACCTAAAGTCTTGCATCTCTGAACCACTTTACCTATTTCCTTTCCCACAGAGGATAAAAACAAATGTGTGGAACTGAACCTAGGTCCTGTGAAACCTTTTATTCTCCAGATGCATAGCATTCCCTTGGTGACACAATCGAGTTTTGTGAAATATATGAAAATATTGGAACTTTTCAAAAATTCTCTAAATTTGGGGGGATGTGCCATGAAAATGTTTAAAACACGAATTCCCACACCATTTATCTAATTGATTTTAATCTGATTATGCCTGCCCTCCATGATCTTCCTGGCAGGAATGACAGGCCACCTGCTTCTTTCCGGGGAAAGCATTCTGTTTCGAGGGTAAGAGAAGGCAGGATTTGAGTGAGGTTTGCTTTAGTCATGGCTTCTGAAGCTTGATAATTGCAGAAGTTCCATCTGTAAGATGCTCGATTAAAATTCTTGATGAATTGAGTAATCTCCACAAGGCCAAGAGAATCTAATGTTCTTGAATTTGTTCCATATTCACAATAGATCTAGTAACCATGTGTAGTAATCAGACAAATTCTCCAAAACACGCAGCCAGCTGGATTCCTGAACTTGAACAAGGTTTTCATGCCGACTGCTTCTGCAACCTCACTAACTAGCCAGCCTAGATAGGAAACTCCCTTCTTAATTCATTCATAAAGTACCTTTTGATATATAGACCCAATCTCTTATAAACCTTTTAGAGATCATTTGCATATGTAATAAAAGTGAAAAAGTTGGTCTTCAGATACCTACTACGGAAAAAAAAGTGAAAAAGTTCTTAAGCAGATGAGAAATTTAAATAAGAGTTTAGATATTTTCTGAATATAAATTCACCTCATGACTTTTGAAACTTTGGTCAGACGGAAATGTTCATTCCCTCTGCCTAAAGAGTTGATGGTTAGATTTCATAAAACAGAAGATAGTAAAGCAAATGCAGGAAGAAAAGTAGCCTCTCATAGGTATACAAACGTGTATTCAAAATTAAAATTAAGAGAGCAGAACGTCTAAACGTTCTAAATATGCTTCACTAACTTCTGATTCCTTGAATCTATCCCCATTTATTAATGTTTATATAGAGAACCAAAAAAAAAAACAGAAAAATTACTATGATGACTATTAATTACATCATTTTCCAAAGGGGGAGAAATATTATAACCAGTGAAATCTGAATATACTTTTATAATTGATAAGATTAAAGAAAAAGTTGTGATTCCACTTCAGTAAATAAAAGAGTTGTTCAGAAGATAAAGCATTTATAATGATGGACCTAGATTTCTGCTTCCTATAGAGATTTCATGCCCACGTGCACATATTCTGGTTAGACAGGAAGGCTCATGAGTTGAACACTTTGGCCAGCCTTCTATTTTGTAAGTATTGGCAGAGAAATACTTAAGAAAAAAAATGGTTTCGTAAATAAACTTATAATTAAGAGAATGAAGAAGAAGATGTAGCTCTTGGGGCTTCCATCGCCTCTTAACCGAAAACATCTGCTGGACTTCCGGAATTTTCCTAAGACCTTGAGAACACACCCACGCGTTTCCAACTTTTTTCCTAACCAGTGAGTTGGCTTCAGCAGTTTTCAGTTTTATAGCTGACTGTCCCATCCAAACAGTTGTTCAGCTTTGCCCTTTATTATAAATTCATTCTCATTTATTTATTGCGTAAGTATTGGTTACCTTCTGTTAATTGGGAGGTGTGGAGGAGGAGCAGAAAACAAGCTCACGGGTAGGAACTTTGTCAAAACTAAAACCTATTTTGTAGATGAGGCTTGGTGCTTTGTATTGTTAGCATTGCCTTTGCTCAAGGGACTCAGCCCAACTCATTTTAGTACCGTCTGTATCCTTCAAAATGAATAAGAGTAGTTAAAATAGTATGAAGTATGGCGTGTGTCAAATAAACTCCACAAAAGTGTTTACCATATGAACTTGAGAAAACCTAATTAAGTGGGTTTTGAAGAGACAGTGGGGCTTTGTTTATATGTTTGCCTACACAGGGGAACTCAAACAAACAAAACTTATTTTTAAAAAGCTTCTTCAAAGTTCTCATTTTGTTTTAGAAGAACTTTCAGCTTTGTTACTTTCTAAGTAGCTTTGTATCATTAGAAACTGATATGCTCAGCACAGCCAACTCAAGATAATTTAACCAGCTTACATCCACCTATATGTTTATGGGTTCTCTTGGTCTAAAAGGTCTTGAAAACCGAATCTCTGTGAATCAATTACTGTCTTACTCCACTTGGGCTGTTATGACAAAAATATCTTAGGCTGGGTAATTTATAAACAACAGAAATTTATTTCTCACTGTTCTAGAGGCTGGGAAGTCCAAGATCAAAGCACCAGTAGATTTTGTGTCTGATGAAAGCCCTGAATTCGTAGAGGGTGCCCTGCTGCTGTGTCCCGACGTGGCAGAAGGGACAGATGCTTCCTTCTTTATAAGGGCACTAATCCCACTCATGAGGACGCCACCCTCATGACCTAATCACTTCCCAAAGGCACCAACTCTCAATACCAGCAGATTGGGGATTAGATTTCAGCCTGTGAATTTTGGAGGGACACATTCAGTCCGTAACATTTCACCCCTAACTTCTCAAAATTTGTATCCTTCTCACATGCAAAATACATTCATTCCATTCCAGTAGCCCCCAAACGTCTTAACTCTTTCCAAAAATCAACTTAAAAAGCCTAAAGTCCACAGTCTCTTCTAAGTATCATCCAAATCAGATACAAGTGAGAGTCCAGATCTGACTGATCCTGAGGCACATTTCTCTCCCAGTATGAGCCTGTGAAATCAAACAGATTGTGTGCTTCCAAAATACAATGGTGGGACAGGCATGAGACAGACATTTCTATTCCAAAAGGGGGAAACAGGAAAAAAGAAAGGAGTAGGTGATGCCAGGTGAGTCCAAAACCCAACAGGGCAAAGAACATTCGATTTTAAGTCTTGAGAGCCATCTCTGACTCCATATCCCACCTTCTGGACACACTGGGGTGGGGATTGGCTCCTCGAGTCTCGGGGCAGCCCTGCCTCCCATGGCTTCTCTGGGCACAGCCTTCATTGCAGCTCTCCAGAGTGGAGGTACACACTCATCACTCCACCATTCTGCGTGCTGGGTGCAGCCCCACTCCCACACCTCCCCACCTAGAAGAAACCTACACTGCTATGAACAGAATATTATTCGTGATGTTCTGATAGACTAGACTGAGGCTTTTTCTAAGCTCTCTTCTTCTTATGAGCCCTCACCATAAGGAGTGAGGAGCCCCAGTCCCACACCACTGCCCTCGTGGGGGCTCTCTGTATTGGCCCTGCTCCTGTGTCAGGTCTGTGCCTGGGCACTGAGGTTCTCCAGGGCATGCCTTGGAAGCTGGGTGGAGGTGGCCACAGTCTCACAGCTGTTACACTCTGTGTGCCTGCAGAGTTGGCACCTTGTGGAGGCCACCAAGGCTTCCTGCCTGTGTCCTCCAGAGAGACCATCTGATCTGCACCTGGACCCACTGGAGCCATAGCTGGGGCAGCTGAGCACTGCACCCGATTGCAGGGAGCAGAGACTTGAAATTGTTCTGGCCCCAAGGTCCTGACATTCTGGACCTAAGATGTGTGGGGCAGCCCCAAAGATTGCCTCCGGAGGTCCTTCTTCAGTTGTCTTGATGAGCAGCATCTGGCTTCCTTCCACCATACTCATCTCTTTATCAAATGTTTGCTTTACTACAATCTCGATGTTCTCTCCTGAACATGTTTTCTACTTTTCTACTACCTGGCCAGTCTAAGAATTTTCTAAATCTTTCAGTTCTGCTTTCTTTTTCTTGATAAATTCCATCTTTAATTTGTTTCTCTCTGTTTACACTTTACTATAGGCAGTCAAGAAAAGTTGTGCCACACCCTCACTTTGCTTAGATATTTCTTCTGCCAGATATCCCATTTTATGACTCAGAAGTCTGCCTTCCACAAAACACAAGAAGATGAGCATGATTCAGCCAAATTCTTTGCTGCTTTGTGACAAGGATGGCCTTCCCTTCAGTTTTCAGTAACATACTCCTTATTTCTGAAACCTCATCAGAATGGCCTTTCCTGTCCACATTTCTACCAACATTCTGATCATTACCAGTTAGGGAATCTCTAAGATGGTTGAAGCTTTCTCTACAGCCCCCCCTCTTCTTCGGAGCCCTCATCAGAATCACCCTTAAGGTTCTGTTCATGGCCATGTAGATTTTTTTCTAGCACATACCTCCAAATTATTGCAGACCCTACCCATTACCCAGTTCTAAAGCCTCTTTTACATTTTTAAGTATTTGTTACCCCAGCACCCTACTTTTAGTACCAATTTCTGTCTCAGTCCATTCATAGTTCATGCTATAACAAAAATACCTTAAGTGTAGGTGATTGATGACAACAGAGTGTTATTGCTCATAGTTCTGCAGGCTAGGAGGTTGAAGAGCAAGTGACCAGCAGATTTGGTGTCTGGTAAGGGCTCTCTGCTTCATAGATGGCACCTTGATGCTCTGTCTTCACATGACAGAAGGGACAACAGGCTCCCTTGGGCCTCTTTGAGAGATGCACTAATTCCACTCACCAGGGCTGTACCCCCAGGACCTACTCACCTTCCAAAGTCCCCACCTCTTAATGCCAACACACTGGGGGATCAGATTTCTACTCATGAATTTTGGAGGGACACAAACATTCAGACCACAGCAGTTATTGCTCAAAACAAAGGAGTAAAAGCTAGCAAATAATGTAAGTATGATGTATTTAGATTTATTTTAGTCATGCTCATTGCCTTTTTAAGGTAAACTTTCTGGGTCAATTGAGCTATTTAGATGCAGACTCATATTTGAAGGTTCTGCTACTCCTCTACAATACCAGACTTATAAAAATCAGTGTGTTCCAATCATTCATATACTCAGCGAACATGCTGAGACCTACTGTGTGAAGGATTCTGTGATATGGGCTGGGAGTGCAGACTTGTATCAGGCAGCTACTCTCTCAGAATTCACTGCCTGGCAGGGGGAGGCCAGGAGGCTGTTCCCAGCTAAGACACAAGGCATGACTTGTGCTAGGCCAACAGGGAGGTGCCGGGAGTATAATACAACAAGGAGGAGCCACCACGGCTCACCGGAGGGTCCCCATATGGACCCACCATTGCTGAGTGTGTGTAAGAAGAAGACCAGGACCAGGGAGGTGGGTCTGAGAAATAGTACTGATTAGGCAGTCCAGGAAGGAACCCCTGAAAAGAAAATGAAGACCAAGTAGATAGACAGGAAAGGAGCCACAGGCAGGTCTCCCAGAGAAAGAGGAGGTTAGGAGGAGGGAGTGGTCCACAGGACCCAGTGCCTCTGGGAGACGAAGGTAGAATCCACACCATCTTTAAAATGAGTTGGGGCTGGGCGTGGTGGCTCATGACTGTAATGCCAGCACTTTGGGAGGCTGAAGCAGGTGGATCACTTGAGCTCAGAAGCTCAAGACCAGCCTAAGTAAGCAACATAATCCAAAAAAATTAGCCAGGCATGATGGTGCATGCCTGTAGTCTCAGCTACTCAGGTAGTTGAGAAGTGAGGATCGCTTGAGCCTAGGAGGTTGAGGTTACAGTGAGTTGTGAACGTGCCACTGCACTCCAGCCTGGGTGACAGAGTGAGACACTGTCTCAGAATTAAATAAAGAAATAAATAAAATTAAAACATGCTGGGAAGAGAGAAGAAGAAGAGGGTGGTACCTGGAGGGAGAGCTGGGCTAGAGAGAAACGTTTTAGAAAATCCATGTAAAATCCAAACGCAGCAGATTATTTCAGAGGTCAACAGGTGAACTATGGCTGGGAAATGGACCAACACAAAATAGACGCTGGTGGATATCGTGGAGGTTCGGGAAGGGTGGGACTCATGATGTGTTAGACAAGGCCATTGGAAACCTGGGTTGAGTCTGTGTCCCAGGAAACGTCCACTAGTGGGTCCCGGTGTGGGACCCACCCGCGGGCCCCACCCCAGGAGCATGAGAGCAGGGTTCCCCCTTCCTGCCCCTTCTGGCTTTCTGCTCCGCTCCCAGACCCTTCTCCATCACCCAACGTTTTCCTAGAAGGGCATAGAACTTATACCAGGAGGGGACCTCCAAGTTAGGCAGGGGGAGAGGCTGGAGGATGTGAATGGCCCCACAGTCCAGGCCCATTCACCTGATCTTGGCTCTGTGGAGGTGAACGTGGTTGAGTTGCCCTTTTTGTGAAGAGGTGGTAGCTGCAGGTACGGACAACTTACATATTGAACAATTTATATACTAATCGAAGTCAGCTCACTTTTTCCCTTGGTTTTTGGTTTCTGGGGTCTTCTAAGAGGGGAGAGTGACTCATGTCCTTTGCCCACTAGCAGGTGGCCTTGGTTTCAGTGCTGCTCAGTGGATTCTAAGCCAGCATCCCAGGAACCTGCTGGTATCAGCCCAGCAGCACATTTTTGGGGTCTCTGGGAATGAGCTTGGGAAGGTGAGTGAAGAACAACTGAAAAAAATGAAGCACATTTGTGGCTGAAGGTCATTTTCTGATGAATCACGATCGGGGGAAGCTATGGCCGCTCTTGCAGTGATCAAGTGTCTGCCGCCTGGATTCTTTCCTGGCACGTCACATCCACAGCTTCCAAGAAAGTGCTACTGTCTTACATGACAAAGTAATATTTGGCTCAAAGAAATCACTGCCAAACTGAGCAGCCAGTAAATTCTATGACAGCATTCACCATAATTCCCAAATGTAAACCAGATAGTACATTGTCATTCATAACCAGCGGACTGTCAGAAATCAGAGAAATGTTGGAGAGGCCTGCAGAAGCTGATCTGCTGCCCCTACGGTCACTGATGGCTTCCTTCATCGATGCAGATGCGGGGAGAAGTGGGCGAGGTGTAGTCCCCAAGCAGTCCCAGGCTGAGAGCCCTGCACAGGACTGGAAATACACATCAAGGTTCACAGGCTGTCTGGTCTTCAGGAGGTGACGGCAGAAGCAGGAGCATGTCAGTATATTCACAGCAGTACCCTGCATGCAGTTCTGTTTGCAAACGGACACCTCTCACTCTTGCATGCTCCAGTAGAAGCAAAACTCAGGTCTATCCTAGAGCACATCCCAGCAGAAGTTTCTCTGTGGGGGATGAGCTTCGAAAGTAATTGTAATTTAATTAGAAATTTAGATGTGAGTACCTGGTTTTTTTAGTGGGACTTTTTTTTTTTTCTTGGTAATTTATACATTAGCCGAGATGCCTTTCCTACTACAGTGCCAGAAGTTAACTTCTAATAGAATTCATACATTTTGTTCTCTCTCATGTCTTTTCTCCGTTACCTGTTCTTCACACTTCTAAATTTAAGAAGTATACATGTATACATCTGTGCGTGTGTGTGTATGTCTCCTTGGCAGCAGTCCTAATTCCTTTGGTGATTACTAAACACTTGAGGACTGGTAAACTGTGAGGAATTGAATCTTGCGGGCTGCAAGGTAGAGGACCGGAGTCTGCCTTGCTCCCCTTATGCCTTCAGGGGCCCAGCAGGGTCTCCTGCTCCTGGGGCTCATCCTGCAAAAGGTGGCTGGTATCCACGCAGCCCACCCTGATTGCCTTCCCAGGGAAGAGGGCAGGGCAGCTGTGAGGCAATGCTTCTCCATGGTGCTGGGAATCTCTGTGATATAAACCCAGTGGGATGAAGGAGATAATTTCAAATAATCGATATTTAGTTGCATTGACCATGAAACCAGCCCTTCACGAGCACTCTCTCTGGCCCAGGGCAGCACTGCACCGCGCCGGTGGGAAAGCGGGTGTGGGAGAGTCCACCCCTGCAGGAGAGGGCTTGGAGAAGCTCCCTCCTGGGACACTGAAGAATGAGCGAGGAGGAATGATGCCTCAGTTCAGTTCACCAGGAGAAACGCGGGAAAGGCCAGCGTAGCGAGGAGAGCGCCACACAGCTGTGGAGATGTCAGCAGACACAGCAAGGGACCATGGACGCGGGCGCCAGCCACCAGAGTGCAGGGTAGAGAGGAGCTGCACCTAGAAAGCCATGGCACAGGCAGCCCCAGGAGGCCTGGGCATCACACCCACCCCCCCCCCATGGCACAGACAACACCGGGAGGCCTGGGCATCACACCCACCCGCCCCATGGCACAGGCAGTCCCGGGAGGCCTGGGCATCACAGCAGCACAGGCAGGAGGCCTGGGCATCACACCCACCCGCCCCATGGCACAGCAGCCCGGGAGGCCTGGGCATCACACCCACCCGCCCCATGGCACAGGCAGCCCCGGGAGGCCTGGGCATCACACCCACCCGCCCCATGGCACAGGCAGCACCGGGAGGCCTGGGCATCACACCCACCCGCCCCATGGCACAGGCAGCCCCGGGAGGCCTGGGCATCACACCCACCCGCCCCGTGGCACAGGCAGCCCCGGGAGGCCTGGGCATCACACCCACCCGCCCCACTTTCACTCTGCAGGGAGCAGAGGGGCCTTCATGTTTTTACATTAGAAAGGAATTGGAGAGCACCGTTGGATTTCAGAATTTGAATGAAGGCAGCTAAGAGAGGGGATGCGTGAGGGTGCAGGGGGGTGGGGTACGCAGAGGCGATTCCAGAGTTAATGCAAGCAAGTAAGGAGGAAGTCCAGAGCCAGGAAGGAGGTGCTAGGAATGCAGAGGAAACGACAGACTCCGGAGACGCTTGGCAGAAAGCCCATTGGAATCAGTGCCCTCCCAGTGCAGTGTGAGGACGGGGGTCAGCAGTGTCTCCCCCATGTCAGGTTCTGAAGCCCGGCTTAAGGGCCTTGCAATTCACTGAGTTAAGGAGCAGAGAAGGAAAGGGGGGTTGTTTCTGTTTTTTGGAGTTTTGCTGAGAGCAAGGTTGGAAGAAATGAGGTAAGAAGTTCAACTTGAAACCTGCTGAGTTTAAAGTATCTCTAGACCCTCTCATCAGAGGCATCCAGGAGGGAGGAAGGAGCCGTCCGCCTCTGAGCGTTCACTGAAGCTGCTTGGTGTGAATGAGGCATCCCACCTAATGAGTTCAGAGGGAAAGAGAGCAGCAAAACTCCGACGTTCAGCAGAACAGGAATCAGGAAGGGGCCAGAGGTGTGAGGAGAAACCCAGGCGGGTCTGTGGCCACCAGGGGAGCCCATTCCAGGAGGGAGGGAAGGCAGCCGTGCTGGGGCCACAAGGGTCCCCAGGGCAGGGAGGTGCCCTCACAGCTGGGGATGGTGGCGTTGCAGACCCTTGGAGAAGAGTGTCAGGCCAGAAACCAGCTTGCCATGGTGTGAATGGCGGGCAGGAAATGGCTTTGGAATATGTCCAGGTTCTATTTGAATAGAGAAAAATTTCCCCCATCACCATGCTTCCCAAAAAGAGAGTGAACCCGCACTCTGGGATGTGAGGGCAGGATAGTTGGCTGCACCATCCCCAAGTTCTGCCCCTTCTCCCGCTCCTGTCCAATGTGAGAGGTGTTGCCACTGCAGTGTATCCAAAGTTCCAGGCATGCACGGCCGCCCTCTGGCCATCGTCGGGGTCATGGATCCTTTAGGAGTGAGGAAGCAGAATGTGTTGGTGTGAAAGGCCTTTCATATGGCCGGGCGTGGACACAGAGAGAAAGCTCCAAACATCCTTGCAGCATTGCTCCTGCCTGGCTGAACAGCACATTCACAGTGAGACAAACTCAGGTCATAATGAGAACAGAAGATCACAACAGCCACATGACATGCGTGCACACACACACAGGCACACATACACACATGCACATATACACCTGCACACATATACACACGCACACATACACATACGCATGCACACACACACAGGCACACATACATGCACGTATACACATGCACACACATGCACACATACACGCACACATACACGCACACATACACACACGCACATATACACATGCACACACACATATATACACATGCACATATACACATGCACATGTACACACACATGCACATATATACATATGCACATATACACATGCACACACATATACACATGCACACACATATACACATGCACACACATATACACATGCACACATATACACACATTCTTGCACCAAAATTTCACAAAAACATCATGGGTGAAGATTTCTGGGAATAATCTTACTACGAAGCTGACCACTCAGGCTGTGGCGGGTAAATCACAATATGGATATTCCAACCCCAAAGAAAGCAAGAATGTACCGTGATCAGCGCAGACCCACCCTAGGTCTCTAGTTTCCCTCTCCCCATAATGCTCCTTGCTGCCTAATGAACCACATGCATCTCTGGTGGTCTGCGCTGCTGCCGCTACACCTCTGCGAACACCAAATGCGCAAGAAGCGTATCGGGCGCAGCATGGCTGCACTCCATTGTTGCCTTCTATTTCGTGGATGAAAACTGCTGTTGATTTCTCTTTTAACAAGTGCCATTGGGAAGAACCAGTGTTCTGGAGGCTGTTTTCGCCTGTGTCATGAGAACAGGGCGCCAGCTGAGTCACTTCTCTGGAATGGACGTTAATGTCACTTGGTTTCCTCTTACCCAGAACCCCAGGCTTCATGTCTGGACAAATGAGCCATGCATTATCTTTCCACCAGACTGAAGAAAGATCAGTTTCTTGCGGTTTGTTGTTCTTTTTTTAATTGCGGATGTCTGTTCAGCATTCGCCCAAATAATCCTTCCAAACCGGGGAGTCTTAAGGGGAGCGCAGGATGTCCAGATAGCACCAGCCCTTTGTTAACCAGAGAGATGACAGACAATAAACCCCGGCGTGGTGAAACCTGGCCCACACATACACCCCGTCCCAGGGCCAGCGTTAGGGCCATCAAGTGGCCCTGGTAGCCAGTGGCTCCAGGACCAGCATCAGACACTCAGTGTTACTGTGGACAGTAGCTTTGCACAAATTCCTAGCAAGGTGATTTCCAAAATATTAGATACCTTTAAAGACAGAGATGAGGAAGACCGAACTGGCATCTGGCTTTTACTCACCGCCATTTAACCTTCCTCACACCAAGCTTCAAGGCAACATGGAGCGTGAGACATCCGTGAGCAAGAAACCAGGCTGTTGAACCACTCACGGGCCACGTCCTCTCTCCCCTCGCAGGGCTTGCAGTCATCACACTCAAAGTCAGCCCAGGTTTTTCTCTAGGCGTTGTTGCCAAGCTTATAATTTCGCATGTTCACAGCCAAATGTATGTTTAGATACCTTAGGTTGCTGCTGACATCCTGAGAGTGTCTTCTGGTTGTAAACAGACATAATTCTGATCACTGGGAGACTCTGTTCTCGGACAGCCCCTTGGTGTTCAGTGACATGGACTCCAAGTTCACCATCTGATGTGTGGGCTTCTGCCACTGGTGCTGTCGTATGGCACCTCCCTAAAACCTTCCCATTCATACATGGTCCCCGGCACCTGTTCTTCTTCTCCCCTATCTTTCCTTTTCTTCTTGACG
The DNA here is from genome assembly GCF_024542745.1 of Macaca thibetana thibetana. NCBI lineage: Eukaryota > Metazoa > Chordata > Mammalia > Primates > Cercopithecidae > Macaca > Macaca thibetana. The sequence continues at coordinate 89,963,267 of NC_065594.1, forward strand.
TCAGATTCGAAGCCACTGACACACCCTTGTGTTTTCTTCACGACAAAATATGTCACTGATGTTACTGTTACATCAGTTTGGTTTCTTCAGAAATCAAAACAGTGACATCTTTCTTCCGTCTGGTGGAAAGATAATCAGAGCTGATTTAACAGTAACGTCAGTCCTTTCCTAGAAAACCCAACCAGGTGATATCAGTGAATATTTCCATTTCCCAAATAAAGAAACTGAGGCTCAGGGAAGGGCAGTGACTTGCTTGTGGTCATAGAACTGGCAGAGCTGGGATTCAACCGAGGTTGCACTTCAAATCCGGACTCTTCCTTCTTGACCGCACGGGGCTCCAAATCCCGTGAATCCGTGTTTAACTGACCAGTGTTAAATCACTTCGGTTTGTTCACAAACCTGATGGCCACCATTCTGCCCTTTTCTGCTCTCAGCTGCCTTCTTCCCGATGTTCTTAAGCCCTCGCTCACCGCCTGTGGGGTCACTGCAGGGACTTCTACCACTGTCTCCCGTGTCTCATCCCAGCTCCTATCTGGTCAGCACCCAGGCCTCCCTACAGGTCTTCTCAGCCACAACAGCCTTCTCCTGAGGAACCTGTACCTCCACGAGGTGGCCTCCTGATTTCCCACAACTCCCCTGGAACACACAGCTCGTCCTCTCCAAGGTCCAGCTAAACGCTGCTTCATAATATGCTTAACCAGCCAACCTTTTTAGCATGCAGAACTCCACAGCTGTTTAGAAAATCTTCCTAATGCAGCCTGTTTTCAACAACGAATCTGTTCAGAGAAGCTAGAGAAAGCATAGGTTATGTCTAAAGATTTCCCTGGAGTGTGTTAATATTTCAGAATATTAGCCTGCAGCTCCAGGGCCCTCCTCTGCATACCTTTTGACCGGCGTTGCTAAAAAGTAACAGAAATGACTTGTTTGGGTTTCACCTTCTTTTTCTACCCATCACTCTGTAGCAGGGAAGGGGATTAATGAGCCATGAAATGGCTACAGTGGAGCAGGGTAGGGTTAAAACAGAGAAGCAATGTTCTTAAATCACCTTTGCAGGACTGTGGCTGGCTTGGTTTTGTATGGATTTCCACGAACCCCAGACATACATTGTTTATTTTCACAGACAATTTGTCCATCTACTTTTGGCTTAATTCCCGCTTCAGGAAGATCAGTGGAAAAGATATATTCAGAATCTAAAGTCAGGTCTGTTCCTCAAGGGAATTCTGTATGTGGATGACAATGCCCTATGGAACTCTTAAAAAGCCCCATATGAATCCTCTCTTTTATATGGCAGCCGAATGGCCCAAACCTCTCTGTGCCTCAGTTTCCTCACCCATAAAATGGGTACAATGACAGTACCTACCTCGTAGACGTTTCTTTGTGAGGATTCCATAGGCTGACTGTTGGAAAGTGCTCCAAACAGTGAACCGCTCTAGAGCCTGAAAATGTCAGCTACTGTTATAGCTTAGTCCCAACCAGGGGCCAAAGCTAATAACCTGAAACACTGTCTCATGGACCTCTGCAATGGGCTGGGTCTAACAGGTCCGCCAGTACACAAATTTGGAACACTTTCCTTTAAGCAAGTCAAAGAGAAGGGAATCGTTGAACAAATCAGTGACTGAGTTTGTTCAACCACCCTGTAGAAAGGAAAATGGAATTCGATGTGCTCTTTTGATATCTTTGGAGCTCTGCAGTCAGGACTTTACCCATGGGACATGAGCTCCCCATGACAAATGAGGGAGCTGCCCTCTCTCCCACCGAGATGAGTCACTGTAACCCAAAACAATCTCAAAACCTTTGACATCACTGCCGCTTGCAAATCTGTGCCTCCAGCCAAGGGCTGGTGGATGCTACCGCCTGCCACCTCGTGTTCACCACCAGGACTGCACGTCACTACGAGTCTGCTGCCCTCATACCCCGGCACAGGAACGGTAAAAAGACCAAACAAAAACGTGTCTTTTTTGGACATAAGGTTGAAATCTGATTTTAAAACAGAGACATTCAGTAAGCATTAAACATCTTCCTTTTATAGCTTTCTCACAGACCTACATTGGCAAACTCACCCCTTTCCTCCATAACCTTTAAGCCCTTGAGTCACAGTAGCTGCCCTGAATTGCTTACGCAGGTCTGGCTTATCACTGACAGTTGTCCTCAAAACACTTGGTTCAAATATTACCAGAACTAAATCTGGAGGAGGGAGTCCTGGCATTCCAGAGCCCTTGCCTCATTTTCTATCGGGATCCCAGCAGATGGTCTGATTTATCTAATCAGATGCTGAGCGCGGGCCTCACCGACCCAGCCCTCCTTTCCACAAACAAGTCTGGTGGTCTCCTTTTTTATGACTCCACTTGAGAGGCCTGGAAAACATTCTCCCTGATAATGCAGGTGATAAAACCAGATCATCTGGTGGAACGAACAATCAGAAATTCCACTGGGCGGACACAGGGCTCAGAGAAGAGTTGAGATTGTGGATGATGTTTTCTCGTAGATGAAGGTGAATGAAGGAATTGAATGGAGGGTGGGGGGGACCAAAGGAGAGGGTAAGTCCTCCATGGCATGAACTGCTGATGCTCGACTTCAGAAATTGGGAAGTCATTATAATGGTCAGAAATGTGGTCTAAAAATAGAAGATTCCATGTGGAAAGAACATGAATTTTGGAGCCAGGCAGAGGGGGTAAATAGCAGTGCCATAATGCATGTGTTTTACAGGCAGCACATGGAGTGTGTTCTGTGTGTCAAATCCTGCAAGAGATGCTGGGGACAGAGTGTGAATGTGGGATGGTCCCTACCTCCAAGGGCCTCGCAGCCCCACATGAAATGTGGGTACAGAGATGTAACGTGGCAGTGCCCTGCAGTGTGCCTTGGGGAAGGAGCTCTGGCCGCCTCCTCCAGTTGTGAGGAGGGGAAGATGCCCCCAGAGAGCCCGCGCTTGAGTCACATCCTCTCATGCCCTTGAGAGCCGCAGGCAGTGAGGGCTGAGTGTGCCATGGCTCCCAGGTTCCAGAAAAACTGGCCCAACCGCTAGGCACTTAGCAGACTGGAGCGTGGAGCACACTGTGCCAGCATGGGAAGGGGTGTGCCAGGGCAGCAGGGGACAAAAAACCCCGAAGGCCATGGCGGGGTGGGGTGTGGTGACTCGCAGAGCCTGCAGAGCTGACACGGTGGCTTGGGGGCAAAGCAGACAGGGCTCTCAGAGCCCCCCGCCCCCACCTTCCCTTCACAAATGAGACATGAGCCGGCGGTGCTCAGCTGTGGGGAGCAGCCCGGACCGTGACGTGGGACCCTCGGGGCGTGGGAAGCAGGTGTTGCTGCATGCAGAGCACCACTGGGTCGAGGTGCTGTGGGTGAGAGGCTCATCTCTCGGGGCTGTCCCTTCACCTGTCTACGTGACAATTAGACACACTCTGTGGCTCCCAAACCTGCCTGTGAATCTGAAGTGCTTGGGGGCCTTGCCGAAAACATCAGTTCCTGACTGGGTGGTGGCTCACGCCTGTAACCCCAGCACTTTGGGAGGCTGAGGCAGGAGGATGGCTTGAGCCCGGGAGTTTGAGGCTGCAGTGAGCTATGATTCTGCCACTGCAGTCCAGCCAGGCAACAGCAAAACCCTGACTCAAAAAATATGTATTACATATATATAAATTCCCTGTCCTTTTGTGGGTCATCAGCATGATGCCGGGACGTTCACACTCATGTGTGAGACATGCCTCTCTCAAAATTTGTTAAGATGTCAGCACATGACCCATCTCACATGAAAAACTTAAAAAGAAAAAAACAAGCAAAAAGAAAAATACATATGTAAATTCTTCCCAGGCTCCTTCCCTTGACTCCCAAACTGCTAGACCAGAAAATTCACAAGGTCTGAGACTGAGACTCCCCGTAGTTGGTACTTTGGGCGGCCAGCCCAGGCCAGTCCTGGGACAGGGACCACTTCAGAACGATCAACCGGAACCCTGTTAAAATTCAGGACAAGAGAGGGCCCAAGCGCCCTGATTGCTAATGAGCCCCCGGGCGACTCTCAAGCTGCTGACCCCCGATCTCTCTCAGACGCCCCAGATGCTCTCTGAGGTCCCTTCCAAGTCCAACATTTTATGAAGCCTTTGGGAAAGTAATCGGTTATCAATGCAAAGAGCGGAGATGTAAATGTGAAAAGTGATACTGTCTTGGTCTAATTTCAAATGGCTATCACTGTCTGTAATCTATAAGACTCTTGCTAGGAAATGAGGCTCATGTTTGCGTATTAAGGAAGACAAAGGTTGTTTTTGTATCATAATGTATGAGAAAGAAATATTCTTTTATCCAAAATAAAATGAATCTATACTCTAGGTAAGAACTTCGGAGCCGTGTTTCTCTTTAGTTTCTGTATGGTAGGATTTTTTTTGTTAATTATCTTTTTCCCCTGTCTTTCTGTAGCAGCAACACGCTAGGTGAATCTCAAATGCATTGTGCTAAGTGAAAGGAGCCAGGCTCAAGACTGCACACTGTATGGTTCTATTTCTGTGAGTGTCTAGAAAAGGCAGACTACATGGAGGGAGAAACATGAGGGATGGACCGAGGTTTGGCGAAGGGAGCATTTGATGACAAAGGGGCAGCACCCAGAGTGTGGGTTGATATGGAGCTTTTCTGTCTCTTGCTAATAGTGGTGGCTACACAACTCTGCATTTATTAACGACACGCCAAATAACACACCAAAAATGTGAATTTTATTATATGTAAATTAAAAGATAAAATATTTTTTAAAGGAGGAAGAAAACGAAGTCAAACTAAAATAACAGATAAGTAGGCAGTAGCCAAAGGAGAAGGAGGACAATGGTGGTTATCAAGCATTTTCTAACAACAGAAAAGGTGGAGTTCTATTTAAAGCATGTCCTATTCAGGAACATTTCAAATAAAGATACGAGGGGAAAAAAGCTGTACATCACAGCCAGTTCAAACCCCCTCCCCATGCCCACCGCTCCACCCTTGGCTCATAACCTTTTTTCTTAGTTGGCCAATGTGGTGGTTGCTTGTTTTATCATAGCAGAACCAATTCAATATAATGCTAACTCCAAGAATGTTTTTCTCTCATACATATAGACTGCTTTTCAGTCTAAATGCAAAATAGATATAACTTTTGGTCCTGTCCTTGGGCTGTGCCACAGATACTGAGCAGTCACCCTGGAAGACAGGCGGCCTGCTTGCTCACCTCACCGGGAGCCCGCCTTTGGAAAGCTGCCCACACACCTTTCCTCTCTGCTTCCACCTGGGGCAGACTCTGCGGGGCTGTTAGCTGCTTACTACCTGCAGAGGTGCATGGGGTAATGGCAGGCACATGGTGCAGTAGGAGCACACCATCTCGGCCGTGAGTCATGCCATGCTCTTGGGTGTGAAGATGACCTAAGAATACCAGGAAAATATTGGCACGTGCAGTTGGCACATGAAAATTAGTAACCCGCGAGGGAGGTCATCAGTATAGACAATTAACTCTTGTAATTGCCAGTCATCGTGTAATCCTGGTAGCTCAGTAGTTGTCCCCTATGCTAACTGTCACTCTCTAACCATGTAAGTGGAGGCCACCACCACAGCATCCGTTACTACTTCCAGGCTGCGTGAGGGTGATGCTCTGGGCATTGAAACACGCCATGTCAGCGGTGCTAAATTAGAAAGAGCGTTTCATGCCCATTCGAGGCCTGACAGCCAAAGCTCTCTGCACATGGAGCCTGTGACTCCAGAATCGGCTTCCTCCTGGCCCCTTCCTCAGGTGCAGTCTGGGCTCTCAGGGCACTGAACTCATCCACAGTCAGACTCCAAGACTTCTTAGAGGACAAGCAGGCTTAGGAAATCACGTCAGTCTATTACGCAATGATTCACATTTAGGCAAATGAAATGTCTTTATTGCTAAAAGCACAGAGATAATAAAAGGCTTTCCCAGAAAATCAACTTTTCCAACACATGCCAGGCAAAATCATATCCAGACTATAAAAAGTTTGGGCTAAAAGCCATTGAGCACAAGTGCCCATGTGCTGCCTATTTTTAGAGTAAGGAGCAGGGGTTTTCAGACACTGATACTATGGGTGGGGAAGAAGAGATCATCCACTTTTTTCTGCTTTAAAATGTACACCTACCCCCGTCAAATCATTTCAGAGAAAACTATGTAATAGCATCTTAGAATTATAGGTAGTACCTTCTGAGATCTGAAGATTTGTCTATGGAGATAAAGTATGACAGAAACCAGTGGCTTCCCTGACTTCGCCTTCACTCCTCAATCTAATTCGGTCCTGACCCACTTTCAGTTCTCCTGCCCCGTGGGCTGTGCCCCAGACAGTTTCTCGAAATTTCTGTCAGGATCACCGTCAGACAGACCACATTCCGTACAAGGAAAGCTAGGTCTTGATTTCTTCAGATTATTTCCCTGGCAGACTTTTTTTTTTTTTTTTTTTTTTTTTTTTTTTTTTTTTTTGACAGAGTCTCGCTCTGTCACTAGGCTGGAGTGCAGTGGCGTGATCTCGGCTCACTGCAACCTCCGCCTCCCGGGTTCACACCATTCTCCTGCCTCAACCTCCCAAGTAGCTGGGACTACAGGCGCCCGCCGCCACGCCTGGCTCATTTTTGTATTTTTAGTAGAGACAAGGTTTCACCATGTTGGCCAGTGATCCGCCCACCTCAGCCTCCCAAAGTGCTGGGATTACAGGCGTGAGCCACCCCGCCCGGCCCCTGGCAGACATTTTTAAAAAGCATTCGGCCAGACGGTGTTTTCCAAATGTCACTTTAAAGGTGTACACTCTCCTTCCTTTTCTAACCGTTCTGTGTCGCGTAAGCTCCCTTGCAGGGATACCTGGAAGGGACATAATCTCGGCCGCCGGGCAGCGTGCCTGTGATGTCACGCTTTGTCTTCTTCATCTTTGCCTTTCCTCAGCTCCTCTTTTGTTTGTTTGTTTTTCGGTCAAGGTTACTGAGGCATAATTGACATACAAGTCATTGAATATTGACAAATGTATACAACCATAGAGAATCATGCCATAGAGCGGGTCCGTTACCCCAGAAACTTTCCTTGTGCCCTCTCAGTGAGTCCCTCCCCTCCACCTCCAGCCCTGGCAGCCACTCGTCTGTTTTCTGTCTTTAGTTTCGCCTTTTCTAGAATGTCATAAAAATAGCATCAGACGGTAAGTAGCATTTCGTGTCTGGCTTCCTTCACATCGCAGAATGCCTTTGAGATTCAGCTTTACTGCTGCACACATCGGGCACTTGGTTGTTTTTTATTGCCGAATAGCAATCCCAGGAGTAAGCTCATTTAATAAAACCAGGATGAACACTCTCATACGGGTCTTGGTGTGGACATAGGCCTTCATTTCTCTTATAGGTATATACCTAGGAGTGGGATTGCTGGGTTCTGTGAACTTTAGAAGAAACTGCCAAACTGTCTTCCGAAGAGGCTGCACCCTTGTGCGTTCCTGCCGGCAGCCAGTGGAATTCAAGGTGCCATCCTTCCCAGCTCTTGGCGTGGCCACCTTTTTCTGTGTATATTCACCATTTTAGTCCATCACAGTTACAGCTCTCTGTGGATTCAATTTGCTTTTCCCTAATGACCACTGAAGTTTAGCATCTTTTCATGTGTACAACTTCTTTGGTGAAGTGTCTGCTCAAATCTTTTGCCAGATTTTGCAGTTGGGTTGTTCATTTCTTTAGTATTGAGTTTTCAGAGTTCTTTATATGTTCCGGAAGAAGTTGTTTATCAGATATGTATTTTGCAAATACATTTCCCAGTCTGTCCCCTGCCTTTTTATTTTTAACAGTATCTTTTGACAATCAAACCTTTTTAACCTAGCCAACTTTTTCTTTTATAGGTTGTAATCTTTGTGTCTTATCTAAGAAACCTTTGCCTAATCCAAACTCACAAAGATTTTCCCCTGTGTTTTCTTCTAGAAGCGATATAGCTTTAGCTCTTACATTTAGGTCCATTTTGAGTTAAGTGTCTGCATATCAAGTGACATAAAGGTGAAGGTGAAGGTGTGTTTCTTTACCTGTGGATGTTATTTACCTTGTATTGACACTAGTGCTACAGTCTGCATCAAATAATTTTGGAGGGCAGAAATTCTAAAGGTCCATATCATTCTACCTCATATAACTGAAATTCTTAATAAATAGTACCCAGGGGTGGGACAAATGTTTTATATAGTAAATAAGAAGGTAGAGACAGAAGGTGTCCAATTTAACCTCAGCTCTGTGTTGCATGGAATAGGCTGCTGATAGCTGTCTGTGTAATATACTGTACAAATACTAGCCTTTACATTATTGTTACCTTGGAACATGCTACTAATTTCTTCTTGCCAGGGTAGTCTAAAAATTGCTCAGAAATGCTAACTCACCATCCTTAAGAACAATGAATATTTCTAAATTGTGGCTAGTGGAATTATTTTTCTAGAGCCTAAAAAGTAGTCCTTTCTGCCTTTTGGGACATTTTACATATTTCAAATGTGTGGCAAAGAGCTCACAGAAATTAACTAGGACTTAGGTTGGAATCCCCGGAGGATCACCAGGAATTGCAGCCTTGGACAGGCCTTGAAGGTCTGGAACACACTGCGGAAGGGAGGGAGGGTCCGCCCTGGGGAATGGAGAGGATATGGGCGTCTGCTGGGCGCCAGTGCCCATAAAAGGTGAGACAGGAAGAGTCCGCTTAGGAAGGAGAAGGGATTTCCTACTATTCAGATTTCGGCTGGTAAGTCATGAAAAGCTCATTCTTATTCTACCAGTAAAATACTGTACTGTAGATTAAAAATCCTGATGTGTAGTGAAGCAAGTTTTATCCTAGGCAACATTGTTTTTATCCTTCTCAGATAAATGCAACTCTTTCTACTCCCTTACCCAAGGCATATTTTAAGGTTAATGACCAATGAATGGAAACCACAGGGTTGTGTGATGTGGGGCCCTGATGAATCATCCATCTGTCCACCTTTGTTGAAGTCTGAAGCTGTAGAGCTACACTGCATGTGCCCGTATCTGAACATCTTTTGCCTCTTTTCTCAGAAGTGAAATTCCCCAATTCATGAATGCTGGAGTGTCAGGACCCTGAGCGCATTCTCTCCACAGTCGTGGTATTTGAGTAATGTGGGTTCAAGTCTGGATTTGTTGTCTCCGCCTTTTCAGACTGCAGCTTCCAAAACCAACCCGGATGTCCCATGTGCGCTCCAGCCATGACTTCAGACAGGGAAAAGCAATGTGCAACCCCCGCTGTCCTCACAGTAATCAGAATGGATTCTGTCTTGTAGATATCACTGAAGTACAAGGCCAAGACTGATTTAATTAGAAATAATATTTAACCCACATAAATACTGTGTGTTCCTCTGCATGACCCAGTAAGCCAGACCTTTCTACTGAGCTCCAACTCCACGCTTAAGAGGTTTTTCTTATTGGAAATCACCTATCTCTTCCCTCAAGAATGCCAGGATGGGGGTTATGGTGGTCTCGTGCGGTGGTTCTCAAGCTTTTATATACCAAGGAGTCTCCTGGGGATCAGTTCAAACGTGGATTCGGGAGTTCTGGGGCCAGGCCTGAGACTCTGCATTTATGGCAAGCCCCCAGGTGACACTGACACAGACCTCCCTTGGAGCAGCAGGGGCCTGGTGGAGTCAGCCGGCTCCCCAGAGCTGAGTGCACCCCGGCAGCCCTGACACTGGTCCCGTCTGAGCCCCTGTCCTCTCTCCTCTCCACGGGAGCAGTTGCCGTGGGGATAAAATGAGAGAAACCATGTTTAAAACCTGTAACAACACATCATCTCAAAAGACACAAACAGTTAAACGATACTGTTCATTATCCTGTTTCCTAGGAAATGGTACCTTTACATGGTCTGGTGGTGGGATCAGGCGGGGGACAGGGGACGTGACATTATCACTCTGGTCCACAGCGTCTGCTGGCTTCTGAGAAGTACTTTGTGGAAATATTGTTCTCAAGGATGTTGGAGGGATATTAGGAGCTTTCGAAATTTTGAAGCTTTTGAGATTTATGCAAAGATGTTTAAACTAGACTCTTCTCACTTTCTGGGAGTAATTTTTATTTTTAATGTCACTTATCGCAAAAGGAAAGAAAGAGATGAAAATAACTTTTCCCGTCGGGACTTTCTGACTGAGGATGGAAGTTGATAAGGACGATGATTAGCACAAAGGAAAACCCTTGGCATGTACCTGGTCCTCCCAGCTGCTCTTTATAGATGCACCACACTTCCTTAGTGGGCAGGAAATCCTGGGGAAAAGCTCCATCCTGATGACCAAGAGTGGCCTCCTCGGGCCATGCTGTGAATGTCCATTTAATCCCAGCAATGCAGGCTTTGCAATGTGCACAGCGGTGAGGGCTCCATCTGGGAGGACTGAGGTCTAACTCACATTCTGTCCAGGCTCTTCCCGGCCCTCTCTCAGTGGGGAAAGCTGGATGGAATTCTGTGAAATGTCCCATCTCCTCAGAAGCTCAGGATGGACTGTTTAGAAGTGATGCCATCTTGACAATCACTAGAATGGCTATAGCCCAAAAAATGGAAAATCACAAGTACTGGTGAGGATACAGAGGAATTGGAACCTTTGCGCATTGCTGGTGGGAATGTAAAAGGTTGCAGTCAGTGTGGAAAAAGAAATTTAGCGATACTTGTGCACACGTATTTATAGCAGCATTATTTAGCAATTCTACTCCTAGGAACACACCCAGAAGAATTCAGAACAGAGACTCAAGTAGTCCCTCATACACACATATTCACAGCAGTGCTATCCACAGTAGCCAAAACATAGAAACGCCACAGATGTCCAGGAACAAATGAATGAACCCATTGTGGTCTATCCGTACAGTGGAATATTATTCAGCCATCAGTGAATGAGGTAATGAATCCCAAAAACATGATCACTGAAAGAAGCCAGACACAAAAGGTCACACATCGTATGATTGATTCTGTTTATCGGTAAATCCGTAGAGACAGAAAGCAGAGTGGTGGTTGCCAGGGGCTGGGAGGAAGGGGAATGGGGAGTGATTGATAATGGGTTTGGGACTTCCTTTTGGGGTGAGGAAAATGTTTTGGAACTAGATAGAGGTGGTGGCTGCACAACATGGTGAATGTATTAAAAGCCACTGAGTTGTATCCTTTAAAATGGTTAGCTTTATGTTAAGTGAATTTCACTTCAGTAAAAAGAAAAGGTTACAGCATGCTCCAGAAAAGGGAAGACTAGAGTTTTTCATTCCAAAGTCAGACTCCCTAACCAAGAAATAAAGATGAGAAAGGAGTTTACTGACAATGAAAGGAAAATGAGTACGTGATGTGGTTAGCCACTTTCCCCCATCAAAGGGAATTGAGGAAGGGTTAACGAATGCAGATAAGAATGTGGTTTTTATCAATAAGACGTGCATATTTCCATTTTGGTTAGTAGCAGATGTTCCCTTTGAGTTGGCTGTATGAAATAATCCCACTGGTCACTGCTGCTTGTTTGGTTGGCTAAAAAATAATAATCCCACTGGAAAGATATGAATTTATGGGCAATAAAAGTTAACAGTCCCGATAAGAAACATTTTATCCCCCAGAAGACAGCCGGTAGACACTAACAAACCGCAAGCCTCGACATAGTGAGGGAATGTAGAGCTTCGTGGCATAGTATGTAATCTTAAGAAGGGTATAGTCTAGCATAGCCACAAACTAAACAAAAATGAGCACCACTGGGAAGGACCCACAAAAGTTGCAATCAAAACATGCTTTGTTCCCAAACTTACAACAAATGTCGAGTAGGAAACCACTAAGCATTGGAGATGGGACGAGCCTGGGATATCGTGCGCCCAGGGCCAGGGCCACTCATCTTCCGTGAGTCTCCTCATCTAGGTAGAAAGATAGTGGCAATAGCTTCCACTGTAGAATGTTCTCCAAAGACACTAAAGTGCCCAGGCTTCACTGTGACTTAGGAGGCCTGAGACCAGGCTGCCTGAGGTGACTACTGATGTGTCATTGACGGGACCCCTCTGGGACACATGGAGGGTAGAGGAGAACCCACCGTCTCTAAAACTCTGACTTCGGTCCAGATCAGGTTGCCCTGTGGGAGATTTCCCAGCTCCCCTTGGTTTGAGGGGACAGGGGTCCCAAGATTCAGGATACATCATCTTCCATCCACAGCCTTAATCTGCGTGAATAGCTTCCACCCCAAAAAATCGTCTTAACTCCTTCCCCTGATGCCTGGAGTCTAACATCTCAAGGAATTGCCATTGAGGAACGGTAATGAATTTGGAGATGAGATCTCTCCACACCCCTCCATGCTCCCGCCTCGATGACATTAACATTGTACCCTGGGATGCGTTTTTAAGTTCCCATTTCACTTCAACTGTGTGGATTGCTGAGAATGGCATTATGAACATTCTGTAAAGACAGACACTTCTCAGCTGAACAGTTTACACAGGAAAAGTTACCTGGAGGCAACAGAAGAAAAGCCTAGAAAAATGGCTCAAGTCCCCCTCAATCTCAGGGTGAGACAGGAATTTGACATTTCATAGCAAATGGGCCTTGGCAGGTAAAGGTGCCATGTGATGAATCAATAGCAGACTCATTCGTCTCAAGAGGAAATCAGGACGTACATTTTTTTAAGTTTGTGCTAGCCTGTAAAATGTTAAAACAGAACTATAATACAATAGTTAGTTCCATCCATAGGAGAGACAGAACTCTCCCTCCCCTCTTTTCTCATTTTTAAAACATTTTTATTGTGGTAAATTTATTTTTAATCTTTTTAATGTAACATTTTAAAATTTTTGTTAAAATTTATGCATAAAAATTTATGCATAAAAATATGCATACGTCCTCGCTTATGAGTGGCAGCTGAACAATGTGAACCCATGGACAGGGGAGGGGAACACCACACCCCGGGGCCTGTGGGCGGGTGGAGGGGAGGGAGAGCATCAGGACAAACAGCAAATGCAGGCTGGGCTTAACACCTAGGTGATGGGTTGATATTTTATTGTATTAAGTTCCAGGGTACTAATAAAATAATAACATCGTAGTTACCCTTTGGGTCATATTGACGTGTCTGATTCAGTGGCATTAAGTTCTTTCATGTTGTTGTGCAGCCTTCACCACCAGTCCATCTCCAGAACTTTCTCATCTTCCCAAACCGAAGCTCTGTCCTCATCAAACACTGACTCCCCCTGCCCCTCTCGGCCCGGCCGGCAGCCCTCATGCTACTGTCTGTCTCCGTGGGTTTGACTGTTCTAGGGACTGCATCTAAGGGGACTCTATACAGGATTTGTCCTTTCGTGACTGGCTCATTTCACTCAGTACAGAGTCCTCAAGGTTCTTCCGCGTCACAGCCTAGGTGACTACGTCCTTCCTCTTTAAAGGCTGAGTGCTGGTCCATTGTGTGGGCGTCTGTCCATTGTTGGACACTTGAGTGGTTTCCACGTTTTGGCGGTTGGGAATCAAGCTGCCGTGCACAGAGCGTACCAGTGCTAGCCCCTGCTTTCTCCATACCCAGAGGTGGAATCGTGGGATCCTGTAGTGATTCTTTTTTTTAATGTGTTAAGGAGCTGCCAGAGTGTTTTCCAAAGCGCTACACCATTTCACATTCCCACCAGCAGCACACACAGGTTCTGATTTCTCCACATCCTCACAAATACTTACAATTTTTTTTTTTAATAATAGCCATCCTATTTAGTTTGGACAAACATTTTTGTATGTTTCAGAAGCTCTTTTTTTTTCCCTCTGTGTGAACAAAAGGAGAGATTAACCACTTAAACATCTGAGGGTCATTTTGATATCTGAATGCAATATGCATTTCCACACCTACTGTATGCATTATATTGAGAAAAATAGAGATAAAATTGTAGAAATTCATTTGGAAAATTTTTTATACTGAAAAGGCCTTTTTAAAAAAAAAACCCAAATAAGTTAATTATTTCATCCCAACCCAGTATTATCATTTCACAAAGACATGACTTTAGAAATTTAGGATAATTTTTTTCTCACATTCCGTATTTTCTCTTCTTAAACTCTATGACTTCTTTTGTTAGCTATCATGGCAGTAGATGGTGGTTTACGTATAATGTTCCCTGTAGATTATAACTCTTTAAAAACAAACAAACAAAAAAAGTAGTTTTGAAAGTAACCGTAACTGATCATGAGTATTTATTGTGATTAATTGAGGAAATTGAACCTATGTTGTTCCCACAGGGTCAGCCTGGGCCAGTGGGCCCCCAGGGGTACAACGGGCCACCAGGATTACAAGGATTCCCAGGACTGCAGGGACGCAAAGGAGACAAGGGTGAAAGGGGAGCCCCCGGAATAACAGGACCCAAGGGTGACGTGGTACGCACCGCTGTTGTATTCCCCTGGCCTCATGAGGGTGGCGGGTATCTCAGCCGTGGTTAATTTCATTTGCTTTCTCCATAGGGAGCAAGAGGCGTTTCTGGATTCCCTGGTGCCGATGGGATTCCTGTAAGTTTTATGGAAGATTGGAATTGTAAATCGTTGCGTGCATTCTAGGCAATACATTTGTGACTTAAAGCAACATTTTGAATGAGACCTCCTTTTTTGTTTATAACATAAAATGTGTGGGGGCTATACGTGCATATTCTCCCCACAGAATTCAGTCAGACAGTGAACAAATTGTTTGCTTTGTAAAAGTCCTTATAGACTTGGCTTCAGAATTGAGACCACTTTACTAAACTGCGCATTGTTTGGGAATAAAAAGCTAGAGTGCTATCCAGATATATGCCCTAAAGAGCCAGTCTTGCGATCTCGTTTGAACTATAGAGCAACCTGCATATAAAGTCGTTCAGCCAAGAGCATGGGCAGAATGAAGCCCTGCCGAGCATTCGTGCAGCTTCTCAAGTTCTTTACAGCAACCTCACGTAAAACAAGAAAAAGAAAAGGCATGGTTTGTTCATGAGAAAAATCTCAAAATGCAATAAAATGTGTTTTTATAACCTAGTTTACTTTACTTCTTGTGGCATAAAAAAATAAACAAAACAGCCTGACTCACAGCCTTCTTCACAGGGACCCACAAGCAGATTTCCCAGGGCTGGCTTCCTGGCCAGACCTGACCTCAGGGATCAATGTGTTTATCGCACATTCTGACCCGCCTCCCATCCGGCTACTGCTGTGGTTCTGAGACATCTGCTCCACAAACCTCACACATATACACAGATGTGTGTGCCCGTGTCCTGCAGAGGCAGGTTCTGTATCCCCACACACGCACACGCACAGGGAGAGACTCCATTCCCAGGCTGCACGAGTAGGGAGGGCCATGCCTTGCAAAAGAGAAGGAGGGAATGAGTGAGTGGGGGGCAGTCCCAGAGAACTCATGCGTTTGCATCAGATCTTTAGTCCCACTGTCAAGGAGCCATCTGCAGAGCAGAAGGAGACAGGGCAAAATAGAGGAAGTCGCATTTGCCAGACAAGAGCTGCAAGCCAGTGATCTCGGGGTCACCTGAATGGTGGGCTCAGACAGACACCTGGGTTCACACAGCCCTGAACAAATAAGGGAATAACGTTCACATCAGTCAGAATCTTGAGAAATGGACAGACATGAAGAATCTGCACCTTCCAAAGATTAAACAAATTAGGAAAGTATTTTCATGTTAATGGTCTGAATCTAAATCACACATTTTTAAACTACTCTTTTGAACTCCTTAGAGCGTCTTTCAGTTTTGTCTCCAGCTGAAATCTGAGTTATAATGGAGTGACATTATGGAAAGCAATTGCAACTCATCTGTACCAGGTTTCCTTCATGTTTCCACTTTATACTCATTTAATATCAGAGGCAAATGTCTCACAAACTAGGGAAGAACTAATCATATTTTGGAGGAATGATTGTGGTTAGCAGGTGAGGACCATTTTCGACAGAACCTGCTGCTCAAAGGATCCAGTCTCCCTTAACTGCAGAACTCTGATCCTACGAATTAAGTTAACATAAATGTCACCTGCCATAAGTAATCAGTTAATGAATGTAGAGTTTGAGGGACCTGGATCATTTTAGCTGATTAGAAGTTATATGTAAGAAGTGATATGCAGTAAAATCTTAGCGTGGTCTCATATCGCAGAGTATCTAATTAGATGTTCAGCAGAGACAAACATTTAACTCAATGGAACTGAAATTTTTCTTTGAAGCACAATTTCAAACTAAGATTAGATTGACATGCCATTTCAAATCACTTAGATCAGCTCTAAGCAAGTAAGAAAGACCAACAGCAGACAAATAATAGAGAAGAATTTAAATGTTACAGTTCATTTTAAGCAAAAGCATCACAGGATACTAAAAATCTGGAGCAGAATATGTGGAGAGCTGTTTTCTCGAGCTGAAGTGCAAGGGCCCCTTATGTCTTTATTTCAAGGGCCACTAGCGTGCCAGCTCTGCAAACAGATGGAGAAGCTGCCCACAAATGGGGATTCCTCTGGCTCACCAGAGCGTTTTACTGAAGCCCGTCAGATCTCTCATCTGATGGTACCAGTTCAACCAATGGCTGTGGACCTCGGAAGCAAAGAGATGTGCAAATAAAAGTTCCACTTTTTTATTGTATTTCTTAATATCATTGCGGTTACGGCACTGTATGTAGGATTGGTTGCGTGGGGTTTTGGAGGTTTGTTTGTCGTGTTTGTTTTGTCGTGTTTTGAGACAGGGTCTTGTTCTGTCGCCCAGGCTGCAGTGCAGTGGTGTGATCTTAGCTCACTGCAACCTCTACCACCTGTGCTTAAGCAATTCTCATGGCTCAGCCTCCCAAGTAGCTGGGATTACAGGCACTCGCCACCATGCCTGGCTAATTTTTGTATTTTTTATAGAGACAGGGTTTCACCATGTTGGCCAGGTTGGTCTCGAACTCCTGGCCTCAAGTGATCTGCCTGCCTTGGCCTCCCAAAGTGCTGGGATTACAGGTACGAGCCACTGCACCCAGCCAAGTTTGTTTCTTTATCTTGACATTTTCCAGATTCCTCAAAGTAAATATAAAAGACATCCCAATGATCTCAAAAATCACTCTGGAATGTATGTTTGGTTTATTATCAAGAAAACTAAAAGTTTAACAGTAACTACACAATAACAAAGCATGTAGCTAAATACCTATTGTTTAAAAAAACAGCAAAACAGGCTGTGGCCAGGTAGTGCATACATTATAGATTATTAACCCAGCCCCTGTAATCTCCTGGAACTAGCTTAAGGCAGTGAAAATGCCCACAAATTTAGCCTGAGTCCCTCTAGTCACTGCAGACACTTGGCTGTGTTGCCTTCCCCACCCGCAGACATTTCAGAAAACCTGACATGCTTCATATTCGTGTTTAAAATCTAAAAGGTCATGTTTCCCAAGAAAGCAAACAAGAGCCAATCAGTTCTTTTCAATATGCCAAGGCCACTGATAAAATCATGTTGTGGGTGTGTCTTCTCTGTTTAGGATGTGGATCTGTGAAACTCACTATCTAAAATTCAGCTGGGCACAACTGATAAGGACCTCCCTGTTATCCCTGAGAAGGAGGTAGCTGCTTCTGAAATCTCTCCCAGAATTTTTAAAATGTACCTTTACTTGTTTTCTACAGGGATAAGGACCTTCCTGTTACCCCTGAGAAGGAAGTAGCTGCTTCTAAAATCTCTTCTAGAATTTCTGAAATGTAATTTTACTTGTCCCTGCTAATAGACAGTCACTCCACTAGTAAGACAGAAGAAACCCCAACAGTGTACTTCTTACCCAAGCCCAAGTAAAGCAGAACTTTGCTTCGAAATCTTTTCCCTGCTTAGAACTATACCTTATGCCTTCACTGATTTAATCTTTCATTCATTCATTTGTTCACTTTTGAGGTGTCTTTTCCTTGGATTCATGCCGGGAACGTGGCTTATGAGAATATTTAAGACTGTTTTATCACACAGTTACGTGGCAACTAGAAACCTGCTGGTTGGCTGATTCTCTCACTGCTGTCTTTCCCAGGGACACCCGGGGCAAGGTGGGCCCAGGGGAAGGCCCGGCTATGATGGCTGCAACGGAACCCAGGGAGACTCAGGTCCACAGGGGCCCCCCGGCTCTGAGGGGTTCACCGGGCCTCCCGTGAGTATCCCCACAGTGTCTGCGCTCCAGGGACAGGCAGACCCCTGCTAAGCCGTACCTTTATAACCTGGGGGGGCTCCCGCTCATTATGGCCAGAACGGAAGCATAACTGCTTGTTGACGCCCAAGACATGATGTTTCTGGATTCAAATAACTTCGTTTTTCATATCCTTTAAATGTTAGATAGAAAATCGTTGTGGTTGATGTTGTTCACTCTCCCAGTCTCCTAAGCGTCACTTCATTTTCTCCCAAATTCTCATGATGAATAGTGGAGTCGTAAAATGAAAATTAAAAACCTGAAACCTTGACAGAATTCTGTCCATCACCATCCTTATCAGATTCTGAAATACTTTGTGATGTGGGAGTGCAGTTATTCTCCAGCAGATACAAGGCAGGAGTTTGTTTTTTAATGGAGGAACTTTTATATAGTCATCTGTTTTGTAGCCTCATTTATTTTTTTAAGGTCTTGGTAAAACGTCCTGAAATAATGTCTTCAGTAGTATGTTGCTACCTTATTTCCAAGAAAATCTTGCAAATTCAGGGTTTTACTAAAATTTTGTTTGGTGAGACTTTTTATTTAAAAAAAAAAAAAAAACTAAAGTAGGGGGGAGGAACAGTCATTAATCACCTTCATCACGTTTTCACCTGAAGCGAGTAGATTTCTCCTCCTGCTCAGTTCCAGCTTCACCTGCCAGTTCCCCTTTCCTCAGCTGTTTCTGTTTTATGTGGTTCAATTTTTCAATAAACTACATCAACTTCTACTCTATATATCATCGATTTCATTATCAAGAAACATATCTATTACTTTAAGTGGTTCTTATAGTAGATGTTGAAAGATATTTACACATGCACATATGTATATACCTACCGTTTATATTTGATACAATTCCAATTTTAAAGAATGACCCAGTATCTATCCCGCAAATGGGTGCTTGAGTTAATACGTTTAGTACACTCATGCCAAAGAAAGCACATAGTAGTATTATCAGAATAAAAATAACATTGGCATACTAGAGGGTTGGTTGACAGAGATTCATTTGGGTTTTGAAAATAATTTAAATCCCGAAGTATTTCTGTTCTAACTCTAGGAAAGATACGATTGGGTCAATAGGAAATTAAAGGTGTCTCACCTGTTGCTGAATATGGGGCTGGTGTTCAGAATAACCCCCATGAACCATAAGAACAATTAGACCTTGCCTACAAAAGTCAATGTTCCATCATCCAAATTATCATAGATGCACCGAATGTTAATGGACTTTTTTTGTTGTTTTTTCTTTTTACAATATACTGCTAATTAGGGGCCCCAAGGACCAAAAGGGCAGAAAGGTGAGCCTTATGCACTGCCTAGAGAGGAACGCGACAGATATCGGGTACGTTTGCAAGAGATGGGAGGGGTAATGAAGGGACCCAGTATAAATTCTCAACTAGCAAAGTTAATTGCCAAGTGAACTTTGCATGTAAGAATGAATGTACTGAAGGCATGCCGAGAATGGCAGCATAACCCAAGTCACATTGAATGTAAAAGTCATCTTGTTTCTGATCAGGATGTTTTCAATCTTATTTTTAATTGTGTGTTTATCTCTTTCCCATATTCACAATACTCCAAGCCAAGTTAGTATTTGTACTTAATATTAGTAAATATTAATATTACTAAAATATATTCTGACTAAATCACAATGTTAGTAAAAATTAATATTAGTAAGTTAACATTACTAAGTCCTGATAGGGCTGATCTGTTTGATATGCTTATTTCCAACTGCAATAGAAGGTAACTAAATCTGAAGATGGTTAAAAGCTATCACTCTTAAAATTATTTCTTCTCCGTTAGGGCGAACCTGGGGAGCCTGGATTGGTCGGTTTCCAGGTAAGTTTATTTTTATTAGACGAAATTCAAAGCAAAAGTTTAAGAGCTTCAGAACTCCAAGTACCAGTTTACCTCTCTTAAAAACATTCTCTCGCTACCTATCCATAGGGACCTCCCGGCCGCCCTGGGCCTGTGGGGCAGATGGGTCCAGTTGGAGCTCCAGGGAGACCAGTAAGTACTGGGACACAGGTGCCGACTCTGGGACCATCATCAGGTCATCCCTTCCAGATGCCACTTCTTTAGGGGTTGAATCCAGATGAGAGCTTTAAGAATAATTATGATGCTTACAGGTGTAGCAGAGAACATTAAAACGGACCATTCCTTGCACACATTCTGCTGCTGTTAAGGTTGAAGAATAAGAACTTAAAATTATGGTCACCAGCTCAGTGCCAGTTATGTCAAATTTTGACTTGGTCCTGGCAGGGTGCCCTTCCATCCCCACCCCATACCTACCCAGTGACAAAGAGCCCATCATCCCTGGGCAAGGCAAACCAAAGTCCCACAGGTTCATAAGGAGGAAATGGGGTTGGCCTGGGCCACACCCGTGCTAGCAGGCGCATCACACCTGGGCTCATTCCAGCAGGTGAGATATTGGCCATTGTTTAACAAAATGGCCCTAGAGGGCTCATTGCAAGTAGGAAAGAGCAGAAAAAGGCACTTGCTAAGGCTTGTGCAGCTCTCTGGCCACTCCCACCACTGTACAGTGACCTGGAAGGTGAACTGGCCACTGCGAGAGCTCCTGACTCTCATTCCCCACGTGTGTTAGTAATCGGATAAACAGGCCTTAACTTATACAAGGAGAGATCTGGGCTGCAGGTAAGCGGACCTTCTCACAGGAAGCCATTGCTCAAGACCAAGACAAGCTATCAAGGGACACTAACACTAATTCCTTGACAGATACTGAGGAAAAAAATGAAGTCATATATATTTGGGGAGACTCAGTCAAACTAACAGTTGGGGGTGGGGGTACTTATTATTTTCTTCAGATTATAATAAATAACAATAATAATAATAGATTTTGTCTCTACAAAGCAAATTTCCCTGGTGCTGTGAAAGTCATTTTTGCAAGTAGCCCTGTCTGTGAAAGACCTGGTCAGGGTGACTGAAATCAGGATCATACGAGACGCCCTTGCTGTTTCACTCCATTCAGTTGTCGGCTGAGTCACAGCACACCTGCCACATGCCTGGGTTTCTTTTTTTTTTTTGAGACGGAGTCTCGCGCTGTGTCACCCAGGCTGGAGTGCAGTGGTGCGATCTCGGCTCACTGCAAGCTCCGCCTCCCAGGTTCACGCCATTCTCCTGCCTCAGCCTCCAAGTAGCTGGGACTACAGGCGCCCGCCACCACGCCCGTCTAGTTTTTTGTATTTTTAGTAGAGACGGGGTTTCACCATGTTAGCCAGGATGGTCTTGATCTCCTGACCTCGTGATCCACCCGCCTCGGCCTCCCAAAGTGCTGGGATTACAGGCTTGAGCCACCGCGCCCGGCCAATGCCTGGGTTTCATACTTTAAATGCACAGCTCAGAGAAGTCAGGCACAACAGATTGTACTTGCTAGGTCCTTAGCTGCTCTGACAGCTTTTGGTTCTTCACATGAGCCAGGCAATCATCCACAACCCCCTCCTTGTCTGCTCCTTTGTATCCACTTATTTGTACTTAAACACTCTTCTGATCTGAAATGCTTTACTCCTAAACACGGTGTTGACACTGAATGCTCTGCAGAGAGACACACTGTGACATTGCAGATGGACTTTCCACCCTGCAGTGCCAGCCTATAGATTCATTCTGTCCATGAACACTGGCCAAGCTACCAGGAAGAAGTGCCGCATGGAGTCTCGTGGGGACTCCCAGAGGAACTTGGGGAAACTGTCTCTGCAGTCACAGGGCCTGGGACCTTGCAAAGGGATCAGAACAAACACAGAGAGGACATGGGTGAAGTCAAAAGCCTAAACACACAAAAGCAAAGCAGAAACAGCTGTCTGTAGACAGCCGGCAGATTCTGAGAACTGGAGCTGACCCGAGTCCCTCTCCCCCAGTATGTCATCCCTGCCAAGCCAAATGCATCAGAAACCTCCATGCATCCTACACAATGTCCTAAATGTACAGTAAATGGCTTTCCCAGAGCTTTCCAGCGGATGTTGTCTGGGTCCTGGGGTAAAGAAAACACTTTACACATTTCTTTGTATTTGTACAGGGACCACCCGGACCCCCTGGACCAAAAGGACAGCAAGTAAGTTGGTTTTGGGGGTTGAGGATGAGGGAAGTGGGTACTTAGGTGTTTGTGGGTCTGTTTTTTACCATAAAACTTCTTGGTTAACAAGTATTTATTGTTTATATTATGATGAAAACGGTTTTGTAGGTTTTTAAGACTTAATGTTAAACTCCAAGGATAGATCCATGGTGCCTCTGGACATTAAAAAAGTGAATAGGTGGAATGATTTGTTGTTTGCAAATTAATTCCCACACGCCTGTTGGTATATGAAAACCAAA
Source organism: Macaca thibetana thibetana (assembly GCF_024542745.1). NCBI lineage: Eukaryota > Metazoa > Chordata > Mammalia > Primates > Cercopithecidae > Macaca > Macaca thibetana. The sequence goes on from NC_065594.1 coordinate 89,985,620, forward strand.
CGGATGAATATTTGATTGAAAATGAAGATTAGAACAATTTAGGGACAGCTCACATTTATTCAAGTGCATTGATTTACGAGAATGGATAAAACGTAACTCTATCTGTTGTAGGGAGGCCAATGTCATTCTTCTTACCCGGCTAGAATTAGGTTCTACAGGAGTCTAATGTCAGCCTCTAGGGATATATTCAGTGATAGTCAAGTTAGGCTAGAGCCCAAAGCTATGTACTGTTTTCATCCCAGAAAGGTTATTAAATTGGTTGGAACACAGCAAAGTAGGTGGTTTGTTAGAAACTCGGAGGACAGAACTAGGGTTCCTTATTATCTGGGAAAGCTGGATAAATGTCCAAGACAAACGAATGCAGTTGACAAGGGAAGTATTTGATCAAAATGCGACATAATTCAGAAATGCTGGGCTGCCAACGGGAAGCATCTAGGAACCTTTCCCTTGCCCTGTGTCCCGATGGAGGACGCGCCAAGGCCACACATTGCCATGCCTGCCCATTGCTGTGACCCCTGGTGACCACAGCTGCCACCGCCCATGCCCCCAGGCTCCTGTCCCCTCTGACACGGCTTCCTGTCGGATGGGGAGCTTGCGCAGGCTGCTGGACGCCCCACCGCCTGGCAGCCTGGAGCAGGATAAGATGGGCTGCAGGCCAAGAGCAGCAGAAATAGGACCGGGCGGCCGGGCTGAGGAGGCAACAGCCAAGCCCTGAGCCCAGGCGTGAGCCTCAGATCTCCCCTTGCTGCAGCAAACATAAACAGCCCTCCTCACCCCTGACCAAGTCACTTCCTGGTGACTTTGACAACCAGCTCAGGAGGCAGAGAGGGACCGTGGGGGACTCACACAAATTGCATTCTAATCTAGCCTGGCTGTGTTTCTGGGCTTTGATTTCAGCTCCCCGCCAGGTGGGGAAGAAGCAAAAGGCAAAAATTCATTGAAGGCTTTGTTTGTGTTTTCAGAAAATATCTGGACATTGGAGGGGGCGGACGGTAGACTGCAGAGAGAGAGAGCTCAGATAGGACCTGTGTGACCCTGTTGTCACTGTGGGAACACAGCAACCCTGGGAAACAAGCAAAGCTGTTGGGAGTAGAAGAGGACTGTGCCTATGATGTGCACAAATTTGTCGTCTTGCTTTTTCTATGCACAAATCTTAGAGGTCAGCGTTGTCAGTCCTCCCACACATGGCTACTGCGTTCATGAAATGATTAAATCCTTACTGTGACACTGGGCCTAGCTTTGCTTCTTAAGCAAAAAGGGAGACAGAAAGGCTGGAGAAAGCCTGGAGAATCACCTAAAATCATTATATTCTGATTGATTTTAAATTTCCAAAGATTATTAAAAAGATGGGTAGAGTTTATATGAAATGAGGATTATTTTGCCAAAATGAGAGAAGACTAAGCCAGAAGAAAAGACAAATCATGGTCTTCAAATGCAGAGTCCAGGGAGTGAAACGGGGCTGCTTCCTCTATCTACAGGGGCCAGAACCCAGGGATATGCTCTTAGACTACAGTCTGCAGAGACCATTACTCACAATTGAGGGCCAGCACCACCTGGAGTCCAATCTCAGCTCCCACTCATTCACTCTGAGGCCTCGGTCAACCGATAGGACAAACTGTCAGTTAGTTTCTACAACGCAAAGCAAGAATATTATGAAAATACAGTTGCTCAGTAAAGTTGCCGATACATAGGTCTTGGGTATCTTTTTCTAAGAAAAATAATTTTATTTCTCTCTGATTATTAGCTTTTTAAAACTTACAGAAATTATTTATCTTTTCAGGGCAACAGAGGACTTGGTTTCTACGGAGTTAAGGGTGAAAAGGTAAAGGAAGCCTGGTCAGTTCCAGCAGAGGCATGCAGCATTTCTCAGCCAGGAAATAAATCATTTTAATTACTAAGTTCTATGCTGTAAAATTTTTACCTTGAGTTGGTCTGCAGACAGACCATTTGCGTAGGGAAATAATCATTGCAAAGTGCTAAGTTGTCACCCACATGCCAGTGATTAATTCTGCATCAACAAGATGGTAAACATGGACCATCTAGGCTAGCCGAGACTCTGACACAGAGACATAAACTCAGCTCATCTTCAGCAGGTGGAGGTGAGGACATGCCATTGAGGGCATCTTCTCATGTGTGGAACCCAGAGGTGATTGAGGGGACTGAAACTAGAACCAGAGACTGACATGGAGCCACCACAGAGACCAGGGGATCTCAGGGACCAGCCCTGGTAGGCCACAAAGGCAGCCATAAGGACCATGTGGCTTTTCTCCTTAGAACAGTGAATCTTAGAACAGTGCTAAGATTCAAAGACCTCATGACCTTTGAGAGGAACATATGAGATCACATGCACGACAGGCTTGATGCAGCGCCCACACCCCGCAAGCAAAACCTCACCAACACAGTCCCATTGCATTCACCACAAAATCCATGTACCCACTGTAAAACAGACCTGTCCCTTGACTTCATGACTGGAACATTTCTATTTTGTTTTCCATTCTGCTTTTTGATGGAACAGCACAGAAAGTTGAATCAAGTCCTGCTCATGTTTGAAGAGGAAATTCTTCCTTCTTTACATTAATGCCATAGAAGAAGTCAGAAAAGAACAATTAGCAAGCAGAGGGCTTCTGGGAAAAAAAGAAAGAAAAACATTGAAGATCCAAACACATAAAAATGTATAGCCCCATACGATGAAATAGTACAACATAATAAAATAAAATAAAAACCAGAAATCTGGGAAGAAATCATTGGTGGGAGAAGAGAATAGTCCTGTTGAATGTAATGGAGATTAAGTTTGAGTCTACAGTCTACAAAGGGCTTATGCAAATAATTAGCAAAGAACATCAGGGGCCCAACAGGTACAAGGGCGGAGAACAAACAGTTTGGGTATTTTAAGATACTCTATTAGTGGACACTCGGCGTGCACTATGGAGTATCACTTTCTGTAGCTGATCCATCATCCCCTTTACTGCTGTCCATGTTATGTGATATCCGGGCTCAGACTTGTATGATATAGTTTAATGTGGAAACAAAGGAAAAGACAATAATGTTCTTTTTGTGTCCGTTTCTGGGAGGTAAAGCCAGAATATTATGCAAGGATAGTTGTCCAGTAATGTTTTAGATAGATTGGTTTCACCATCTGCGCACCACATCAAAAAGCGTTTTCTGCTAATGATAAAATTGCAAATTAAAGCAATCTTGGGATATTATCTTTATTCAAGATTGCTTTTTATTATATAACAACATCTTTAGCTGGGGAAGTAGTCTTTTGTTTCTTCAGCATTTCTTTTATCTTGGTGCCCATCTTGGCAACCAGTAGAGTAATACCTGTCAGAAACCATGAAGACATTAAGTCTTCATACCTAATAACTCCCATATGTAGAAATTCATTGTAAGGCAATAACCCCACAGAAACAAATGCAGTTCAGAATTGTGAACAACCTACATGGCCTTTATGCATAAATTCTAAATGATTGCTAATGAGAGGAGGATACAAAAGGCTTACACCAGGATTACTCTATTTTGTGATTATTATACTATAAAGAGGTATACATATGGTAAGTAATATGCAAAAAGGGTTAAAACTGCGGTATTTTGGCCGTATTGTGTTTGTATTCGAGTTTTGTGGTTTCCTTTCTATTTAAAGACAACTGCTTTTGCTAAATAACTTGCAGGGTGACGTAGGGCAGCCGGGACCCAATGGGATTCCATCGGACACCCTCCACCCCATCGTCGCGCCCACGGGAGTCACCTTCCACCCAGATCAGTACAAGGTAAAGAGCAAAATTGACTGTTTTCCTAGTTGAACTAAAAAAAGGAGAGTAAAAGTAAATTTCTTCAATTGTATTCAATCACATTCCGAGTAGAAAAAGCCTCACCACCAACTTGGAAAATTACGCATGAAAACATAACCAAGTCCTCCCAGAATGTTTTCAACGCTTGCAGACCGTTACTAGATCCACAGTGCAATTGCTTCGTCAGTCCATCGTCTCAGACAATTGTAATGAATCTGAAGCAACATGAGAATTCATCAAAAAATAAAAACCTCACGTCTATCCTTACGTTCAGTGTAGATGGAGGCTAATGGTCATACCGTCATTCAAAGCCAGAATCACAGAACTATCTAGCAAAATGTGTTCAGCAAAATAAAACCTACTTCCTTGCTGACATGAAGCACCTTTTGGAGGATCAAAGTCAGTTTTTGACAGTTTCTGAATCGTTCAATTAACATTTTGCTTAATTGAAATCATGCTCTTAGTCTGAAATAGGAATTGCCGTCCACTCTGCCTGGGTTTGAAGGCTTCTGTGCCACCCACTCGCTCAGGGAGGTCCTGCAGCCTTTCTAGGGCTTCCTGTTCTCCTTGTCAAATGGGGATGGTGACACTGACCTGGAGCTGATGAGGAGGTTGCAGGCGACTGTGAAACACTCAGTACCATGTGGGGCACACAGAATACCTGGGAACTAAAATAGAAACCCCAAATGTGGAGATCTTATCTTTCCAAATAGAATCTGATTCCCAACTCTTGAGCATCTGTCAGGATGGGGCTTGGTTCCTGGGTCGTGGGTCGTGGGTCGTGGGTCGTGGGTCCTGGGTCCTGGGTCCTGGGTCCTGGGGCGGATTTGGCAGGCAGGACCACTGCCTTGCGGGGGAAATCAACCTAGGTGGCTATGGCCCAAATTATGAGTGACTGTTGACAAAAGTGTCCTGGGAGGCAGCAGGGAGGGCCTCTGTCCAGCTTCTGGATGGGAGCCCAGAGCAGGGTTGATGTGTGTGGAGGTGCTCAATCTTCTGAGTCAGGCTTCCCACCCTGTCTACAACCCAGGCCATGGTGGGATCCAGGGCTGAGCATGGCCAACCTGCAGGGACAGTTGTGAGCTGCAGCAATCGAAGGTACCTTCCAGGAATGACGGGGACAGAGGACCTGCCAGTTGCTGTTTCTTTCACCATTTTAGACACAGAGAAGTGGGAAAAATGTAGATCGTGTTTTTGATCTATGATACTGACATGGTTTTCAACAGCCGCTTTTGCTTCAATATGTTCCATGTGTATCTTCTCCTCAGAGGACGTCCTAGTAACGTTTTCTTCCAAAGAGTATTTTCATTAAGGCTTTTCCTTGGGCACGTTCTCCCACGATAGGGATGTAAACATCTGCCTGGAGCTGTGTGGGGGATAAAGGAAAACACAGAGAAGGAAAGACAGACTTTCACCTGTACCAAGAGGAATACATGAATTAATTTGTCTTGTGAAAATCTAGAAGAAATAGCACATCTTTTCCCTTGAACTTTGAAGCTGCAAAATTTAAGAGTCGTGTGTTGCAGTCAATTGATAATGATTGTTTGAGGATTGATTCAGTACTTTCAGCCCATGTAATGAACCTTGATTGATTTTTACCCGTTACCATCCTTAAATTAATAAGCATTTCTTATTTTTCATATTCTTCACAGGGTGAAAAAGGCAGTGAGGGGGAACCAGGAATAAGAGTAAGTCGAGTAATGCACCTGCTCCCTCCCCTGTGGCTCCTGGGTGCTCGGCGCTCTGCCGGGCATGACGGGGTGCGCCGTGCGCTCGGGGCCCGCACACCGTCAGTCTCTCATCCCCTTGTCCGTAGCAGGACAGTATTAGCATGCATTTTTACACTCTGTTTCCAGAAGTCAGTTCTAGAATGTCTTCCTCTTGGTAACGTAAACACTGGCTAATCATCTTCTGAGGTTTGGGAAGGGAGCGTGAAGATGGCAGAGGGGCGTGGCTTCCATTCAGGCGCCACCAGGTTCTGCCCTCTGTCCCCTCTGTCACTGCCTGTCCTCAGAGCTTCACGGTCACTTACCACGTGACGTGACACACGCAGTCCTGGATGGGTGACAGCCCAGGAAGGCTGGCGGGTCTCCTAGGACCGTGCCCTGCACTGCGCCTGAGTTGAGCATCGCCAGGCGGTCTGGACACCATCGGGGCTGAGGACACAGAACCCGGGAGCAGAGGATGACACGTGGGCCCTGCCGGCTGGAGGGGCCACCCCTGGGCTGCTCCTTATGCCCCTTCTGCTCTCTCCTAGGGCATTTCCTTGAAGGGAGAAGAAGGAATCATGGGCTTTCCTGGACCGAGGGTAAACCACGCCTTTTATTACTGCAGTTGTTGGTTTGGTTTGGTTTTTTTAGGTAGGCTTTCCTTTTTAGAGCTGTTTCAGGTTCACAGCAAAATTTACCAGAAAGTACAGAGATTTCCCATTATTACTCCCCCCCGACACACACACACAGCCCTCCAGCACGAACATCTTGCTCTGGGGGCTGCACTGGCTACAATCCTGTGAACCACCTTGACACACCCTCTGTGGAGGAGGCGCGAGTGCCGCACAAACCTTCCTGCTTGTGTGCGTTCAGCTCAGTTAGTCTGGTAACCAAAAATGTAGAATATCTTAAACACACACTGATTTCCGACGGTCCCAAGAGCCCAACAAAAATGTCCCTAGTTGTAAGGGGCAGGAAGGGGTCCCTGTCCACGGTGTTTCAGCCACCTGAGAGACAGACCTCAGCTTCAGAGCCCCAGCCTGGACTGACCCCACTCACTCCACGACCACACCTAGCTGAGGGCTGGGACAGGTGGTCAGAGCCCTGGGCCCAGGAAGAGAACAGAGTTTTGGTGACTATCTGGCAGTTGGTACCACTCAAAAGACCATATTTTACATTCTCCAAAAATAAGAATAGAGAGACACAGTAGAACATTGGAGTACAAGCCTTTTTGTATTTTTAGTTTTTTATTGTGCTGTCTTGGTGGATTTCTCTGTATTTCTTGAAGTGGTAGCAATGATGCGTGTTCTGAAAGCATTGCTAAAATGATGTATGTCCCTCAGGAAATGAAAGTCTTGGGATGGCTCTGATGCCTTCCGTAGTGAAGCACCTTTGAGATTAGGATGGATTCTGCTTTCTTTGAGCCTTTTTATCATAGTCATTATTTCCCACCGCCACCCCCCACAACTTTGTAAAGAGGGAAGAATTATATTAATAGTTGGTATTGAATTTGACAATTTGTTCCTATTCTTCAAAGTCTGGACCTGAGACTTGTTCAGTCTGTCTGTGAGCATTTTGCTGTAGTCACAGCCAGGTGCCGTAGTCAAGCCCTCTGGAAATGTTACTGCATATTCTGAGCTGTTTGCTTCTGTTTTTTGTTCAATCCAGGGTCCCCCTGGCTTGAGTGGTGAAAAAGGATCACCAGGACAGAAGGTAAGCTGGATGCATGAACTGCAGTCTACTCTGGGCCCACGACATCCCACAGAGGTTAAGTAAGTAGGCCTTGGCATCTCAGGAAAGAAAATTCATCTCTAGGAAAAACATCGAAAACGGTTCTCGTATTTGCAGTCACACAGATAATCCTGCCTCCCAGGTCATTCACAATACTTGAGCTGGGTCATTACCTTGGCTCTCATTTTTGCAAACTGTCTTTTGATTCCTCCCCTTCAAAGCGTCCGTCACTCGACCCCACCAGCCGTGGCTTCTGTATCGTCCAGCCCCACACCCCTCCTCCATGTCCTTGTCGCTCGTAGGAAGGTCCTGGACTTGGTAACCCAGGGTCCACCTCAATGTTTTTATAGATCGACCCATACTCTGACACTTCATTTACGTTTAATGACAACCCAATTATTTTTATCATGAGTTCTGTGGACAGATTTTCGGCTTTTTTTTTTTTTTTTAGGAGAAAAATGTTAGGTAAGAAATGTATTATGGACCAGGAGCAGTGGCTCATGCCTGTAATTCCAGCACTTTGGGAGGCCCGAGGAGGGTGGATCACCTGAGGTCAGGAGTTTGAGACCAGCCTGACCAACATGGTGAAATCCTCTCTCTACTAAAAATACGAAATTTGCCAGGAGTGGTGTGGGCACCTGGAATCCCAGCTACTCAGGAGGCTGAGGCAGGAGAATCACTTGAACCCAGGAGGCAGAGGCTACAGTGAGCTGAGATCAAGATCGGGCCATTGTACTCCCGCCTGGGCAACAAGAGTGAAACTCCATCTCAAAATAATAATGATGATAAAATTTTAAAAAAGAGATGTATTATGAATCTAGGTCAGATTTAGAACCGTCTGAACTCTAGGTCATACACGATGTTTTAGTTCAGTGGTTGATGCCTTTTCACTGTTCGCTGTGCCTACGGGTCCCACCCCACAGCCCACAGCACACGCCTCCCACGGCAGGCCCGGCAGACTGCCCCGGCACCACCACTGACAGCCCCTTGGGTCTCACATGGCACTCATGCCAACATACACACACAGACGTGTAGCTTCACATGCATATAACGGAGCAACAAAAGAAATGACCGTGTCTGTGCTACTCTGCCCAGTGCCACTTAGAGAGTGTTCCACATTGGCAGGTACGCATCTGCCTCGTTCTTTAAAGCTGCAGAGAATGGCAGTCAGTGGATGCGTCGTATTTCCTTGCCCCCTCGAGGTGGTTTTCGTATTTCCAGCAAACATGCAGTCACCTCGGTGTACACAGGGCTTGGTTGCCTGCCCATGGGCTAGTATGTCCATCGCTCAGTCCTAGTAGGTGCATAGAGATAGAGTATTATCAAAATCCCTAGCCTCGGAATCACAACTCCATTGAATCCTGCTCAGGGCTGCACGGAGGTAGTGTAGCATCTGGAGGCCCACGGGCTGCGGTTAGCTGGTGCAGAAGCTCGGCAGGCCTGGTGGGGGTTCTGCGTGCTTGTTCCAGGACCGCAGATGGACCTGCCTCCCAGACTCCCTTTCTGACCTCCACTGGCTCTAGGCATGGTCGTCTTGACCCAGCATTCTGGTTTTGACCATTCAAACTTAACACCGATCTTGCTGACTTCCTGCAACCTCAAATGATCTTTCTGTTCCCATTCCTGTTATTTTATGCTAAATTCAGCCCAGGGAGCCAGTGCCAGGCTTTGCCGCAATCAGGAGTACTCCCAAAGGCAGCACACCTACAGCAAGAGCTGTCCAAACCCACCCCACCCCGAGGCCACATTCTAGTTCATGGCTTAGGAAAAGCAAATGTTGTAAAGGGACAGAGGCTAAAGCAGACATTATCATTCAAAAGTAACCCGTTTCCACCTACCCCATGTGATTGAAGTGCTGCTGTTAATTTCCTGCCATGTGCTAGTAAAATTATAATTATCTTTAGTTTTCCATCTTCAACACAAGGGAGTTGTAGTGTTTAAAAGTACATTTCCAGGTGCCTGTAATCCCAGCAGTTTGGGAGGCCAAGGTGAGGGAATCATAGAGGTCAGGAGTTCAAGACCGACCTGGCCAACATGGTGAAACCCTGTCTCTACTAAAAATATTTTTTTTTAAAAATTACCTGGGTGTGGCGCATGCCTGTAATTCCAGCTACTCGGGAAGCTGAGGCACAAGAATTGCTTGAACCCAGGAGGCAGAGGTTGCAGTGAGCCAAGATCGCACCACTGCACTCCAGCCTGGGAGAGAGAGTGAGACTCAGTCTCAAAAAAAAAAAAAAAAAAAAAAAAAAAAGGTGCAGTTCCACAGAACTGCTCCCTGGAACTTCAAAGTTAATGAAAGACAAGATGCTATGCAAACAGTGGCCACCTGGCAGCTCCAGGGCTGGGGCCCAGACATGAGGATGGTGAGGCGTCAGGCTTTCATTTCCCAGCTTCCTTTCTACAGTTGCAACAACCCGGGAAGACGCAGATATTTCCAGTGAAGTGGGTTACGGGGAGGCAGTTTACTCAACTATAGAAATGGGAGACAGGCAGACATACACAAATGACGCAGCCACCCTGCTTATGAGCACTGTTCTGCACTGCAGCTGTGTCTGCCCTCTGTCATCCCACTGGCCAGGTGGCGTCACTCCACGACTTTCAGTTGTCACCACCCGACCCCTCCCCCCAGACACCAGAAGCCCCTCCAAGGAGCAACTGCTCGGTAACGTAAACAGTGCATCAAAATGGGAGGAACCAGAAAAAAAAGAGATATCCTGGGTAGGAACTTGCCCTCCTCTATGTAAACACGGGATTGGTCACCTGTCATCCCTACTGAGATTGTCAGAACTTCTATTCGTTCCAACCTTTTCTAAAAAGGAATGGAGACGTAGCGTTTATGAATTCGGTTATATTCAATTTTCTGAGAAATTAGAGATGGTTTCCCCTCCTTTTTCTGGGGTAAACATATCCTTAGTAACTGAGCAAATGCTGTCCCCAGTGTTATTTTATCATTTTAAAATAACTCCACAGAGTTATTTTTTAAAGTGTTCACTGAGACCTAGTCTCCTTTGAGGAGTACATGCTGCACCGGCACGCGTCATGTTGTGGGAAGCCCCCCTCAATAGGACCGTTGTCCTCTGTGAGGACCGTCCAGGACTCCAGGGACGCTGCATTTGCACCGGTGGCAGTGCCGATGACTTAGACTCTCACCAGATCCAGCCTCAGTGTTCCCTGTGGCTGTGTGTAGGTTTTCTCTGCAGAGCTTGAAGTGGCAGACGTGACCTCAGATTGAGTTCTTTTATGGAACTCTCACTCTCTTTCGTCTTTTATACTAAATTGCATCTCATTTGCAGGCTGGCAGCGTTTCTTTGCAGACACCCCTCTTTCAGGAGGCACATGCGTTCTATTTAGCCTAGCAGGTGCTCCCTCGACCACTGAAATGAAAAGGGTACAACAGGCAAATGAAGAACAGAAAGATAACAGGGGCCAGTTCACACCATGAGAGACAGCAGACTGCTTTTAAGCTGTAGAAGCATGCATTTCCCTAAAAAAGTCTAGCCATACATTCTTTTCATCTGTTTGTTCTAGCTAGTCCCTAAGGACTTCTGCCTAAGGATTTTCCTTACTCCAGTTATTTCCACCCTTGAAAAACATAAAATCAACCTTGTACTTCTAAAATTGCATAATCAGAACTTCCCATGAATCATGTATATGAACTCACTGAATTCAAATGAGTGATGTTACTAGATTTGGGGGAGGGCCTGGGAGAAAGGAGTGTGCAGTTTCAAAGCCCTTCGTAATTATCCATTCTAAAATAGTGATCTGCATGTCAGTCTCCTGACCTCAGCTTCCCCTAAGCGTGGGCTCTGTGGTGAGCTTGCTAGCAGGAGTACAGGCCTTGCCTGGAAGCAGGGTCTCAGGGAGCCCCACGGAGCCCCCGCTGGCTGCTTCCTGGGGTGGTCGCCAGCCTGACTCTGGGAGCGCCTGGGTGATTTCTCCTTGGCCATCCCTGCGCCTCCCTGACCCTGTTGTTTGCCACTGAGAAACAGAGAAGGAAAAAGTTTCGATCGGCATTTTGACTTAGGGTTCCCGCCTATTTGGGTTTCACTGCCAGTGGTCTCAGATGAACCCTGAGGGTGCATTTTCTCCTTAAGTCATGCATAACCCTCAGCCAACCCCAGTCCGTTGACCTGCTGACCTGCCACTGGGAATTTCCCTGGAGACTTTTACCTCATTGCTTTGGCTCTTGGGGTTCCAGCTGCCTCAGAGGAATCCTGAGTGCTCCTTAAGTTGTCCCCCTTCCCCAGTGGGTTTTCTATAATGCCCAGTGCATTTCACATGGTGCAGACGTACTTCCAGACTGCCCATGCTGTCTTGGACGCTTCAGCAGAGATGGTGACACGTGGTGTCTGGGGTGCTTGTTTTGTTTGCTGAGGATGCCACAGCATGGGTGTGTGATGCCTGTGGCCCAGAGTGAAGCTCAGATTTGACACATTCCAGGGTACCGTCTGAGCTGGCCAGTCTGTGGCTGTGCTCACGGCTCCCGCGGAGTGTCCAGCTGCCAGCTCCCATCCTGGCAGGTACTAGAGGATTCCTAGCTTATCTCAGGACGTGGCCTCTAAACAGGACCTCATTTTTAAAATCACACAAGTTTGTCTTTACTTTTGAGTCTTCAGCTCCACCTAGTGTGAGACAAATCCGGGTCCAAACCACAGTACCACAACAAAACACACAGAGAGAAGCCCGTCTCAGTTCAGTCTCAACAACAGGACTTTCAGCACAGCTACTCCTGAGCGTCAAGATAACCTCGAAAGTAATCACAGAATGGACCTTTCTTCTCCCTGTGGCGTCTGGCATTCTGAATTTTGGGAGCTGAACCATGCATATTCTTTAAAAGAGGGAATACATTGCTAGATTTTTAGAGAGCTTTACTCTTCTATCCAGATACCTCATGATACGACTCAGTGGTAAACTTTTTCTTTCAAAAAATGTTCAAGGGAATGAGAAAACAAAATTTAGTGTTATAGTTGTTTGTTGTTTTTGTTTTTGAAACAGGGTCTTGCTCTGTTGCCCAGGCTGGAGTGCAGTGGCACCATCACAGCTCACTGCAACCTCAGACTCCTGGGTTCAAGCGATCCTCCCACCTCAGCCTCCCAAGTAGCTGGGACTGCAGGTGCCTGCCACCATGCCTGATTACATTCTGTATTTTTTGTAGAGACAGGGTTTCACTGTTTCCCAAGCTGGTCTCAAACTGCTGGGCTTAAGCGATCCTCCCACCTTGGCCTCCCGAAGTGCTGGGATTACAGGCATGAGCCACCACACCCAGCAGAGATCTTTTTTAATGAAGAGAAAAAAACTCTAACTTAAGAGACTTTAATGCATCTATTTTGGTACCAAATGAAAAATTTCAAAATCCCCCCCTGGGGAAGGGTTTCAACAGTTGGTTCAGGTTGTCAACACCTGACCCCACTGATCAGTCGTAAAAGCAACTCGGCACTTGTACCTTCTGTAGGAGAAAAGGTGCCCGGCATCCTCTGCAAACGATGCCTGCTGAAAAGGGGAACCTGCACCTAGGGCAGCCTCCAGCCCTAATGACTCGTGTGGAGGAAACATGGGGTTAGAAGAACAGATTGTACGACCCCACGGCGGTGAGACCGACCGCAGCCCACCACACAGAATATCCGCGGCACAGTCGACCCAGTGTCTTCAACAGCCACAAAATGATATTAAAAACAAAGAAAGGAGGAAGGGACTACTGTGGATTAAATGAGAATTGAGAGACATAGCAGCCAAGTGTTATATTTGGATTTTTTTTGGCTCCTGGTTCAAACAGAGCACCTTCAAAAGACACTTTTGGGACCAAAGTCAGGGAAAATTGAACACAGACTGGGTTAATGCATGACTTTAATGTTGTTAATTTTATGAGATACAATAATGCTATTATGGTCACTTTTTGGAGTTACACATTAGAGACAAAAATGAAAAGCATACATCTTTCTTGCAGGGAAGCCGAGGCCTGGATGGCTACCAAGGCCCTGATGGGCCCCGGGGACCCAAGGTGAGCCTGTTTCTCATGCCTTTGCCACTTACGGTGTCTCACCCACCCTGGCTGGCCTTACTCCCCTCCTGATGGTGTCGTGTGGAGGCGTCCCCTGTCCTAAAAAGTACGAGATCCCCAAACACACGGCACCTGACACTGGACAGACGAGGTGGATGGTGACCTTTGAGCCACGTGTGCTCCCAGCCAGGGAGAAGGGTGCCGCCTGCCACTCAGGGCCACGCAGGGGTGCACTCAGGCACAGAGGGGGCCAACAGACCTGGGGCAGGCAGACTTTGTAGTTACAAGAGGGTGAGGTGCCCCTGGTTTCCAAGGGAGGATGTGGCTTGTGTGAGTAATTCCTGGGCTTGCAGGGAGGGGAGACCATTAGGTGGAGGACCAGGTGGGTGCTGCTGGTCCAGCTGAGAGGGGAACTCACCCTTGAGGAACCTGGGTCGGGGCACACCTGGAGAGGACTTCTGAGCCTGGTGAGGCTCAAAGAGGTGAAGGCGGTGTGTGGGGTGCTGCCTTATGACAAATGCTGCCTTACGACACAGATTGCGCTCCACGGGGGTCCTGCGGCCGCATCATCTCCCAGCCCACCCTCGCCAGGCGGCTCGGCTATCGCTACCCAAAATGTAATAGTCTGAACTACAGAAAGCACAGTCTCCTGGCATTCGACAAGGATTTCAAAATGAGATGAGCCCCTGCCTGTCTTGTTCTCTTTGGGCACCTGTGGCTGGTGGCTGGGATGCCAGGCTCTGCCACCCTAGCATGGGGATGCTGCCCCAGGCACTGTCTGTGGTTCCACTGGTTGAAATAGCTGCTCTGCCAACCTGACGGTCCACGCTCGGGTTTCTTCTTTGGAAATATGCATACTGTCAAAAACTCCAAAAGCTATTCTCACATCCTATTTTTCTCTTTTCTCTCTCTAGGGAGAAGCCGGAGACCTAGGGCCCCCCGGACTACCTGCCTACTCCCCTCACCCTTCCCTAGCAAAAGGTGTGTGAACAATTTCACCTGCGTAGTTGAGTATCACATACACATTCTTTCCTGTTAGGGACACAGAGCCATGAACTTTCAAGACAGGTTTTCCAAGCAAAGCAAAAACGAAATTTGGAACATAACTTCATGTACAATTTCCCTCGTGCTTAAATGTATCACAGGGAGACCTCGTGTTGCCTGTGCATGAGACAGTCCTCACCACCTACACGTGAGAAATCTCCTCCATTGGGGAATTCTTTCATTTCTGCTTAACTTGTAGAGTTCTAGTTCTGCTGTCTGGACTATCACTGAAGAAATCCAGGGGCAGCAACCCCAGCCACCTTCCGATTTTTTCTCCTAATGTACCAAGGTTCTTAAGCCCTCTGTTTGCCAGCCTGACACCTGGAATTGATCATAACCCATAACCAGTGAACAGTCACGTGCTTTCAGGCTTCAAGGCAGCTAAATTCCCAGATATTTTCACGTAACGACCACTCCCTACCGTCACAGTTGACCTTGGAGTGTAAATGAAGGACTTTGCGCATGTCGTCACTAATGCTTATCTTGTTATTAAGGCTCAGCCTTCCAAATTGGCAAGATCATATGGAAATCTGAACCTAGTCCTCCAACTAGAGCACTTGGCTCTGAACCTTGTAGAATGCGCATCCTTCTAGGTTAAAAAATGTTTCGAGAACCTCCTCCTGGTAATCGTGCATATGTATCTTTGCGGATCATTTACCCATGTCATAGGCAGCTCTGTGAGGACAGACATTTCATCCTGTCTTGTTCACTGCTGTATTCACAGTGCCTGGAACAGGACAGGCACAGAGTTGGAGCTCAGCAGATGCCTGACTGTGTGAGGGAACCACGTACCGAAACATACATCAGACAGGCATTGTGAAGGGTAGGGTTTTTTAAATATAGAGTTTACCCCTTGAACTCAGCAGGTCACCTGGTCTCCCTGTCCTCTAAGCCTAGGTGTCAAGAATTCACCTCCCTGCTTAGGCGCGAGCCCTCTGTCAGTTCGATGACGGCTTTGCATGTCTTCATCCAATGCTGATCAAAATACAGGACAGAACAGGGACACGGGCAGTGCCTCGAGGAGCCCCTGAGATGTCTGTCTGTGGAGGCGTGGAGCCATGAATGGGGATGTTTTGAAATCCGTGCTCAGCTTCTGTGATGCCCGTAACTGTGAAGCTGGCATTTCCTGCCTCATCCATGGCGCCCATGTGGCCGCCAAACCTGAGACCCACTAAAAAGGGCCATGAGCCCCGTTTGACTTGACTCACTATTAATGATTTTGGTAAAATGGAAATGTTCTCTTTGAGATTTTAGGAACATAATTTTTAAGTTAATGCTGGCGATGTTTCTTTTGCATTTTTTTAAAATGTCGCTGACTGAGAGCCTAGCTCTCACCAGCCCCTCCCTTCTCACCGCACTGTATTCCTGGAAATCACACTGCAAAGGCGGGTGCTTTCAAAATTCACTTTTCCCCACAAGCGGATTCAGAAATGCGGAGGTTGCCTGCCGCCTTTTCTCCTGGACAACATTCCGGTTAATGGTGAGCTGGAATGTGACTGACTCACATTCCAGGGTTTCTTGAAGTCAAAGGTTGACTAACCAGCAGATTCCCTCAGGGAAAAGAGGCAGTCAGTGTATCTTTTTCAAGGTAACATTGCATGAACTTGTCAAAAGGCAAAAAGGAGAGAGGGGTTTGTATTAAATGATTGCAAGGTAACTAGAAATAAAAGTAATCTTGCTGTTCTTCTAACCAAGGGACGTCTGTGGCTTTCGATTTTGTCTCTTTTTATGGAATCATAACAATGGCTAACAGGTGTGTAGGTTGCACTGTGTGCCAGACGATGCTCCAAGTTGTCCTAGTTGTACTTTTCAGTGTGTTTACCCCTCCGGGTGACCCTGCGAGGTGGAGATGGACTTGGCTCCATTTGCTAAGGGAGAGATGGAAGTGCAGGGCATTTGAGTTCCTTGCCCAGGGTTGCATTTAAGTGGAGGAGCCAGTTTCAGGCCCAGGGCCTCTGGCTGTGGAGCACAGCCCCCTGCACACTTGGCATGAAGCTGCCCACGCAGGAGATGCCATACACGAAAGTCAGGCCTTCTGTCCCTTGCAAGTGCGTCTTCAGTGTGATGCCCAGCAAGCCCTCTCCTTATTTTAAGGAACTTCGTAAGATGGCACGCAGAGTGAAAGCTTTCCTCGAAATTCCTAATGGCTACATGATAAAAAGTCCTGTTTTCTTCTCTTTCTTCTCATCTTTCCCAATTATATTCTAGAAAAAATGTGTTCTATAGTAAAGTGTTGGTATTTACACAGCAAAGGAACATAGCCATGCCACTTTGTCTTTGTTTGTTCCGGGGTGAAAGTTTGTAAAAGCCAAATTTTGTTACTCATCCAGCAGGCAAGAATGAGAATAAAAGACCAATGGGATTAAAGCTGGGGTCGAGGGGCAGAGTGGGGTTCAGGGAAGTGAGGCCTCCTCGCCCAGTAAAATTGGCAACCACATTAGTTCCTTCTTTATTCAAGCTTTGGACTCACCCGATTTTCACTAATCCTGTTCCCCTGCTGGCGAATGAGCCCCGTATAAAAAGAGACCACCCCATGCATTAGCCATCTTAACTCCTCATCAGGCCCCACACAGCACATGGAGCGTTTGGTGAATATGTAGTCAGTGAAAAAGCGAACGCCAGCTGCGATCCGTAGACCACGGTCTTGTTCTTATTGTGGGACTTGTTTCGCTTCCAGGTGCCAGAGGTGACCCGGGATTCCCAGGGGCCCAAGGGGAGCCAGGAAGCCAGGGGGAGCCAGGAGACCCGGGCCCCCGAGGACCCCCTGGCCTCTCCATCGGAGATGAAGGTAATGTGGCTTCATGATATCAACACCGGAGACCCAAAGCACCTGCGCTCAAGTCCTAGCACACACAAGTGAGCCTTCCTTGACAGCGTAGCTATGTTGTTGTTACTTTTCCTCACTGACTAGTCTTAGCAACTCTAAGGAGCCCCACACACGTGCTTTGGACGCCTTCACAGAACCGCTGCACACATGACAGTAGCTCCCCAACTAGATTAGGTGGTGCCACGATGAGTAACTGGCCTGCTTCCACCAGTGGGTTGGGAAGAAAATGGAGAATTATGAGGTGCCATTGCCCAGTGTTGATCACAACTATCAAGCCATTATTTGAGGGGCAGGGAGGGGGTGTATTTAATGTTGAAAAATGATAGTGAACTATACCAATGGCTTCTACCCGTCAGAGTTATTGACAGGGCCATGCAGCCCGCTAGTGCTGCCGGTGGGCCCCTCTGGACATGAACACAAAGGCAGCGGTGCAGTATGGGAGACTCACGCTGCAGGTGAATGCTGTTTGGTTTCAGATCAGAGGAGAGGCCTGCCGGGTGAGATGGGACCCAAGGGCTTCATCGGAGACCCCGGCATCCCTGCGCTCTACCCGGGCCCACCTGGACCTGATGGAAAGCCAGGGCCTCCAGGCCCCCCCGGGCTCCCTGGACCACCTGGACCTGATGGTGAGTGGAGAGCAACAAAAGGGAGGGTGTACGCTAATGTTCAGATGAAGCCTGGTCCCCGCCGGAGGTGATTTGGAATTCTCTGCTAAATCACTCCGCGAACGAATCCAGTAGGCCAGTGATTAGAGTGCGGTGGATCCAGGTAGATTAGGGTGTAGTGGGTGTTCTCTGGAGTCCACGCAGAAGCTGGGGGTGGAAACTGAAGTCCTGTAAGCCTGTAAGTATCACAACCCCATGGATGCCACACAGTGAGGTTTAGTTGCTGCAGCTTCGGTGAAATCCGTCCTTCAGCGAAACATCTGAGCTGTGCAGTCTGGAAACAGATGTGAGCCAACATCGCTGCCTCTGTGTCGGGGTGATACATTCCGCAAACCTAATCCAGGGTGGGGGCCTCACCCTTGACTGGCAGCCTCTCTCCTCTGTTACCCCAGCACATTAAAGCCAACTTGATAATCTGCCTTCTCAGCCCGTGTGCAGTCAGAGCTACAACTGAACAAAGCTACAACTGAACAGGTGGGAGTAGCTGGTGACAAAAAGAGATGGCTGCATTATCTGCAAAAATAAGTGACAGCTATTGGCCAAGGCCCGGACAAATGCCCATGAAGGTCAATAAAGCCAGCAGGCACAGGAGTACGGACCCACCTACCACCCGGTAGTGCATCCCTGAATCAGCAAAGATGCTCTTTCAGGTTGTAACGTTAAGTGACTCAGCTTGAGTTGAGAATGACCTGTCTCAGGCGGCAGGGAAACATGCAGTCCCGCTTGGGACTTGCTATCAGAAAAGGCTGTTCTTTCAGCTTCAGCATTCAAAGAATTATGCTTTAAAGACCAAGCTTGTCCAACCCACGGGCCACATGCAGCCCAGGACGGCTTCAAGTACAGCCTAACACAAATTCATACACTTTTTAAAAACATTTTTGCAATTTTTTTTAGCTAATCAGCTGTATTAGTTCATTCTCACGCTGCTATAAGAACATACCCAAGACTGGGTAACTTATGAAGGAAAGAGGTTTAATTGACTCACAGTCCGCAGGGTTTGGGAGGTCTCAGGAAATCTACAATCATGGCAGAAGGGGAAGCGAACATGTCCTTCTTCACATGGCATCAGGAAGGAGAAGTGAAGAGTGAAGAGGGAAAAATCCCCTTATAAAACTGTCAGATGTCATGAGAACTCACTCACCATCATGAGAACAGCATGGTGGAAACCGCCTCCATGATTCAGTTACCTCCTGTGAACCAGGTCCCCACCATGACATCTGCAGATTATGGGAACTACAATTCGAGATGAGATTTCAGTGGGGACACAAAACCTAACCATATCACCAGCTAACATTAGTGTTAGTGTATTTTATGTGTGGCCTAAGACAATTCTTCTTCCAATGTGGCCCAGGGAAGCCAAACGATTGGACACTCCTGCTTTCGATACTGTGAAATGCCTAATGGGAACATTTCATTGTTTCATAAGAGCAAATATAGGCGACATTGGGAGAAAATAAGAGGTCATAGTCTCTTTCTATGTGACGTTGACCAAAAATTAACTGCCTCTTCTTTCCAAAATAGTTTACTTTAAATTCCCTGACATTGCCCCTAATAATCTCTCATAGCCTCCTACCTTCAGGGAGGAAAAATATGTTTGCTAATGGACAGTGTTTGGTTTCAGTTACAGGTCAAATTCAAAGCCTCTGTTTTAATTGTTTTTGGAAGATGACTTCTCTGACATATCTAGAGGGAAAATCACTGGAGTTATTAGAGGCAATATCTTCTATTTTAAAAGTAGTAGTCAGCTGGGCGCGGTGGCTCACGCCTGTAATCCTAGCACTTTAGGAGGCCGAAGTGGGCGGATCACGAGGTCAGGAGATCGAGACCATCCTGGCTAACACGGTGAAACCCCGTCTCTACTAAAAATACAAAAAACTAGCCGGGCGAGGTGGTGGACGCCTGTAGTCCTAGCTACTCAGGCTGAGGCAAGAGAATGGCGTGAACCCGGGAGGCGGAGCTTGCAGTGAGCTGAGATTGCGCCACTGCACTCCAGCCTGGGCGACAGAGCGAGACTCCATCTCAAAAAAACAAAAAACAAAAAAAAAACAAAAAAAGTAGTAGTCACTTCTTGTGTGTGTTTTATATTCTTTTTTTTTTTTTTTTTTTTTTTTTTTTTGAGACGGAGTCTCGCTCTGTCGCCCAGGCTGGAGTGCAGTGGCGCGATCTCAGCTCACTGCAAGCTCCGCCTCCCGGGTTTACGCCATTCTCCTGCCTCAGCCTCCCGAGTAGCTGGGACTACAGGCGCCCGCCACCTCGCCCGGCTAGTTTTTTTGTATTTTTAGTAGAGACGGGGTTTCACCATGTTAGCCAGGATGGTCTCGATCTCCTGACCTTGTGATCCGCCCGTCTCGGCCTCCCAAAGTGCTGGGATTACAGGCTTGAGCCACCGCGCCCGGCCTATATTCTAAAGTAAAATTTTAACTTAATGAAAATCCACATATTCCCACATTATTTTGAAAATTTTTAGGTGCAGATATTTCCCTGGATCATGAACCTGCCAAAGAGTCTGAGCAGTGTGAACTTTATTTTTTATTTTTTATTTTTTTAATTTTTTTTTTTTTGAGACAGGGTCTTTCTCTGTGTCCCAGGCTGAAGTACTGTGGTATGGTCTCTGCTCACTTTAACCTCCACCTCATGGGATCAAGCGATCTTCCCACCTCAGCCTCTTGAGCAGCTGGGATTACAGGCAAGCACCACCATCACACCTGGCTAATTTTGTAATTTTGGTAGAGACGGGGATTTCACTATGTTGCCCAGGCTTGTCTTGAACTCCTGAGCTCAGGTGATCCGCCCACCTCGGCCTCCCAGAGTGCTGGGATTACAGGTGTGATGATCACCATACCTGGCCTTTAAATTTTTTTATTATCCTGGACTGCTGTGATAAAGGCTAAGTTTCTGTGAACATTATATTTCCTAAGCAAATGGTATCTTTTGAGTTTTCTTTTTCTGGAGCAGAACGTGACATGTTAAAAACAAAAGCATACAGATATTCCACTTTAATGGCCAGGCATGGTGGCTTACACCTGTAATCCCAGTGCTTTGGGAAGCTGAGGTGGGCCGATCACCTGAGGTCAGGAGTTCGAGACCAGCCTGACCAAAATGGTGAAACCCCATCTCTACTAAAAATGCAAAATTAGCCAGGTGCGGTGGTGCGTGCCTGTAATCCCAGTTATTCAGGAGGCTGAAGCAGGAGAATCACTTGAATCCGGGAGGCGGAGGTTGCAGTGAGCCGAGATCGCTCCTTTGCACTCCAGCCTGGGCAACAAGAGCAAAACTCCATCTCAATTTAAAAAAAAGAAAAGAATATTCCACTTTAAAGAACTGTGATCAAAGGCTAACGTCGCCATTATTCCTGTAACTGAATTCCATTTTGATAAAGTCCCTAGCATATGCCATCTTGCTTTTCAAGTCTTGCTTGGTAAATCCGTGGTTTACTAGCGTAAGTCAACTGCGAACAATTTAATTTCTGATCCGTATTGTAGGCTGATGAGGAAAATAAAAAAATGAATGGAATGGTATCAGATCAATGTTACCAGCTGAAAATGTTAAAAGCATACAACTTAAGTCCTCTAATTATATGTGTCACCCCTGTGAGACACATGGTTTCCAAATCAACATTTTTAAAGCAAGTTCTTATACAAAAAGTAGTCCACCATAATGTCCTTTGGAAAATGTGCGTGTGGTTGTAGTTTAGTAGGAATGACCTTGATTCCTATGGAGTTCTCTGACTCTTCCCCTGGAATGCAATTGTTAGATTCCTCTCTTGTTAACTACGTTTCGTCCTGTTTTATAGGTTGCTACTGATGCAAACCAGAATGTTTAGTCTTTTGCAGCTCCAGTAAAATCAAACCAGGAAGACAGTTTTCTTTCTGGGTGAAATATTTTGCTTCCCCCCGCTCTAGTTCAGTGAGCTGAATTGAGTTCCGGGAAGTTCTATTCCACTGTAGCATAAGTCAAAATAGGCCTGGCTTGTTTGGCCAGGGGCTGTTGGTGGAAATCATGTTGCAGATATCTAAGAGGCACACTGCTATTCTATAGGACTTATTTAAAATGACTAATATAGTAGAGAAAAAGAGAGCAGCAGGGGGCAGAGGAAGGCTGTCACCTTCAGAGAGCCACTGTGTGCCTTTGGGACTAAATTTGCAAAGCATCCGATGCTTCCATTGTAAGGAGCGCCCACAAGCTCTTTGTCCTGAATGAATGACATGTCTGATTGACACTGCTGGCGTCTCTGAAGTGTGTGTGGTTAAATTTCTCTACCTGTGACACTGCATGTCTCATCACACAGAGGGAGAGCCTGGAGACATAGAGCAAAACTCACAAAGTCCACGACTGACCGGACACAGCAGTTGACCTGGTCACCGGTCACCCTTTGTCCCCAGCAGTGTGGGGTGCGGCAGCCTCTCCTCCTGAAGACGCTGTCTTCTCCCCTCCACTCCCGGGAAATCCTGCTGCCCCCCCGACATCTCTCCCCTGAAGTCCCTGCCCCTCCCTGCGCTCCCCGCCTAGATGAACTCGTCCTCCAGATGAAAGTACCTGCAGTGTGTGCTGGTCACTCGCTCATTTCCTCTCCGGCCCTGTTCTGTGCTCTGAGCTACTAACAGAAACCGTTAACTTGACACAGAGTCAACCCTATGCATGTGTCTCACAAATGCCTCAAGCTCTCCATGTCCAAGATGGAGCTCTGGGCCTCCTCCGTCCTCACCCCCCGCCACCCCGCAGGCCTCTCCCTTGGTCCTCACCCCCCTGCACAAACCCGGGAGCTCTAGCAGAACCCTGGGCTGCTCTGCGTACCTCACCCATTCTGTACTGGCTCCCTCGCACATCCTGGCGGGTCGCACTCTCCAATGCTGTGTGTGCCCTTGCTCTCCACCACCACCGCCTGCGCAGCCTGCTAGGATGACACCCGCTGTTCCTCCCCTGGCCAGCCCGTCGTCTACACGGCAGACCCACATGGCAGACCGTGTAGCCTCCCTCCTTGATGCCCTTTAATGGCTTCCTACTGCCCTCAGGATAAAAGCCAAGTCCGGTTTCTTCCCCTCCCTTTGCGCAGATCTGCCTTTCACTCACCACCCTCTGGGCGCTGGCCTTCTCCCTATTTCAGGGCCTTTCAGAAACGCTGTCCTCACTCTGGAGCATTCTCTCCCGCTCCCCACTTGCGGGGGCTCCTTTTTTTTCTCTGGGCTTTAATTTAAGCATCACTTCCTCAGAAAGGACTCCCCTGACGACCCCCAAAACATTTCCCTGGGCCTCTCCCTGCTGCTTTCCCCTGTTCTCACAGCACGGGCCATAACTGGAAAATCCGCATTAGTGTGTTTGCTGCATTGTGTGTTGAATGTGTGTCTCCACATCTAAGCTGTAAGCTCCGTGAGAGTCCGTCGGTTTCATTTCCAGTTGTATACTCAGCACCTAGCACACAGCCTGGCACAGCATAGGCACGGGATGAGGGTTTGATGAGCGAACGAATGAATGAGCTATGGTAAACGTGCAGTGAGCAAACTGCATGGGACGGTATCTGTGTCCTCGTTCTCAGACGTTTATCCTCACCTGGCAGTTCTCTGATATGCAAACTCCCATGCTGTTTTCCAAGCAGATAGCTGGGTTCTTTAAAGTTGGAGTTCTCTCACCTTCCTGTGTGTAATGGCCTCATTCCCTGCTCCTCTCAGGTTCCATGTAGTGTGTATAGCAACATGCCTTGTAATTTGTTGGGGGGAGTGCCGTTTGCCCGTTGGAGCTCTCACCCTATTAGTGAACAGTGAGGAGAACAGATTGCTGCAGGGCACACCTGCAGAGCCTGCCCCCAGCAGCCGCTTGTGTGTCCTGCAGACGTGCACCCTCCTTCTGCCACGAGATGGCACTCTTCTTCTCCAATGTGACGGTGCACACTTTGCTGGCGTTAAGAGCGCATTTCTTGCACCGTCAACCATCAGGGATGCCCCTGCCTGGATCATTGAGCCCTGCAGGAGTTGGTGGGGAGAGGGTTAGAAAGGGAAGGTGGTGGGTGAGGTCATCCAATATGGTTGACCATGCTGAATCCAGATTGGCCACAATATTTAATTAGCCTAACACTTAGTTATGCTAACTCCGTGTGTGTGCATGTGAGGCGTGAAAGAGGAAACAGTGTTCGGGGGGGATGCACACGTGTGCCTCCATTCCTATATCAGAAAAAGATCAAAATGGGAAACTGAGTTTATCTTTTTTTTTAATTTTTTTGGGGGAACCAGAAGTGAGTAGCGGTCTTGGAATCCAAGTTACATGATCAAAAAATCGAAACTTTTCTTTGGACTCAATGTTTCTCAAAAGGAATAATTGTTATTCCTCTACTTTAATGGAAAAACTAAATTTGCAGACTCTTACATTTCTTTCCAACCCTGAAGGCTGTCGCCACAAAACAGTCTACATTTTCTTTTGAAAAAATGTGCTTTTATTTATGAAATTGGGGTTTATGGATCATTTGGGGAGGCTTGGCTGAAAGCCACTCTGGGCTAGGTGGGACGCCGGGCGTCTCTGTGGTGCCCATGCTCTGTGTCTGGGGGGGACCCTGGGTGTCCTTGATGCTGGTGCCCCACAACTGGGTGGGACGCCGGGCACCCATGGTGCCGATGCCCTGCGCCTGTGTGGAACCCCAGGCATCCATGGTGCCGATGCCCTGCGTCTGTGTGGGACCCCAGGCATCCATGGGGCCGATGCCCTGCGTCTGTGTGGGACCCCAGGCATCCATGGGGCCGATGCCCTGTGTCTGTGTGGAATCCCAGGCATCCATGGGGCCGATGCCCTGTGTCTGTGTGGAATCCCAGGCATCCATGGGGCCGATGCCCTGTGTCTGTGTGGAATCCCAGGCATCCATGGGGCCGATGCCCTGTGTCTGTGTGGGACCCCAGGCATCCATGGGGCCGATGCCCTGCGTCTGTGTGGGACCCCAGGCATCCGTGGGGCCGATGCCCTGCGTCTGTGTGGGACCCCAGGCATCCGTGGGGCCGATGCCCTGCGTCTGTGTGGGACCCCAGGCATCCGTGGGGCCGATGCCCTGCGTCTGTGTGGGACCCCAGGCATCCAAGGGGCTGATGCCCTGCGTCTGTGGTTGTCTCTCTAGGCTTCCTGTTTGGGCGGAAAGGAGCAAAAGGAACACCAGGCTTCCCTGGGCTTTCCGGCTCCCCTGGAGCCCGTGGACCGAAGGGATGGAAAGGTAAGAACGTCTGGGAAGGATGGGATAAGGACAGCCTGGCCTTTCCGACTCCCTCACCTTACAGAAGGTGAAATCCGTCCCCCACTCACGTGTTTGGAGATGAAAATGAGCCTGCATGTCCCTCCCAGCCTCCTGTCCCCATGACGGTGACACTGAGAGGGAGTCGCATGGAGCCAGCGGTGCTGTCTGAGCACTTGGCCCCCAGGCTCACCGTCCCTGCTCTCCTTCCTCTTCACTGACCTTCCTAGCAGCACTGAGCCCGATGCTGAGTCCTGTGCTGGGTTAAAAGGGACAACAGTTATTTCTTAAGCTGCACTCAGGTAATGTCTCAAGGGCTCAGCTCCAAGGCATTGTAACAGAGGTCTGTAGAGAGCTCTGTCCATGGCAAGGTGCTGGTATAGTCACCATCCCTGGTGCCACTGAGACTTGGTGGAGTGACGTGGCTTGCCTGGGTCTCCCTTCCTGTTGATGAGGAGGTGAACTTGGAACAGGTGGTCTTTGCACCTGACCAGTCACCTCAGGGACACTGCCCCTAGCTCGAGGCCATCCTCTGTGAGGCTCTGTGGGCCCGGCGTGGTGCAGAGTGTGCTCCTGCTCAGCTCTCCCCTCCCGGAACACGGCGGGGCACTTCCTGGCACTCACCACGCCCTGGCCGTTTTGGCATATGTGGGATGTGCGGTGCATTCAGCAGCCCACTGTGGATGGGCATGGCCTGATAGCAGGCACCACAGGGCCTGGAGGAAGCGGGGCCTCCCCACTGGGCATCATCTCTGCCCAGCAGGGGAAGCCAACCCCTGCTGCCAGCATAGTCCTCCCTTGCGCCAGGCTCCCTGGGTTCAGCTGTGGCAAAACAGAGGAAGAGGTCAGGCATGTCTTCCCTGCTCACCCATGACCTTTCATGACCTTGGCCTCTGAGGCCAGGGCTCTTGCCCTCCCTGACAGCTCCCTGGAGCCAGCTCCTCCCCTCGGCCCGCAGGCCCAGTGGTGGCAATCTTCAGCTCCGAGTGCCGAATTCCTTAACCTCCTTCACACTCCCCACAACTCAGCCTACGCCTCTGGGTGTGGTCCCAGTTTTTAAGTATCTTTAGTAAACATCAGAGTCAAATTCTGAACCCCATGAGACTGTGAATGAACACTTGAGTCGCTCAGTCTGAGCCTCAGTTTTCCCATCTAAGAAATGGGGGTCCTAGTGCCCATCAGAACAGGCAGTGTCCATAAAGCACCAAGTGCGGCGCCCCACTCTCCCCGCCACGCTGAGAGGAATGCGGAACAAGGAGGCCCTCCTCTCCCTCCTCTGCAGGTGACGCTGGGGACTGCAGATGTGCAGAAGGCGACGAAGCTGTCAGAGGTCTTCCGGGACTGCCAGGACCCAAGGGCTTCGCAGGCATCAACGGGGAGCCGGGGAGGAAAGGGGACAAAGGAGACCCCGGCCAACACGGCCTCCCTGGGTTCCCAGGGCTCAAGGTGAGGAACAACTTCATCATGAAGCTGGCAGGACACTGTGAGGCCTCCCCAGGTGTCCCATTCTTGCCTTTTATCTCCTAAGTTTATGCAGCTTCAGACCAGCAACACTCATGGACCCAAGGCATAGCTAAACCATTCAAAAACCCGCATACTCCAGGGTGGACTTTGTACACGTCCACTGGTGAGACTGAGAAGGGGCGCTGCTGTGGGAACCGCAGCCAACAGCCCTTGATAGAGTTCAACAGGGGGTCACCACTTGCCCCAGAAATGCCATTCCTGGTGTATCCCCAAGAGACTTGAAAGCACGTGTCCACACAAACACACATACACCAATGTTCAGAGCAGCATTGTTCAAAATAGAAGGTGAAAACTATCCAAATGTCCATCACCTGATGAATGGATCAGCTAAATCTATACAGCATCTAAACCATAGAATAGTGCTCACCTTCACGTGGGAGTGAGGTGCTGATCCATACCTCACTGTGGATGAACCTGGAACGTGTTATGCCATGGGGGTTGAGACCCACACAGAAGGACATGTGCTATCACATGCTCTCTCTTTCTATTCTCATGAAATGTCCACACAGGCAGCCTAGAAACAGGAAGTTGATTGGTGGCTGCCACAGGTGGGAGTGGGGGTGGGGAGTACCTGCTTAATGGGTATGGGGTTTCTCTTTGATGTAATGAAGATGTTCTGGAATTAGATAGGAGTGATGGTTGGACATCCTTGTGAAAATACTAAAAATCACCGAATTTTATGCTTTAAGACAGTGAATTTTGTGCCATATGAATTATATCTCAAAAAAACCTATCATTTTTCATGTAAAAGACATTATTTATTTATCAAACGTTCACCTTCTCAAGTTTAGCAAGACCTGATTTAGCATTGTTGGAAGGCTTCCTTCACCGATAAAAAGCAAGACCTTTTGGTTTTTAAACCGTACATGTGCTTGTGTGGAGGTGTGGACCCCACACACATCAGCTCATGCCTTTATTCTGTGCCTTATGAAAAGATCATCTGCAGCAGACCTTTCTTCCATGGCAGATTTTAGCTGACCAAAGAGTTCAAAGTGAATTTCAGATGGAGACAAATTATACTTTTTGTTGATTTTTTAACTTCAAAAAAGAACTTTGGGAAATTTATAAAGCAAAAAGTTCATTATTTTGCATATTCAGCAATAGAGGAAAAACAGTTGGTCAGGACACTTGGCCAAGGAAATGTAACAGATCTGAGTCCACAGCATGGAAGAGAACTGCAGCCCCACAGAGCCGTGTTGCTGACGGTCATGACTCCCCGCTGCTTCATAGCACGGAGCTGTGCAGGTGAAAATGAGACCCGGGCACCTCGCTGATCCATGCCCTAGGTTTTCTCAGAAAACAAACAGGAAAATTTAACAAAAAATAGCAGGTGCTCTGTTTTATACCAGCTTAAAAAGGATACGGTCTCCGAATCACGGCTGTCTAGCAGTAACAGTGGCTCCAGTATTCAGAAAAAGTGCATGTGGTGAGAACTGCAAATATACCAATGGCAAAGCTAGTAGGATCCTCAGTTGTTTAAAAAGTGACCGAATATTTCCTAGAAGCCAAATGGATCCCATTCTGTACCCCTGAAATGTCTAAAACCTTCCGAGCACACACGTCCGCAGAACTTTTGTTCAGACGCCTCTGGCTGTGCCTGGTGTCCTGCACTGAATGCTGTGATTGTGTGTCTGGAAACCCCACTGCAGTGGGAATACCTGAGACCATCTGGGAGTTTTTTGGTTCATTTTTTTTTTGGGTGGTTTTTTTTTTTTTTTTTTTTTTTTTTTTTGGTTTTTAATATTTGTGCTGGTAGAGTCTGGCAGGGTGCTTGAAGTGTGGGAGTGGATCAATAAGTCCATCCCTCCATCCATGTAACCAACATGTATTGATTGATTGGGCCTGGTCTGTCTGTGAGGAACTCTCCTAGATTCTAAAGTAATGTTGCAAAGTGCTAAATACATCAAGAATCTGTGGAATTTTCTAGGAGAAGGGAAACTCCCAATCACTTGCAACATTCCATTTAATTAAAGCAACTCCACACATTCCCATATTCTTGGAAATAGCATCAACCAAGATATGCCAAAAGCTAGCACAGCTCACATTTGAAAACACTACCCTGACGGGTACCCTGCTCATCGTGGAAAGAGCTAGACGCGATTTTCCAGGCTGCGATTTGAGAGTCCCTGCAGGCAGCTTCTCTCTAAAGTATCTTTTTCTCCCAACCTTAACCTCAGTGCAGGAAACAAATGTCTATTAAATACCATTTATTGTTCTCAATATTATCACAAAATTGTATCCTCCATACCTGGATTAACCTACTTGCCTCCTAAACAGCCGTGGTTTAGAGGAAGCCACCTTGACCTTTAGTTCAGCGCTTCTCAAAAGGCGCTGAGCCCGTGGATCCCTGGGGCCTCTGTGGACACAAAGGCAATGATTCAGCTGCCCCGGGCTGGAGCCTACAGATCTCCACCACTGGGCAGAGCCCAGGGACACTGAAGATGGGCCTAGGACCTGGGTTTCCCTGTCCAGCCACCCGTGGCTACTTCCACTGCATTGTGTTTATTTATTTATTTATTTTCGGAGACAGAGTCTCGCTTTGTCGCTCAGGCTGGAATGCAGTGGCAAGATCTCGGCTCACTGCAACCTCCACCTCCCGGGTTCAAGTGATTCTCCTGCCTCAGCCTCTCAAGTAGCTGGGATTACAGGCGCCCGCCACCGTATTCCACCACCACACTCAGCTAAGTTTTTGTATTTTTAGTAGAGATGAGGTTTCACCATGTTGGCCAGGCTGGACTCGAACTCCTGACCTCAAGTGATCCTCCCGCCTCAGCCTCCGAAAGTGCTGCGATTACAGGAGTGAATCACTGCGCCCAGACGCATTGTAATTATTTAAAATTAAAGAAAAGGTACCATCCGGTTCCTCCGTCCTGCCATCCACAGTTCCAGTGCTCCACAGCCACTGCGGCCAGTGGCCCCACACTGGGCAGCTGGATGGGGATGTGTCCAGCGTCACAGAAAGTGCTCCTCGGGCGGCGCTCGGCTTGGGGACGGGTGACTGCCTGCCCGCTGTGTGAGATGAAAAAGCTTGCCAACCATCTTCTCAGATGCCCTCACAGTATGAAGGAGGAAGACACTTCTTTGTCTGTTTTCCACAGGGAGTCCCTGGCAACGTTGGTGCTCCTGGGCCCAAAGGAGCAAAAGGAGATTCCAGAACAATCACGACCAAAGGTCAGTTCCTCTCTGGCCATGTGGCTCTTGGGGCACTGAGCCTTCCTGTGGGCGCCTGCCTGGGCAGCTTCACATACAAATCCCTTTCCAGGTGAGCGGGGACAGCCCGGCGTCCCAGGTGTGCCCGGGATGAAAGGTGATGATGGCAGCCCAGGCCGCAATGGGCTCGATGGATTCCCCGGCCTCCCAGGCCCTCCCGTGAGTAGCCACAGACTGCGGCAGCTCCGTCCTCTCTTCTTCATCCTTCAGGTTCTCCAAACACCCAAGAAGCAAACAGTATTGACGCGAGCACTAAACCCACCCGTGCATAGGACAGGTTGCTCATTCTGCTCATTCTATTTTTGATGAGCAGAAATCAGATTTTTTAGGAAACGGTGATTGAAGTTGGAAGCCAAGCTCCGAGTGAACATTTAAAAGTCAATGAGCAAATAAGTATTTGTCGTGGTGTAACAGACTAAGACTCCCCCGCCCAAAAAAAGTAGAATATTCTAAAATGGGTGACAGAACCCTGTTTTTCCAAGGTAAATCGTAAAATACACAATTTCATTTTTGCAACTAACACACACTGGCGTTGAAGGAGGGGCTATCTAGCAGCCTGCAGAGACCCCAGCATCATTTCCTCGGTGGAGGCTGGGGTCAGAAGCAAGGGAGGCAGCCACAGAGGGAGACAATACCCCCTCCTGTGCACCCTTCGGCCTCTGAGCCTCCCCTGCCACCTCGCCTTTCCCACTGCCAGCTCTGGAGCGTTCTCTTCTCAGGAGCCTGCAACCTTATTTCTCACGTCTTTATTGTCTAGATTCCATTTTCCTCCCTCTGGTCGCCAAGCCTATGCCTCCTTAAGCTCTTTGTACTGGTTTCCTGGGGCTGAGGTCACAAAATGCCACAGACTGGGCGACTTAGACATCAGAAATGTATGGTCTCACAGCTCTGGAGGCTGGAAGCCAACATCAAGGTGTCTGCAGGGCTGTTTCCTTCTGAGACAGTGCGGGAGGATCTGTCCCTGCCTCTCTCCCGGCTTCTGGGAGCTCTGGCATTCCTTGGCTTATAGATGGCTGTCTTCTCTCTGTGTCTTCCCATCATCTGTCCTCTCTGTGTGTCTGTCTCTGGGTCCAAATTTCCTCTTTTTAGAGGGAGAGCGGTCACATTGAAATGGGCCCATCCTAAAGACCTCATCTGACCTTGAGCACCCTCAAAGACCTTATTTCCATATAAGGTCACATGTCTGAGTCCTGGGGGTTAAGACTTCAGCATCATGGGAGGACGGTTGAACTCATAATTCTCTTCCTCCTCCTCAGAGCCTCACACCTGAATTCTGTTTGCAGCTTATTTGCCTCATTCCATAACCCATGTCTTCTCTAGTTTTAATGTGGGTCATGTCTGTAGCAACACTCTTGAGTGCCGTGGTACAATCAAAGCTCACTGTAGCCTTGAACTCCTGGGCTCAAGCCATCCTCCTGCCTCAACCTCCCGAGTACCTGGGACCACAGGTGCACGCCAGCACACCCACCTAATATTTTTAAAATTTTTTGCAGAGATGAGATCTCTCTATGTTGCCCATGCTGGTCTCAAATTTCTGGGCTCAAGTGATTCTCCCGCCGTGGCCTCCCAAAGCATTGGTTTTACAGACATGAGCCACGACACCTGGCCCACATCTTTACAGTTTAAGTGCAGTTTTTGGGGGCTAGAGAACACAGATAATTCTATGATTGGGTGTCTTAAAAATCTTATCTGGGAGGCAACAGGGTTAAATAAGAGGCAAAGCCATAATTGGTCACTTTAGCCAGAAGAGGAGGATGAGTGATGATTCCTGTGGTTGGAACAGTCTTTGGCCTGTTCAGTGTCATGTGGGGTGGCGGTGGTGAGTGTGTATGTGGTGTGTGGTGTGCTCTGTGTGTGTGTGGTCTGTTTGAGTCTGGATTTGTTACAGTAGTGGTGGCCTTCCCTGGAGTCGGTGCCTTACGAAGTTGGTGATCAGGAGGTGCACCTGTCCAGCCTTGGGGTTCACCCACCCCTGCAGCTCCTAAGCCTGGCTGCCAGTCTCAGCCCAGCTGGGGGCGGGTGGTCGGAGCAGGGTAGGGGTAGGGGTGAGGGTTAGGGTCAGGGAGAACCCTGCAGCCTCAGCTTCCCATTCTCGGGGTGTAGGGGCTTTTCCCAGTGCTTGTGTGCCTGCCTTGTTCGGTAGCATCTCTAAGCCAAGAATGTCAACTTCTGACTTTAGAAAACTCATGATCCTGCCCTCGCCACCTTCCAGTGGCATTATCGCCATCGCTGTCCACTAAGTTCGGGGCATCTGCCCTGTGATCTCTGCAACAGCCTTGTGTCCCCCTCCCCTATG
Organism: Macaca thibetana thibetana; assembly: GCF_024542745.1. NCBI lineage: Eukaryota > Metazoa > Chordata > Mammalia > Primates > Cercopithecidae > Macaca > Macaca thibetana. The sequence goes on from NC_065594.1 coordinate 90,017,619, forward strand.
AAAAAAAGCTAAAACACAGGGGTGCACCACTTAATCAGGGTCCCATAAATAGAGAGGGCTGAACTGGTGTCCCTGTCCCGCTCCGTCCTGCCTTTGACAAAGAAGGGGCTGTGGTGCCGGTGGAGAGCAGGGTTTGATTTCTTACAAGCAGCTGCCTCGTTGTTGTGAGAACACCCAGCTTCGTCCCATGCCTCGGCAGATGCGCTGGGGTTTATGTGCACGGCTGTTTCACCAGCATGTGGGGACAGCACCAAGCCGGGCCGTGGTGTGTGCACAGATCACACCAGCATCACTGCTACCGGTCTCCCGACCCCATCCCTGCACCTCCCGCCAGCACCCCCTAGTTGGTGCTTTCATCCACAGGGCAGCCCCTCTCCATTCCCAATCCTGTAATCTCTCCCGACTTTTGAGAGGCACACGGCTCTTTCCTTGTCCACATTAGCTTCCTTTCCCTTAACAACATAGCATCCCCTATGAATAGGAGCCATTTCACCGATGCTGAATTATAACAACAAAATCCTGTGTTTCTCCCTCCGCCCGCAGTAGAACAGAAGCCCAGGCCTTCACTGTTCTGGGGATGCAGGCCCAGGCTGATGCAGGGGAGCTGGTGGGTGGGAAGAGAGAAATGCTCAAACGTGTGCACCTGACTTCCAGAACCGGCTTCTGTGGCGTTGCTTAGACTGCTACACAGTCTGTCACTGGCTCCTGTGACCTGGCTGACCGTGGCAGTAGGTTCCTGTTCATCTCCGTTGTCTTTCTGTTCTGGATCCATAGCTCAGAATTCCAGGAAACAGGAAAGGAAACAGGGAAGTCGAGGCGATCTTTAACATTAGTATATATTTTAAGGAATAAACTGAATTTTCACACAGGGCGATGGCATCAAGGGCCCTCCCGGGGACGCGGGCTATCCAGGAATTCCTGGAACGAAAGGTACTCCGGGAGAAATGGGTCCCCCAGGACTGGGCCTTCCCGGCTTCAAAGGCCAACGTGGTTTCCCTGGAGATGCCGGCTTACCTGGACCACCAGGCTTCCCGGGCCCTCCTGGCCCCGCAGGGACCCCAGGACAAATAGGTATGAAGGAATTTACCTCTCACAGTCCCGAGACGTTCCACGCTTTCCTTCGTCATTGTGGACGTTTCCCGGGAGAGTCAGATGAGGATGCTGTTTGGCCTCATCTGTTCTCACATGTACAAGGGAGGATCCAACTGTGGGGTTTCTGGGCCCCCACCAGCCTCTCCTCAGCAGCTGGAACACGCAGCCTCTCCTCTAGGACTGCAGCGGTAGAGGCCTTGCCCAAAAGTTCAGAGATGGCTTTCCCGTTCCCTGCCCACGCCACAGCCTTCCTGCCCCCTCCAGCAACATACACGACACACATACCTTCACACGTGTGCGTACCCCACACGAGCCGGTCACTCTTACCTGTTTCAAAATTGCCTCACCCTGTCCTTTGTCTTCCCCCCAGATTGTGACACAGATGTGAAAAGGCCCATTGGAGGTGACAGACAGGAGGCCGTCCAGCCAGGTACTCTGGGACGTGCAGGTGGCTTTAGGACACTAGGGAACTCTCAGTTGGTCTGCTGGTTTTGCTCTTGCAGTGTGCATGGGATAGGAAATATTAATAATATGTGCAAGCCACGTTTGATTTCCACGGCACTAGCACAGTGGCCTGGTGAACACTGTACATTGCATGAATAACAACCTGGTGGAGACGGCGAGACATTTGACCAGTCCCCTCTCATCAGAAATCCTTGTTCACTGGAAAGTGCCAGTGCATTCCAAGTCAGCTCCACAGGCACGTGTGCTGCCAGGAGGGTCCAGGCAGAAGAGCCCAGCCCAGAACACAGGCGGTGGCCAGGATGTCAGGCCAAGATGGGAGCCTGGTCCAGATTCCCAGGCTCACAGACAAAAGAAAGCTCCAAGAATAACTGTTCTTGCAAGAGATCCTCTTAGACAAAGGGCAGACAGCACAGTACCCCAGCTGGAGTGTCACTGCTCGCGGCCACACCAACCAGAAGTGCCCGCAGCCTTGATTTAATGTTTTAAGGTGTCTAATTGCTGTGGTTCACTCTGAAAGTAGATAAAGTCCCAAAGGAGAAGTCAAATAATTCATTTTGAAATCATAGGCTATCTCCATCGCTGATAGACGCTTCCAGACAAAAGAGAAGCATCCACACTGACTTGCAGGGTAGCAGCCGGATTAACTCGGTTTGCACCCAGGCTACTGCCCTGCAGGAGGGACTCCATTGTTTGCCAGCGCAGTGTCCGTTTTTATTCGACTAGACTGGCTTAGTTTGCATTTTATACGGATATTTTGATTTCATTACACAATGAAGTTAACTTGTATTTACATCAGAACCAAGATGAATTAAATCATTCACTTACTCTGATCCCAGAATGGTAGCTGGTTTGCACGGCTCGTGCTTTTGACCTTGGGGATTGCTTGGGCTCATCTTTTCTCCTTTCTGTCTCCAGGTTGCATAGGAGGGCCCAAGGGACTGCCAGGCCTGCCAGGACCCCCAGGACCCTCAGGTAATGCACAGAGGGAACCCGGAGTGCACTCAGCCTTCCTCCCACATCTTCACGCTTCTGTGTCTCCCTTGTGTATCTTTCCTCTGATCCTGTATCCCCCGTCCCAGACATGATCGTGTCCAGCATCTCAGCACAAACTGGTCTTGCACCTATGGGGAGCCCACTGTCGTTTGCCACTATAGAAAAAGGAGTCTGGTAGCTGACAGTTAGTTGGGGCCAGGCTGCAAGAGAAAATTCAGCCATGGCTGCAGGGGAACGCCCCCGGGGCAGAGATGGAAGCCTCGTGTTTAGGACTGGAAAGGGGTTGTACCTCTATGTATTTTCACTTTATGCCTTTCCATCCCAGGATCTAGGGGAAGAACCTACAGGAGAGGATTCTGTCTTTTGGGTTTTGACTGACAGGGAACAGGAATAAACAAGGCTAGAGTGTTTATCGCTAGCACCTGGGAGGACCTGGGCTTCAGTCTGCTGGCCCAGGCCATCTCCCAGCCCGTGTGAGAAAGAGTCCGGGCGCTCTTCACAGAGCCCGTGCCTGGGGCCACCCATGCTTTCTCGGGGATGGCGTGTCCAGTGTTGGCGGTGGGGCCCTGGCCAGCCACCACTGCTTTTGGGATCCCCTGCCTGTACCCAGACTCTGCTGCCCTGCGCTCCAGGGTCTCTGTGGGCCTGTGAGCATCGGGGAACACAGAGCCAGGGCTTCCACTCAAGCCGGAGGAGGGCTGGAGCCTGAGAGGTGGCCCTGTGCCCGTGTCCATCAGCCTGAGGAAAGCGAGTTCTCTGAGCGGTAGGAATTCCGCTTTGGATGTTTCTTCCACTCCGCCTGTGATGGAGCCGGGGAAGCAGGTCACTTGGATAACAGTGTTGCAAGCACGAGACACAGCCAGAGCTGTTCTCACTTGTTCCTTCTGCAACTGAGTCCCCACCTGTGCAAGACGAATAGTGCAGACGGGCATTCTAGACGCTTCCTGCTGCACAAATCATACCCTCACCGCTTCCCGTGATAAACTGTAAAGAGTGACACCAGTGTAGTACGAACAGCACTGAGAGTTAGGAAAGTGGATAGACACATTGTGTGTGCCCTGCGCCTAAGGACGTCTGCGGAGTTCACCATGATCACAGGGTCTGGGAACCACAGGACAAATGTAGAGGCATCATTTGCACCATGAGCAGAGGTAAAGGCTCCTTGTGTTGTCTTCTGAGAACTGAGCTTGTATCTTCCGCATCCCGTTAGACCTGCCCCGAGTCTAATTCCATTCTTGGATTTCAACACCGTCACTCATACAGCAACCCCCAAAATGGTGACAACTCCGCATGTCTCAGATGGTCAGGGAGAACCAGAGGCCAGCATGCTCAACACACACCCGGACCACAGCCGTGTGCCAAGGCCGGTCACCGGGAAAGCCTCAGAGGCCCGAGTGTGGGTTTCTGTGGCTTCGGGGCTCCCCAGCCATGCCCAGTTATTTCCATTTCACACCCAGGCCCCCATTGCTGGGAGCCCCTTGCTGGCCTCCCGTCCGCTCCTCCGTCTCACTCCTGCTGTCTGCACACCACTTTCCAAGAGTGGTGGGTGGGTTTGCATCACACACATCCCCTTCCCCAGACGCCAGGAACGGGGATGAAAAAGCGTGGCAGTTGGGTTTTGTGACATTGGTGAGGAACCTCAGCCCTTCAATTATCAGAAAATACTTCTAGAGCCCACACACTGGGCCAAGCAGGGTTCAAGTGTTTGAGAAGAGTCAACTCATAGTCCTCATGGCGTCCCCATGAAGCAGGCAGTCATTCTCCCCACTTTACAGATGAGGAGACCGAGGCACAGAAAGTTGTCAGTGGTCGAATGGATAGAATAGGTAGGGCCAAAATTTACAACCAGGCATTCTGACCCCACCGCCAAAGCCCTCATTTAGAGCACTGTAAATATTGGATATTATTATTCTTATGGTTCCAGTCCGTAAACAGGATTTTAAACACTGAAAATCATTCTGTAAGCCTGGAGGTGCTGTTTCAGGCTGACATTCCCCCCAGCCCCGTTATTTCCCAGTTTCATGAGATCCACATTAAGTTGGATGCCAAGCATGACCACACCCATTTATCCTCGTGGGACCTGATGTGGTCTGTGGTTTATTTGGGTGTTTAGGTGCCAAAGGCCTCCGAGGAATCCCAGGCTTCTCAGGAGCTGATGGAGGACCAGGGCCCAAGGGTTTGCCAGGAGACCCAGGTCGTGAAGGGTTCCCAGGACCCCCAGGTGAGTTGAGATCAGACCCCCATTCAGCCCCTGGGTTCCAGGGCGGGGACCTGTGTGTGGTTCGTCAGCATCCAGCTCTATTATCTTCCAGTTTGTAGAAACTGTTTTGACAGATACTTGACAACTTTTGCATTTGTCCTTGGGAGATTAGAAATTCTTGATTTTTCATCACTGATATTGTACTGGCTTTTTGCAGAAGCTACCTAACAGATCTTGCAGGGAAAAGGAGACAGGTGTTGCAGAATGGCTGTCCTCCACAACACCTGTCTCCCGGGTATGTCCTCAGTGTTAATCATGATTAATATTAAACATTCTAAAGGCAACACAAAGTTATCCTTTCCTGAGAGAACCCTTAAAGGCATAAACAGCCCTCTCACGATGTGGCTGCAAGAGCTTAAGGCATTAATCTGTATGTGGAGGAAAACGAGGTTTCCCTTAACCAGCTCTGGTGAGGAGCACCCACTTGCATGTCAGTGTGCTCTGGAATGCAGCCTGGCGTCCACAGATGTAGGTGTCCTGCAGTTGTGCCACAGGCGATGTGCATGAGTGTGGTGGCACTGCCTTGACTGCAGGGGCATGCACGTCTTTTTTTTTTTTTTTTTTTTTTATGAAATGGAGTCTCACTCTGTCACCCAGGCTGGAGTGCAATGGCACAATCTCAGCTCACTGCAACCTGCACCTCCAGGGTTCAAGCGACTCTCCTGCCTCAGCCTCCCAAGTAGCTGGGATTACAGGCATATGCCACCACACCTGGCTGGTTTTTGTATTTTCAGTAGAGACTGGGGTTTCACCATATTGGCCAGGCTGGTCTTGAACTCCTGGCATTAGGTGATCTGCCCGCCTCGGCCTGCCAAAGTGCTGGGATGACAGGCGTGAGCCACTGCACCCGGCCACACACGTCTTCAATAGTGTGTGTCTAGTGAAACCATGGAAGCCATTATGGACAACTTTCCACCCAAGATAAAACATCCTTCCACAGGGTCCTGGGCAGGTTCTTCCAGCCTCTGCTGGAATCTCGCTTGTCACCTAGAACCTGTGGCACATTGGAACCCTCTTGTTGCTGGAAAGTTCCTCCCTGGAATACAGCCTGCCTCCCAGAGAGTTCTCACTGGGCTGTTCCTGAGCCACACAGTTGACTTCCTCGTAACCACACACCCTGAGAGAGGGGCCACATCTCCCACAGACGTCTCATGAACAGGCAGAACTGACCCCGGGAACACACACTTTCTTGTAATGACATCTTTCCATGCCATTGGAATTCTGAGCAACCTTCTAGGACCCCCACTTTTCAGGATTCCTTTCCAGCTGGGCTCTAGAAACTGAATAAAGCGCTCCCCATATCTGGAATATCACACAGAACGTCAGGACTGTTGCACCCTTAGGTTGAGCATCCTGCAGATGTTCCCAGTGAAGACTGACTGAACCCTGCCCCTCCCCTGATCTCCACTCAGATAGCTGGTTTAAGCCTCAGTGCAGAAGTGTCTGTCAGTCCCTGATAGGTGGTATCTTTCTGAATTTCGTGCTGCAGCCCATAGGGATTGTTCCAAACCCCGACCCTGTTTCCTTTCCTATGATGGTTTCTCCATGTTTTTCAAAATTGGGAAGCAGACTTTCTGTGTCTGTATCAAGACCCTGGTCAAAACAGCTCTGCATTCGAGTGAAGCAAAGGAAGTCTCCGTGCCTCTGCCCCAGGGATGGGTCTCTGGTGGTATTTATTTAGTATTTAGAAGTGCAACATTGCCACTCATGATTTCATATATACTAAGTTTAAGCATTCATGATTTTGAGAGGAGGATGATAATTCTTGAACATTTTCCTGCTGTGAGTATGAAAGTTCTCTGGTAATTATGATTGGAGTGCACAGCCATGTGTGTGTGAACGCCATACGGGGCTCCCCTGTAGCGGGGAATGGATGGGATGTGCCCATTGTCAGGCAATTTGGACAGTTGCCCACGTGAGTTGGGAGCCTGTTCCACCATCAAATGTGAGCCCTTACGTCATGAACAGGGAGGCTGAGGCAGGCCGGGGGTGGGTGGTGATTGAGGAACTGACCGGTTTCTGAAACGCACGTCACTTTTTATGGTGCTGAAATATACTGCACTTCTGTCGCCACATGCAGAAGAGGATAAAACGCCCAATTCAAGGATTGCAAAAATCAGAAAGAGTCTGTTCCAGATCTAAGACCCACACGTGCACACCCAAGCACACGGCTCCCCGGGTACAGTTTGTAACATTGCCAGGGAAAGTCGTGTCTCTTCATTGTGAGTAAATCACACCGTTAAAACTCTGAGTACGGTCTAGCTGATTAACATCAGGGTAATCCAGATCCTTTATTCTGTGTTCCAGTCACTCCCAGCTCACAGGCGGGGATGGCTGTACAGGCCCACGAGGGCCCAAGGCCCTGCTTATTGGATCTTTTTGGTGGGATACACCCCAGAGAACACAGAGAACGTTCCCTTTTCCATATCCATACGTAGGAGTGCCGAGCCTGTCGTGTGCTTGATCCTGTCCCACAGAATCACCTGCCAGTCTCATCGTTGCAGGCTTCTCTCCTGCATGCACAGTGGGGGTGGTGACCTCAGAAGCCTTTCGTTCTGAGCACAGCGTGACTGTCAGCTATGGGAGTTCATTCTGAGGCCACGTCAGGGCTGACTGCACCGAAAAACGAAGTGACCTGTGAGATCATTTTATCCAGTGGCAGCCACAAGAGACACAGGACAGCCACCTTCCCTCCATCCACAGATGGGGCTTGGTGATTTTCATGGTCCATACAACAGAGGGGTGTCGTTCCTCTTTGAAGCGTTTCCAAACTGACAGTGATGGGTTTCTACCAGGGAGATGTTACGGCAGGCAGCATTTTGGCTTTGATGGCCCTGCTCGTTCCTGCCTCCCTGGGATTTCGCTGTTCCTCACTCACCACAACCTAGAAGGTCCTACAAAAAGCTGTTCTTATTTGCAAAGCAGGGGAACCCATGAATTATGCAAATCTGGGTCCGAGGAGGCGTTCTTAAGGGCTTGTCCACCTTCGCTCAGTTTTAGGGCTGGGGGCTGGATGGCGGGGGAAGCAGAAGAAACGTAACCAACAGAACAACGTGGCAAAGGTTGTAGGTTCCAAGAAGGGCCACAGGGACAAGGGCTCGAGCTGAGGAATGCCTTCTGAGGACCCCATAGCCAAACATTTGCTGTTTCCAGCCTCTTTTTGACACTTCTCTTAGAACGTCACCATGCTAACTTGTGGTTTGGGGCCCACCCATGTTTCCTTTCAGGGTTCATAGGACCCCGAGGATCCAAAGGTGCGGTGGGCCTCCCTGGCCCAGATGGACCCCCAGGTCCCATCGGCCTGCCAGGGCCAGACGGGCCCCCTGGGGACAGGGGCCTTCCTGGAGAAGTCCTGGGAGCCCAGCCCGGGCCACGGGGAGATGCTGGTGTGCCTGGACAGCCTGGGTTTAAAGGCCTTCCCGGAGACAGAGGCCCCCCTGGATTCAGAGGTAAGTGCCCCATCGGGGAGCCAGGGGCCCCATCCCAGCTGCACAGGGCCTCCAAGGGCGACCCCAATCCCTTCCAGGGCATTTGGTAGGAAGCAACAGTACCCTATGGTGCCAGCCATGCGTATCTTCTCCCATGGCCTTCCAGTGCTCCTTTAGAAAGTGTCTGTGACAACACCGTGATACCTGCCGTAGTCGGTGCAGTCTGGCCATCTGAGAACTTTGACAGGTGTGGATTAACTGATGTAATCTGTTGTCAAGTTGCATATGCCTGGCCGTGACAGGGGCCGTGACAGGCTCACCGGTTTCCTTGGCAGAATCTGTACAGTTGGTATGAGGAAAAGATGATGGGCCTGACCATGCTTAGTCAGAGGTGAAGAAGGAAAATAGGAATAATCTGAAATGCAATTTTATTGGTGTAAAACTTAATACTTTTTTTAAATGTGTTAATGTTGTTTACAATGTTATCAATGTATCTCTATCAAAGTAGACAGAGCACCCACGTTTCATGAGTGACAAGGCACCCAGTGACTTTAAGGGTTCAACTGATGCCAAATCGGCTTTGGGAACCCCGGCCCCAAGCTTTAATGAAAGATGATGCCGTGGACAGCAGGTGTTCACACTGGGTGAAAGAAGTGGGGATGGAATACATTAAATGTCTCCAGTGATAGAGTTTTATTCATGTAGTTATTTAAATGTTTCAAAGACTATTTTTAAATGTGGCACAGTGTTCAAAATATAGTCAAGTGAAGAAAACTGGGTTAAAACTGTACTTATTGTGCCATGTCCACTCTGCCAGTGTCTAGTTATTTGTAGGAATGGAAAAGGGCAGGAAGGAAATGCCCAGTGGTAGTCATTATCCCTGAGTGATGGTGTGTGTTACCTTGATTTTATCCTTTATACTTCTTTGCATTTTCCTGATTCTCTAGAGTCCAGAAAAGCATGAAGTACTCTTTTAACAGAATGAGTGTGTGGAGGGAGATGCTGTCTGTGACGAACAGTCCAGAGTCGGCCCCTACAGCTCTTGTCTCTGATTCCCGCAGGAAGTCAAGGGATGCCTGGGATGCCAGGGCTGAAGGGCCAGCCGGGCCTCCCGGGACCTTCCGGCCAGCCAGGCCTGTCCGGGCCTCCAGGACAGCACGGATTTCCAGGAGCTCCTGGCCAAGAGGGGCCCTTGGGGCTGCCAGGAATCCCAGGTCTTGAAGGTAAGACTCCAGCCCTCCCATAAACGAGTAGGGTCCTCACTGGTCCTGCCAAGAGAACTAGCACTGCCTTCTCTGTGGAGCTCTCAAACTCTGTTCCATGGAACCCCTTAAGAGCTGCAGGGGTTCCCAAACCAGAACATGTATTTCGCCTAACAAGGAGACATAAACAGCTGGAGACATCGGCTCATCCTCTGTTCCTGTTATGTATATTAAGGATCTAGGGGAGGTTTCATCAGGAAAAAAGAAAAAGGAAGAAATTCCCACTGCAAAAGTTCAGAATCGCCGCTCTGATGTGGAGAGGAGAAATTGTTTTATGAAAGTGCAGGTGTGGGTTGGAAGCAGGTGGAAAACTGGGGTGGGGAGGCTGGAGCAGAGTAGCGGGGAGGGGAGCCTCAGCTGCATGCCCACCACACACAGGCCAAGGCAGGTGGCAGAGGTGGCCCGGAAGACAGCAGGGCACAGCATCCATGGGCATCACCCACCGCTGGCCAGGCCACTCTCCCAGCACTCAGCACAGCCAGTTTCCCAGACTTCCACACTTCATGGTCCAGTGAAACTGTCAGTGCAGGTTGGAGGAATCAATACACGTTCCCACCTTTTTGTTTTGTCCAGAAAAACAGCTTTTTAAGGAAGTGTCTTATGTCACCAAAGGACACTGTAACTGAAAAGTGGGAAAGATGCAATTGCTTAGTAAGGAGTGGTCTCCATGGACCACAATCTAGAAACTCTCAGTCTTAGCATACTTCTCTGGTTTGCCAGTCAGGCGACAACTTTGTCCAGGACCTTAGCAGGTCTTTCTAGGGAACTGCCGCACCACTGGAAGACGCACACTGGCTTCCCCCATGTGGGGCCTCGCCTGTGTCCAAGAGCTGGGAGCTGGACTCAGGCAGGGCTCACTCCCCCATTGCCGCACTAGCCACTGGCTTCCCGGGGTAGCAAACCTGAATCAGAGGTTCAGGCTCCTATCTCAGTATTGACAGGGCAGTGCTGGTTCTCAGCTACTGAGAATCAGCTGAACACAGCCTCATGTGGTGCTTACGAGACCCATGGGAAAGCCTGTCCTGAACTAAAGCCTGCACTTTATGTGGGGAGAGAGACACACACATTAAAAGGCTCCCACTTGCCCTGGGCAAGCCAGCAGAGTGACCAGGCCACGCGGCCCCCAGTGACCCAGAGGAGGCGGGGACAGGCAGGTCAGAGCAAGCCCAAGGGGAGAAGTACCTGGCACCAGCAGGAGAGAAGGCTGGGACTCGAATGCAGGGTGCGCTCTAGGAAAGGGGGACCACCCCAGCAGAGGCAGGATTGCCCAGGGAACACTTTGGAGCCTGTGATCCCCCAAACCGGCTGGGGAAAAGAACCTGGTATGGGGGTGCTGGGGGTTTGGATGGGAAGATTGAGCCGAAGGTTGGGAGGAGTGAATGCTGGAGCTGAGGAGTTACAGCCCCCAGGCAGAGCGGGCTTTTGGGAGTTTTTAACAGAGAAATGCATTAAGAAGGGATTTTAGGGACCCAGCAGGCAGTCCTCGGACGGCTTGGAGTCGGGGGAGGCGCGAGGACAGCTATGGGCTGGGAGCTGCCAGGCTCACGACAGTGGCACTGGTGAGATGGGAGCACGGAGACCAAAGAGGCAGCGGCAGCCAGTGGGCAGCTGGAGGGTCCCCCAGACTAACTCCGGGCTGGAGCCAGTGATGTTTGCGAGGAACAGGCCAGCTCTTGACTAGCCCCAGTGACCAGGGCCCCCCGCTCACATCAGCATCCAAACAGCTTCGTCCCTTGGCTTCTGAAGGATGCAGTGGGAAAGCCATGTTGGCTGGCACCCCCCAGCACAGCCTCAACCTCCAGATAAAGACTTCTCCTGAAAGGCCAGCCCCAGGGTCCCGCTCAGGCCACACTTTGGAAACTCACCCCAACATGGCGGCGTTCCACTTTCCTTCCAAGAAGCTTTTCTTACCGAACACTCAAAAGTAAAATGATGTTCTTTCTGCTGTAAAAGCAGAAGAGAGATTTCCTCTGTGTGTGTGTTTGTCCACCCTCTTTGATTTGCTCCTCTTCCCGACAGGTCTGCCTGGAGATAGAGGGGACCCTGGGGACATAGGCGCTCCTGGCCCTGTGGGCATGAAAGGGGTCTCTGGTGACAGAGGAGATGCTGGCTTGGCAGGGGAGCGAGGCCATCCAGGAAGCCCTGGATTTAAAGGAATTGATGGAATGCCTGGGACCCCCGGGCTAAAAGGTAATTGTGTGACTGTGACCAGGAATCACTTTGCGGGGAGGTTGGGTCTGATAAACTCTGACCTGAGACAGCTCTGCTGGGCACCTCTGTGGGCCACGGGGCTGGCCTCACACGTCTGCAGATTGGAGGCCTTGGGACTCTCCTGACCCAGGAGACAGCAGCTCCAGGACGGCTGGTTAATGCTGCTTAGACGCTGGTGGGACCAACGTGCCTAACAAAGCCAGTTTATGAATTTGCCAAGACAAACTGCTCTTGCCTGGGAAGCATCATCTTACTGTAAATGTGACCACACACAGGGAGATGTGTGGAGAGGTCCACTCAGGAGCCTGGATTCAGATCCAGAGGTTATTTGGTAATTTGAAACCAAAGCAAAGCAAAGTAGTTGGTTACAGGGATAGGTTTATTTCAGCACAAGCAGGCCAGTCTAGAAGCAGAGCCCTCCAGCCGTGAACATGCTAGAGACACACAGTTCTGTCCTTCCGTTGCTGGAGACACATGGGTTGGTCTTTCCATTACTGGAGACATATGGGTCTGTCTTTCGGTTGCTGGAGACACCTTGGTCTGTCCTTACGTTGCTGGAGACATTGGTCTGCCTTTCCATGGTCCTGTGTCGCGTTTCCGTGCCAGGTGCAGTGTTGCTGCTGCCTTCCTTTCCAGCGCGCCCCTCTGCCTTTGTCTTGATGGGCCTGTGGGCCAGTGGACCTGCATCACCTTCAGATTTCCCTCCTAGTCTTCCTGCCTGACCTTTGTGTGTTTCCTTGTTGCCAGTGTCTGGTCTGAAGACAGGCTGACTCTGGAATACTGTCTGTTAATAGCAGAGATCAACAGAGAGAGTTGCTCAGAAGATGGTGTCCCCGGAAATCCCTGTTTTAGGTTCAGAATCTTCTTACTTGAGTCACATTGCCAAAACGTTACAGAGACGTGAGATTAAAATGTCCCATGTGTTTTATTCATGTCTAACCCAGCACTTTTCTCTTTTCCTCTGAAGGAGAGAGAGGCTCACCTGGGATGGATGGTTTCCAAGGCATGCCTGGACTCAAAGGGAGACCCGGGTTTCCAGGGAGCAAAGGCGAGGCTGGATTTTTCGGAATACCCGGTCTGAAGGGTCTGGCTGGTGAGCCAGGTTTTAAAGGTATGTCCCTCTCTTAACATCCTCCTAACCCTTTCGTGGTGGCGTGACATTGCCCAGAATGAATTTTTGAAAACCCATGCGTCCAGGAACCCTAAGCTAGATGAAACAAACAAAATGAACTAACAAAAACTCAAAGGCTTTATCCCTGCCTCAACACACTGACCATGTGATAAGGGAATAATCCTAACCAAAGGAAACTCTTGAGAACCAAAATGATGGCATCGCTAAGAACCAAGTATGTCATGAAAACATATTCCACCATGAGTATATTGTGGTAAACATAAAGGGGGGCTGGTGAAAAGCAGGGAACAGATGAGTTCCAAGAGAAGGGAGTGCCATCCGGTGCAGGAGGACACAGCTTTCCAAGTGGAAGCATGTAACACAGTGCCAGAGAGAACGCGGGCCACACATGAGGTGGGTTCAAACCCCACGCGGACAGGCATCTCAAGACCCCCCAGGTCAGGCCGCTCGTTCATTGAGTTTATTACTAAGAAGTCACATTTTCGTGACTTCTGTTCAGATGCTTTTGTTCTGAAATAATCACAGTGGTCTCTAAAAACTTAATGACTGAGAGTGAGTGTTGGTGAGGAGGTGGAGAAATGGGAACCTTCATAGGCTGCCGGCAGGAGTGTAAAACGCTGCGGTCAGTGTGCAAAACAGTTTGGCAGTTAATTATAAAACTAAACATAGAGTTACCCAGAAGTTCTACTCCTAGATGAAGATCATTGAAAACATAGGTACAGACAAAAATGGGGACACAAATGCTCATGGCAGCATCCTTCATAGCAGCATCCTTCATAGCAGCCATAATTGGAAACAGCCTGAAAATGCATCGACTGATGAATGGATGAGTAAAATACGGCAGAGCTGTGCAGGGGCACATGCAGTGCTGCAGAAGGATGGGGCTCTCAGACATGGCGCGTGGGCAGGCCTTGAGAACACTGCACCACGTGTCGTCTGACCGCGTGTATATGAGATGTCCACAGTAAGCAAATTTACGGAAATGAAAAGTAGGTTCGCAGTTTCCTAAAGCTGAGGGTTAGGGGAGAATTAGGGAATGGCTGTCAGTGGTTCCAGGGTTTCATTTTCTGGGATAAAGTATTCTCAAGTTAGATAGTGCTGCTCGTGCACAGTTCTGTGAATACACTGCAGTTATGTAACTGTTCTCTTTACTGGAGTGAGTTGTAGGGCATATAAATTATACATCAATAAGCGGGTTTTTTTTTTTTTGTTTTGAGACGGAGTCTCGCTCTGTCGCCCAGGCTGGAGTGCAGTGGCGCGATCTCGGCTCACTGCAAGCTCCGCCTCCCGGGTTCACGCCATTCTCCTGCCTCAGCCTCCCGTGTAGCTGGGACTACAGGCGCCCGCCGCCATGCCCGGCTAATTTTTTCTATTTTTAGTAGAGACGGGGTTTCACTGTGTTAGCCAGGGTGGTCTCCATCTCCTGACCTCGTGATCCACCCGCCTCGGCCTCCCAAAGTGCTGGGATTACAGGCATGAGCCACCGCGCCCGGCCCAATAAGCTGTTTTAGAAAATCTTAATTACTCTCCAGAGTTACAGCTTTTACAGATTTTCAGCAAAATAAAAATTGCAATCTTGGGTGCTCACTTTTGTTAAGATTTTTACTCACACTTGCGTTTTCAAATAGTCTTCATGTTAACAGAGATTTCAGGCTATTTCACGCAAAAAAAAAAAAAAAATGGCATTTTAAGATTAACTAATTTTCAGCTCCACTGTAATCATTTCCTCGAGCCTCCTTGGGGTGAAGTTAACCGTGGAGGTGTCTGTCCCTCCACTGGTGGGCATGCTCTGTGGGGTCAGGACCAATTTATGGTTTTGATCCCATCCGCCTCTAGCCAAGTACTGAATACACAGTAAATGCTTAGAGAATGAAACTCAGTTATTTTCACTCAGCCAGATTTCACTCACTCCTCCAGTGAGGATGGATTCCGGGGCATCCCCAGCCTGAACTAGCACAGTTTCCCGCCCCACCTGCAGCTCTGGGCCCCTCCCCTCCTGGAATTCCTCAGCTCCTCAGAACGCCCCCAGGACGTCCCTTCCATGCTTCTCCTCCCTGTGAAGGTGCCTACAGGAGGGCACGGAGCTGGCACCCTCCTCATGGGCCTTCCTACTTGTGACCGAGGTCCATCACCGTCCCGTCGGAGCACACATGGCAAAATGACCCTGTCACAAAACATCCTCTGGAAGCCGCACTGGCTTTGACCGCTCCCTCTGCGTCGCTGGCAGGCACATCCACCCACTGTGGTGCTGTGTGCTCAGTGACTCCGGCCCCAGGCCCAGGACCCTGGAGCCGCCGCCAACTCCGACTACTCCGATGGACGCAGGAGAGGCTTCTCCGGCGCCCGGTCTCTCTCCGAGGCTTCCCCGCTTGCGGGAGACGCGCAGCCCCCGTGCCTCAGGGACCAGGTCTCCACCTGTGTTCTCCTGCATGGTCTGGAGCCCCCAGAAAATGACAGCACTCCATTCCCTTCCAGGCAGCCGAGGCGACCCTGGGCCCCCAGGACCACCTCCCATCATCCTGCCAGGAATGAAAGACATTAAAGGAGAGAAAGGAGACGAAGGGCCTATGGGACTGAAAGGATACCTGGGCGCAAAAGGTGAGTGTTCTGGCCTGCAGTCAGGGGTCCCCTCGTCCCTGCTGCCCCAGCCTGCCCCAGCTCCTGCTGCTCTCCGTCCCCAGAGACGCCCGTGCCCTACACCTGGCTTTCTTCGTGCTTTTCGTCTCTGGGCACCCCGTTTGCCCACAGCCCATGCAGGGTTGTTCTCTGATGCCTGAGTAACCTCGCTTTCCCATCTTAAGATTTGCAGCACTTAGGATAGCAGAATGCATCCAGGCTGCAACATTGAAAACTTCGGGAGGGCAGGTGCTGCGTCCTCACCAGAGTGTTACACACCAGGGTCTTCCTGCAGGTATCCAAGGAATGCCAGGCATCCCAGGACTGTCAGGAATCCCTGGGCTGCCTGGGAGGCCCGGCCACATCAAAGGAGTCAAGGGAGACATCGGAGCCCCGGGCATCCCTGGTTTGCCAGGATTCCCTGGGGTGGCTGGCCCCCCTGGAATTACAGGGTTCCCAGGATTCATAGGAAGCCGGGTGAGTGGAACTCCCCTTGTTCTGTGAGCTCCTCTCCCCTTTGCTTGTTAATGAACATGCTTTGGTCTGGCATTTGCTAGGGTGAGAGTGTCAGCGGCAGGTTCAGGGCAGCCTCAGGCTTGGCGCGGTCCACACAGCCCTGTAAGGAGCTGCTGCACGTGGACACTGTGCGGATGTGGTGTGAGGCCACCCAGCTGCTGTGGCCCTTCTGTGGGCTTGTGCTGGGTGAAGCATGTTGTCTGCATTTTTATGGGGTCCTTGAGAGAAGAAAACTTGAATTTTCAGGGATCGGAGCTCTGAAATTGAGCACATCAGTGACACCAGGCCTGAGAGCCCATGGCTGAATCACAGTGTAGACCTGGGGCCGGGCAGCCTGGCTTCCCATCCGGGCCGCCATCCACTCAGCCTTTGTTCAGCAGATGTCTGTTGAGCACTTGACGTGGGCCAGACACCCTGTTGTGATGGTGACAATGATGGCCCTGACCCTGGGCAGGGCTCTCTTCTCCACACCTTCTCCCTCAGCTGCGGAATGAAGGTGGTAGCTACCTTGCAGTTTTCTTGAGTGCTGTATAAACAGTGTATATAACATAGCATAGCGTGGCTCCCCATAGATTGCATTTCCTAGAATTCCATTTCTAGCCTCTTTCATGTAAGGATAGTGTACTCTCACAGTCCCCAGCCCGCAGCTGGCGTTCCCAGGGGGATGGGCACATTTGGAGCAGATCAGAAGGTCTGGGCCCCTTGGTGTGAACCCTTAGTGGCAGGCCAGGGCCTGCCTGTGTGTCTGGCCCACCTTGGTGTACAGAATTCTTCAGGGGTCTTCCTCCCCTCACTCCCAAAATCTGCAGCCGAGAGGATCTTCTAGACAGTCTGTGTGTGCTATTCAGGTCACTTTAAAAAAGAAAGATGCCAGCCAGTTGTGGTGGCTCTTGCCTATAATCCCAGCACTTTGGAAAGCCAAGGCAGGCAGATCACTTGAGATCAGGAGGTCGAGACTACCCTGGCCAACATGGTGAAACCCCGTCTCTACCAAAAATATAAAAAATTAGCTGGATTTGGTGGTGTACACTCATAATCCCAGCTACTAGGGAGGCCGAGGCAGAAGAATCGCTGGAACCCAGGAAGCGGAGGTTGCAGTGAGCCGAGACTGCGCCATTGCACTCCAGCTTGGGTGACAAAGCAAGACTCAATCTCAAAAAAAAAAAAAAAAAAAAAGAAAGATGCCTGTGTCTACCAAAGACACCTCCAACAACGTCCAAAGGACCTTTATTCATAACAGCTCGAAACTAGAAAACAGCCCAAATGTCCACCAACAGGGAAAAGAATAAATGAACATGGTATATTCTGACCAGACACAGCATTATCTGTGCATTTTATCTCCATACGCAGCAATAAATGAGAATTCTTGGTAAAATCCAACAACCTAACTTCATTTCCAAACTTTGTGTTGAACAAAATAAACCAGAAACAGCAAAGGACACATGATTCAGTTTGATTGATGTGCAGTTCAAGAACTGACAAGGCTGTTTGATGGGGTATTGGGAGCACGGCAGCTTTAGGTGGGGTTATCATAGAGTGCTGACAGTGTTCTGTGTCTTTCAGTGACACTCGAGTTCACACGCACTGAGCTGTGCATTTAAGATGAGTGGACATTACTGTATTTAAGTTATGCCTCAGAAAAGTAAACTTTGAGAAAGAAAAATAGAGCATTATCTAAACAAAGGTACCTGTGGATACCCTCCCCCTTCCTCCAACAAAGGAGCTTTTTTTTTTTTTTTTTGAGACAGTCTCACTCTGTCACCCAGACTGGAGTGCAATGGCATGATCTCGGCTCACTGCAACCACTGCCTCCTGGTTCAAGCGATTCTCCTGCCACAGCCTCCCAAGTAGCTGGAATTACAGGCATGCACCACCACGCCCAGCTAATTTTGTATTTTTAATAGAGACAGGGTTTCATCATGTTGGCCGGGCTGGTCTTGAACTCCTGACCTCAGGCAGTCCACCTGCCTCGGCCTCCCAAAGTGCTGGGATTCTAGGCTTGCGCCAGCGTGCCCAGCCTGGCTATGTTAATACTGCAGTGACTCATGTTAGGCCATGCTTGGGCATTGATGCTGTAGTACTGAAGTCCCGTGGCACCAGGGCAGACCAGAATTCTCATGCTCCCTCTGGAGAGGAAAACTAGGGCTTCTAGGAAGCCACCAAGCACCCCAGGCATCTTCCCAACCTCCTCACCAGCCACCTACGTCCTTCTGGAGGAGTTTCCCTCTGTGCACAGATGGAAGCGCACAGCCCCATGTCTCTGTTACAATCTAGGGAGCAAGTTCTGCAGTCTGGCCGCCCACATGGAAATCCCAGTTCTGCCACTTGCTGGCTGAGTGACCTTAAACAAAACCTGTCTGTGCTTCAGTTCCCTTGCCTGTCGCCGGGAAGTCACGGTGCCCACCTGGCAGGGTTTTCTTGAGGCGTGAATACGCCGTTGAGATGGGGTCCACCATGTGTGCGCGGGAAGGCATGGCACAGCGAGCATGTGGTCCGAGTCACCGCCGCTGCTGACATCACCACACCGTCGTGATCGAGACCTGGGCTCTTAATTATGATGCAGTTGCCAAGCTTGTTTCATTTGATCACTTCACAGTTCCATAAGAACAGCAAGGCCAGGCACAGTGGCTCAGTCCTGTAATCCCAGCACTTTGGAAGGCAGAGGAGGGAGAATCACTTGAACCCAGGAATTCAAGCCCAGCCTGGGCAACATAGCAAGACCCCATCTCTACTAAAAATTTAAAAAATATTAGTCAGGCTTGGTGGCTCACACCTGTAATCCCAGCTGCACAGGAGGCTGAGACGGAAGGATGGCTTGAGTCCAGGAAATCAGGGCAGCACTGAGCTATGATTGTGCTTCTGCACTCCAGCCTGGGTGACAGAGTGATATCCTGTCTCAAAGAAAAAAATAAATAAACAAAAAGAACAGCTAAGCAAACCACCTATGATACACACTGAAAAACTCAAGTTTTCTGCAAAATGACGAGATCACACACCTTGAGTATAGTTGTTAGCATACTGGGTAGTTAAACAAGTGAGCTAACTTCAGAGTGACAGCTGACTTCACTAACAGCCTTCTAAGATGGTTCGTGTCTGTCCTTAGGGTGACAAAGGCGCCCCGGGGAGAGCAGGCCTGTATGGCGAGATCGGCCCGACCGGTGATTTCGGTGAGTGTTGCCCGTCCAGTGAAAACAGGGAGTCCACGATTCAGAGCTCTCTGAGCACGTGAGCCAGTATCAGACCTGCAAGTGCTGTTAGGTATTTTAAAGCAAATTATTCTTGTTAGGAATATAACAAAATAGAAGTTGGAAAACTCACAGCCTCCCGGTGGAAAGTCCTGTTCTTAGCCATCTTTTTTGCATTTAACAGGTGACATTGGGGACACTATAAATTTACCAGGAAGACCAGGCCTGAAGGGGGAGCAGGGCACCGCTGGAATCCCAGGTACACGAGTTATTTTCCGTGTCTTCATCTTCAACAGCAGCCCTGAGCCTTCGTCTAGGAGCCCGACTTGCCAAACAGATCAAATTTGGTAACAACCAGAAAGCACTTGATAGGGAATGAGGTTTTCAAGCCCAATGTGCAAGAAAGACCGTCAGTTTTAATTAAGTTAAATCTGAAGGCAAAATCAAGACGCCTTTCTCTCTCTGTGTGTCTCTCGTTGATACTGAAAATAGCCAGAATGGACACTCGGTGAATGAGAGTCACTGCAGCCCGTAAAGTGTAACTGGTGAAAATCCAACTAGCACCCTGGCTCCCGGAACACCTGAGGGGGTGCAGCAGGTGGTCGCTGAGCCGAGCTTCTCAGAAACAGCGAAGGGTCCAGGAAAGGGGGAGTGGCAGTCAGGCCATCGCTTAAGAGAGTTACGGAGGCAGGTGACCAGCCCGAGCGAGCTGGGAGGGGCTGGGATGGCACAGTGGCTCCCTTCCCTTCTGCGCATCACTGAGGTTCCACTCCTAAATTCCTGCCTGCAGTGACGTCTCAAGGGGCCTGTGATAGTTTTCTTCTTTCTGGGGATTTTCGTTTGGGGGGACCCCACACTGCTCAAGTTGCTGGAGCCCCAGGTGTTTGCAGGGCTGGCCCTGGTGGGAGAAAAGGAGTCTGTCCACGGTTGACCAGTGGGGAGACTGCTGGGCTAGTTCTTTGTCTAGAAATTGCTCTGGAATGCAAAGATGTGTTCGGTTGAGCACAGGATCAGAGAACTGCCGCTGGGAAATAGGCGCCCCTGTTTACCAGCCCTCCCGGGCTCCTTTGTTATCTGTGACCTGGGCTCCCAGTGGCTTCCTCCTGAGTGACTGGGGAGCTCTGTGCTGCTAAGCCATCCAACGCTTGGCTGGCTGCGTCTCCCACCCTAGGCCATCGCTCTGGCCATTTGGTTTATAAAGACAGAAACGTGGACCATCATTACCATGCGTCTCTAATGATGCCTTCACGTGTTCAACTGAAAATGTGTCAGGGAAGAGACGCTACCCCCACCCAAGAATTATTTTTGGTGTTACCCTTTGAACATTTTGGTTTTTGTTAGACTCTGGGGCCAGAAAGGCTTTAGAGTGGAGCCTCCCCTGTGTCCATCACCAGGAGACAGTATCTCAGAGCTGCGGTCCCACAGTGGAAGCGTGGGGCCAGCTGTGCCCATCGTCCCTGGGGGTGTCCTGTTTTCCCTAAGACAGTGAGGGGTGCATGGGTGCTGCCTTGAAGGCTGGCTAGTGCAGGCTCAGAGGGAGGAACTAGGTTAAAAATCAGCTGAGGAAGGAGCACGGTTAGATGCCTCTTTCCATTCCTGGAGGAGCAGCTGTGTGGTTCTGTACATACTAGAGCTGGGGTTCCCTGGAGCCCACAGGGGTGCGGTGTCTGTTCCAACAGCATGTCTGTGGTTGCAGGTCTGAAGGGATTCTTTGGAGAGAAGGGAACAGAAGGTGACATCGGCTTCCCTGGGATAACAGGCGTGACTGGAGTCCAAGGCCCTCCTGGGCTTAAAGGACAAACAGGTAAAATCTCCCACAGCCACACAGCCTTCCTCAGGCGGGCCCTCCAGAGACCCCAGAACAAAGGCGGCCAATGTTGTCAATTTCCTCCAATCACACCCAACCCTGGAAGCTCACTCATGCCTGCTGCCCGCTTAGGAGCCTTCCTCAGGACTGACGGCGTGGAGAGAAACAACCGCCTGGGCTGGGGGGAGACCTGAGAACTGGAGAGAAGCATGGGGGTGAATGAGAAGTGCCTTTTCCGCCGAGCCTTTGTTTATCATATAGAAGCCGACAGTTTGTAAGGGATCCCTTTGCTTGCGTTGAATACGCAGAACCCCCTAAGAACATCCTCGGTTAGAGGAGAGCGGACAGTGGGCTGGCTTCCCACGGTGTTGCTGCTGCTCCTGGCTGTGTTTACTCAGCACCGGGGAACGCCAGGAGGCTCATATCTCTAGGCTCTGCCTCGGGGTCCTCTCCAGACGTCTATTTGGATAATAGGGCGAGAATTAAAACGACACGCTATTTTCTCTCTGGCAAGGCTGAGCAAATCCTACTGAATTTGTTTGTGGGGTCTAAGACCACCTGCATCCCCAGCTTGAGGGACAGGTCTAATCTCTCCTCCAACTGGCACCGCAGCCTTTCCAGCCCTCAGCCCCTCCCAGAGCAGCTGCCCCTTCCGCCAGGACCTCACCAGGCAGTGCCCAAGGTGTCCTGTGTGCTCAGACTTACTGCTGTGTTCACTCCCAGGCTTTCCAGGGCTAACTGGGCCTCCAGGGTCGCAGGGAGAGCCGGGGCGGATTGGACTGCCTGGTGGCAAAGGAGATGATGGCTGGCCGGGAATTCCAGGCTTACCAGGTAAGGCCACGCAAAACACACGGTCACCCAGACCCAGCGTCGTGAGCTGTGCAGGAGGCACCGCTGAGCAGGCCAGCCTCTCGCAGGGTGACTTCGAAGGCCCATGTGAGAGCAAAGGCAGGTTTGCTGTGGCTTGTGGTGGTCTGCACCAACATAGCAGCACAGGGTATGCTGGTGCCCCCAGCGACTGGGAATCAAGCCAGACGCATAAATCTGCCCAAGGGCCGGGCGCGGTGGCTCAAGCCTGTAATCCCAGCACTTTGGGAGGCCGAGGCGGGCGGATCACAAGGTCAGGAGATCGAGACCATCCTGGCTAACACGGTGAAACCCCGTCTCTACTAAAAAATACAAAAAACTAGCCGGGCGTGGTGGCGGGCGCCTGTAGTCCCAGCTACTCAGGAGGCTGAGGCAGGAGAATGGCGGGAACCCGGGAGGCGGAGCTTGCAGTGAGCCGAGATCGCGCCACTGCACTCCAGCCTGGGCAACAGCGTGAGACTCCGTCTCAAAAAAAAAAAAAATAATAATAATAATAATAAAATCTGCCCAGGACTTCACCTCCCAGAAGGATGAATGAAAGCCTCCCAGAGAGGCTTCAGGGTCCACTTGTCATCGCCACACAGGGATGCACAGTGAGATCAGGGTGCAGGAGCAGCCTCAGTGTCCCACTGTGCCGCACAGGCCGCCCCGGGGCCCCCTTACAGCCCCCTTGCAACCCCGAGATGGGCCACCCTGCCATGCTTACTGCCCACGTCACAGAAGGAATTGCCACCCGTTTGCTGTGTCCTGCTTTAGAAATATTTACCCTCAGAAATCCAGAGGGAATGGAAATGACACCGGGCTATTTGTTCCAAGCAGCTTTTACAAACCAAACATACAACAGTGGCCAGGCGTCAAGAAGAGGTATGGGACATGTCACCCCTCCCCAGGCCCCTTCTGGCCTAGTGAGTCTGTTAAAAAGATTCCATGAAGACAGTGTCCCAGTTCAGTGGTTTTCCTAGGTAACATAAGAGTAGTTAGTTTACACGTCGTGTAAGTTGAGCATATGGCTTAGCTGCTTCCTATTTGTGGGGCTTTAGCAGGATTGTATGGGTGACGGTACCAGGTGACAGTTTCAGAGCCAACAGAACACATCTGAGTTATCTTGAGGGTTTCTCCCACCCGGAACTCCCTGTGCCATCCTACACGTGAAATAACAATGAGTGACACCCTCACAGGTTTTCCGGGACTCCGTGGGATCCGCGGCTTACACGGCTTGCCAGGCACCAAAGGCTTTCCAGGATCCCCAGGTACTCTGTGCTGAGTCTGCCCTCCAGACTTCAGGGAAAGGAGGGTCTCAGAGAGCTGGGTGGGCTTCCTGAAGTGCTATGTGATGGGCCCTGAGAGGCGGGTCCGGGCCCTGTGGTCCTGTACGCTGCTAAGATGTGATCCCTAAGAATCGGTTTCTCAAGCCAGTTGCTGTGTTGAATGGACCCATCAGGCTTTTAGAAAGAGAAATAGAGTCCTTGCTTTTTCAGCAGCACTGTGTGGAGGGTGGGACGCATCTGCACCCCTCAGGCATCCAGAGTATTCGCTCTGCCCAGTGTGTGTCTGTGATCTTTCATTTCATTGGCATAAGAAAGCCCGCGGTCTCCACCTACCCCGGGGCAGTTCTGATGCTGGAGACAGTGATAGTGCTGAGTCTGTGGGCACCCACAGGCTGGGAGCCAAAAACAACCGAAATGGGTTTCCTCCTAGTTCTGGAGGCCAGAGGCCAGAGGCTGGAGGCTGGGATCGCATGCCTGCGTGGTCGGGTTCTGGGAGGACCACGTCCTGGCTGCTCATTGTGTCCTCACAGGAGAGAGCACCTGCTCTCCCCTGTCACTTCTTATAAGGGCAGTAACCCCATCTTGGGGCCCCACCCTCATGACCTTACGGCGTAACCCTAATTACCTCCCAAAGGCCCCCCCTTCAAATGCCATCACACTGGAGTTAGGGCTTCCACTTATGAACTTTGGGGCTGGGGAGAATGACACCATCAGTCCACAGCAATGGCGAACCAAGGGCTTCTTACTCCACAGGAAAAAGAAACTGACACCTTTCATAGCATTTTCTGGCTTATTTTATAAACTATTGTAGCACATTTTTTTCCCTGAAGGGGATATAAAGCCTCATTATTTCTAACAACCAATGGCAGGATAAGGTTTCCATCCTGAGCCCTTCCAGGATATAATAACAGCAGCTGGATGTCGATTTATTCATCACAAGGATCATCAGGCTTTCCCACAGAAGGCCTCCCTTTAACCCTGTCCTCCCCAAGAAGCTGAGATAGCAATAGTACAGGAAGGCTTGGCAGCTTGTTGAAACTTCTTTATTTTAAATTCAGCTATTTTCACCCTAAATCTTAATGTCCTTCTCTTTTCATTTAATTTTGTAATCTATTATAGGACTAATAAAATAACATTTGAAGGACATCAGGCACTAAGTGGGGAATCATTTTATTATTGATTGTGTCTTTTTTTCAAAAGATAACCTTGTTTTCTTTTCAATGTATACAAATTATTTATGTTCAGTGGAGAAAAAAAATTAACACATTTAAACACATTTAAAAATTAACACATTTAAGAGGGAGAAAAGCACCCATAATCCTAAAGCTGCTTTTAGAATGTGCTCTTTGTAGACGTTTCATATAACCAAATATTGCTCTGTCTACAGGTGAATTTGTATGTGTGTATATGACATGTAAATTCACGCACTCCTGCGTCATTAACACTCCGTTCCAGTTCCAATGGGCAAGTGGCAGGAGATCCTTGTCAAGTTGTCTTGCTGTTTCCTGCCACGATGGCGATGAACACCTGTTACGAGAACGGGGAAGACTTTAGACAGTGTTTACTTTGAAAACATAATTAAGCATAGCCTGAAGAGCAGCCCCCAGGAGCCAGGAGGCCCGGGACGGGTCCCAGCTCCCTGACCCACTGTTTCTGTGAAATTGGACCCTCTGATGGGCCTCGATCCTCTTATCCATAAAGCCAAGGGCTTCCACTGTGATCTCTGTGAGATCCCTTCCAAATCTCAGCTCCTGCGACCTGGAGGCCATACACTGTAATGCAAGCTGAAACCGCCGTGGCTGCCTCTGTTTCTCTGCTTTCGAGGCACCCCGAGCTGTTCTTTCCCTTAGGAAAGTCAGCTGTATGGTTGGAAACACCGACCTCAGCTGCTGTTATAACTCTTCCACAGGTGCCGACATCCACGGAGACCCAGGCTTCCCAGGCCCTCCTGGGGACAGAGGTGACCCAGGAGACGCCAACACCCTTCCAGGCCCTGTGGGAGTCCCAGGACAGAAAGGAGAGCAAGGAGCTCCAGGTGAGGCCACACATTCCAAAGCCAACATTGCCGTCCCCATAACCAGAACCCACCCAGAGGGGGGGCCATGGAGTGTCTGTGGGGTGGGAGAGGCTGCTCAGAAGTGCAGGAAAGAGCTGGTTTTTCCGGGGAGGACTACCTGTTGCAGAACCTGCCAGCTAGTCTTAGTTTGTGAGGCAATTTATTTCTTCCCGTCTGTGTTGGTGAGGCACTGACCAGCCATCGCAAGGAGTCACTGATAAGCTCCCTGGCCTAGAGACCCCGTCAGATCCCTCCGTGTGCCCGGGGCACTGGCACAGGCCTTGCCATAACAAGCACTCTGGGTAGTGAATGCGCGAATAAATAAATGCATTAAACCTCCCAGCAGAGCCACGCTGAACCATACTTGGGTAGGAAATAATCAGAAACCTGTCTTCCCACCCCATAGCCTCCCTGCTCACCAGTCAAGGTGGGCTGAAGTCTAAATGGCAGTGAGAAGCATTCCTAAATAAAAACAGAAACCAGGACCTTCCTGGGAGCCAGTGTGCTAAGCGTGTTGTGGTCTCGTTGTGCATGATCCCACAGCCCCAGAGTCTGTTTCTGAGATCAGTGGGCCTCTCCCCCACCCCACCCACCTCACCAGCCCGACCAGGTGCATCTCCTGGCTCAGGTATGGGAGCGGGGCAGCACACCTGGACGGACAGTCTGGGCACCCTGGGCTCCATGGTGGAAACAAAAACTCTGGCTTCCCTGCACAAAAGCCTGAGTTTTTCTAGTGCCAACTCCCCATGAAGCTAGAACCAGACACCCACAGGAAAGGAAGTCAGAACCAAGGAGGCCAGCAACCCTGACTTTTCCTGGGGTGCAGGGATATCTCAAGGCTTGCAGATCACATCTGACTCTCCAGGATCTGCTGCCTGCCCTCTCCCCTCATCAAGAGCTGGAAACTCCGGAATCCCCTAGCCTCAGAACTCCACAGCACTGATCTGAAGATAGGAGAAAGAGGAGGGGTGCTACCAACAGGAGCCAGACTATCCTGGGAGGCTGCGTGGTGCTGCCAGAGCCCTAGTCAGGGTGAGGATCCAGGACAGTACACCAGCACAGCCTCAGCCAGGGATGGGGATCTAGGGTCAGTCCACCAGCACAGCCTCAGTCAGAGTTGAGGATCTAGGGTCAGTCCACCAGCACAGCCTCAGTCAGAGTTGCGGATCTAGGGTCAGTCCACTAGCACAGCCTCAGTCAGGGGTGAGGATCTATGGTCAGTCCACCAGCACAGCCTCAGTCAGGGATGAGGATCTAGGGTCAGCGCACTAGCACAAGCTCCACTCAGGAGTGAGAATCTAAGGACAGTCCATCAGCACAGCCTCAGTCAGGGGTAAGGATCTAGGACAGTCCACCAGCATAATCTCTGCTAGGGATGAGGATCTAGGGTCAGCGCACCAGCAGAAGCTCCACCCAGGAGTGAGGATCTAAGGTGACTCCACCAGCACAGCCTCAGTCAGGGGTGAGGATCTAGGTCAATCCACCAGCACAGCCTCACTCAGGGGTTAGGATCTAGGTCAGTACACCAGCACAGCTTCAACCAGGATTGAGGGTCTAGGGTCAGTCCACCAGCACAACCTCCACTCAGGACTGAGGATCTAGGTCAGTCCACCAGCACAACCTCCACTCAGGACTGAGGATCTAGGTCAGTCCACCAGCACAACCTCCACTCAGGACTGAGGATCTAGGTCAGTCCACCAGCACAGCTTCAGTCAAGGGTGACGATCTAGGGTCAGTCCACTAGCATAAGCCTCCCA